>NC_084489.1:62175213-62504872 GCF_030035675.1 Rhineura floridana
ACAAAATGGGTATTATAAATGTACTCTGTACATTTAACATTTCTAGAGGAAGCAATGTAATAACGGGCTGGCAATGGGTTTTTGTAAATCTCTGGAGCAAGACAAGGGCAGTGTCTGCCTCCCCTCCCTCCCCCTGCCAATTCAAGAAACTTGCCCACAACTCTGCAGAGGTATGCCAATTCTGAGCTCCTGGATCCATCTGCCTTACCAGTCTCCCAAAGCTGGAAGAGCAGCAAAGAGGATGGATAAGATCCTAGCAAGATGAGCACTCAGTTCAGTGATTGATCCATTCTGAAACTGATGGTCCCCAGGCAACAGCCTGAACTTTCCAGCTGCTGGTGCAGCTAGGAAAGAGAAATAATATTACATGAAAATCAGTAAGCATTTAGAATTTAATACATACTTTAGAATCTTTCTTCCTAACTTGCTGAAAGTATAGTATGTAAAGGGTGATATCTGTTTGTGCATGACTCACCTGCTTGGCTTAAAGATATGGCTCATCATCAGCTGACACAAATGTGTGTGATGACCAGGTTGTCCTTCAAACCTGCCAACCAGGCTGTGCCAAGATACAGTTAAATCAAGAAAAGAGAATCACCACATGGAGAGGACTCTCACTATCTCTGCCACTTACTCTTTCACACCCACACACATGCTGTTATTCCTCCTGCTGCTGCTGCTGCTGCTGCCACCTCCCAGAAGTAAAGATCTTGGAAAATTCAAGCATTTTTCCCTTCTCTCACCTTCCAATAGTTAGCAAGATGATATATTTCTTCAGGCAAAAATAGAAACAATCCTGGGTTAACAACTGGATTTTACATTTTTATCATTGTGTGTTACTTTCATCCCTGCAGCTGTGGGTGAATCTGAAATTTGCATAGCACCTAAGATTGCCTCATCTGAATGCCTACTACTTCCTCCCACATTCCATCTTGAGTCTATGACCAAATGCTGATCCCACACCTTCACCAGCCAGTCTTTTTCTCCCTCTCTTTATCATTCAGCTTGATGAAAAGTTCTGGACAACTTATAAGCTTGCATACTATTTTGATTGGTTTAATATTTTTATTGGCTTAATACTGTTCTAACATGGATTTTGGATTCCTGACAACTAGTTTACATCACTGAGGGTGTATAGCACATTAAACAGGAAAATCCTAGACTCAAGGTTTGTCGACTTAGAAAATGTCTACTCAGAAATAAATCCAACTGAATTCAATGGCACTTACAGGAACATATATCTAGGATTGCAAACTAAATGCACAGTGGTTATATATTTATTACACAAAAGCTAGACATTTTTCCTTCAAAGCAACCCTTCATTTCACAAGTTCCATATGAACCTCTACAGGTGTTATAGCAGGCACGGATGATCTCTACATCCTCTTTTCCTCTAGGAAGACCTGCAACCGCAAGAGGAAGAGCATGCTTGCAGTCCCCGCATCCATCTCTGAAATCTAGAACATTGGCCTTCAGCTGGTGGGTCAGGACTTACTAGTCACTGTGGGTCACAGCAGCAATACAACCACTTTACAAATGTTTAATGTAAAATTAAAAAGTGGGTCCCTAAATGCACATTTTGGTGGATCCTTTGTTTGAAAAGATTGAGGATTATTGATCTAGAAAAAGGATAGCCAATGTGGTGTCCTCCAGATGTTGGTGGACTATAGCTTTTATAATCCCTGACCATTGGCCAGGCCAGTTGGTGCTAATGGATGTTGTGGTCCAGCAATATCTGGAAGTTACCACATTGGCTTCTCCTGGTCTAGAACACCCTACCAAGGAATGTTCCCCCATCCTTTGTTTTTAGATGTTGCTGCTGGTAAGTTAGTTATTAAGAGGCCTTTGAAGACTACTGATGTATTGGCTGCTGTTCCATGTTGCTGGCTTTCAGGTATTTTATTGTTCATTTTATGCTTTTAAACCTAATTATATAGCTTTATGTCAGACTATAAACATATAAACCCTGATCAATTACATCTATTATTGCAACATTATGTATACATCATAGACAGTTAATAAATAGTCTATTTTCCTTAAACATGCTTTAAAATGAAAATATTCCTCCAGTGCTCGCTGCCATTAAATTTGCCACTTATGCTTCCCATTCAGTTTCATCTTTTGTTGAATCAATGTCTCTCCAATAACTGTTAGAAGCAGAGTGTAGCTTCACTCCACCACCACCCGCTACATACTATAAAATCATTACACCCATAATTAACAGCATGTTCCTGCTGAGTGCTGAAGTGATCAGATTTAATCATTAATTAAACTTCGCGCTGGGCCTCTTTCACTGCATACTTTTCTTGAACTTTGACTCAAAGATTAGATTGCAATTGATGGGGCTAATAATTTGATCTCGAGTGCCCTCAACTTCCACTGAACTTAGCACCTATTCCTAGTGTGCAAGTGATTTACAGTGCCGTGGAAAAGTATCTGCCCCCTTTCTGATTTTCTGCATGGTTGCATATTTTTGGCACTGAATGTTACCTTGAGCCAAACCTAATATTAGGGAAAAAGGAACCTGAGTGAACAAATAACACAAAATTTAGATACTTATTTCATTAATTTATTAAAGAAAGTTAAGCATCACCCAATGCCCCCGTGTGAAAAAGTAATTGCCCCCTTAGACTCAAAACCTGGTTATGTCACCTTGCCATGACTGCAACCAAACACTTCCTGTAATTCTTGATCAGTGTGTCACAGCTCTGTGGTGGAATTTCGGTCCGCTCTTCCATGCGGAACTGCTTTAACTCAGTGACATTTGTGGGTTTTCGAGCATGAACAGTGCCTTTCAGGTCCTGCTATAACATCTCAATGGGGCTTAGGTGTGGACTTTGACTAGGCCATTCCAACTTTAAATTTCTTGTTCCTCAACCATTCTGATGTAGACTTGCTTTTGTGTTTCAGATCATTGTCTTGCTGCATCACCCAGCTGCGCTTCAGCTGACAGATGGATGGCCTGACATTCTCCTGTAGAATTCTCTGATACAAAGCAGAATTCATGGTTCCTTCAATGATGGCAAGTCATCCAGGACCTGATGCAGCAAAGCATCCCCAAACCATGACATTGCCACCACCATGCTTGACTGTTGCTATGAGGTTCTTCATGTGGAATGTCTGGATTTCGCCAGACATAACGCGGCCCATGTTTCCCAAAAGGTTCCATCCATTGTTCCAGAACTCTTGATGGTCCAGGTGCTTTTGGGCAAACAATGTTCTATGGACAGATGAGTCAAAGATGGAACTTTTGGGGGCCATGTTGCCCTGTTATGTAGAGATACCTCATTTCCACAGTCTACCTCGCCCCCAGCTTCAGGAGGGAGAAGTTTAAACTAGCGGAAATTCATCTGTCTTCCAGTCCGAAACAAACCCTACTTTTCTGTTTTCTAAAGGCTTCCAAAGAGCCGCAAAACATTTTTGTTTTCATATTCCCTGGACAGGCTCAAAATATCAAACTAAGTCAGGGTAGGGAACGAAGGAACACCACCCCCTCCCCTACACTTCATTCCGTGCGGAAGAGCCTGGAGTTTCAGACTGGCCCCACCGTTAGGCAGAGTGAAGCAACCACCTCAGACAGCTGCTTCTGTGTGTCATGAAGGGACAGCAAAACTGTTGTTTAATTTTATTTTGGTTGTTGTATCTTTCCTGCTTGTTGGTGGGAGTGCTTGTGGCGCTTTTTACCTCAGGTGCCGAACTAAAGCCTTGACAGGGCAGGCGAAACTTTTGCACGCAAAGCACGTTGGCTACCGCAGATCCCTCATCCCTTTCCGGCCTTCGTGCTCTGCCTTAGATGGCAAAACGTTTTGTGCCAGAGACGTTTTTAATTCCTGCCAGTCAGTCGTGTGCTATTGAAGAACTCAGAATTAAGTCTTCTTGAGGGGCAGCCCCGGCCGCACGGGAGGAGAGCTTTTTTGGCGCCCTTGGGCTCTCAGTCATCGCTCGATGTCTCGTGTTTGGGAGAAAGAAACATGTCGGCAAAGGGCAGGGCGGAGCCTGAGGGCGAGCGCCGAGGGGGTGAGGTTGTGACACTGCAGCCTCTGGCGCTTTGGGATCCTCCGGGGCGACGATGGCTGCTCGGCTTCTCAGGAGACTTCGCGGCTTACAGTCGGTCATGCAGGCACCACCGCGGCTTCTGCGAGCTGCGCAGGGGGCCGCCCGGAGCTGCGCCCTCCTCGGGTCCCGAGCAGCTCACACCGACACCGGTAGCTGCTCGGAGCTAGGTGGGCGGAAGCATGGAGGGGAGCTGCGTCTTGGTGTGGTGTTTTCCAGCCTCGCTAGGAGGGAGCGCAGGGCACAGAAGCGGGGAGGTTTTTCTCGGAGGATGCCGCCGTTATTTCTCGGAGACAGCTCCAGGCGATTCCTCTGATGTACTAATACATGACTTAATAATAATTAATTATAATTAAAGTAGAGCAAATTAGCCTGGTATATCAGTGAAGGGGAGGAGACGCAATGCAAAGGAAGGACAAGGAATTATGTATGTGAGAGGGTGGCCATTTCGGCAGGTGCAACGTCTCTTTTCATCCCTGCTGGGAGATTGGAACGGCCAAATGTTTCTCTCCTCTAAAAGGCCAAGAGCTCAGCCCGCCTTTAAGGTTAGAAGCTTGTCCCTTTAGGATTTTCACAGGTGGTCCTTTTAATAAAGGGCTTTCCTTGTGATAGTGGTGCCGGGATTATTGGAATATTTTTCCAAGGGAGCCCAGCCTGTTCCCCATTTCAATGCCACTCAAGCATCCGAACAAAAACCTTTTAAATACAATTTCGAGTGTTTCTGTTGCTTAATTAGTAGGCAATCCTATACATATCTACTCCGAGGCCAAAGGGGCTTCACTCCCAGGTGTTGCAGCCTTAATCTGCTTTAGATCTGCTGGTGGTTGGTCAGGTTGCTTTTTTAGATTTTGCGTATGTTATTGTTGTGTTTTGATGCTTTGTAAACCATCCAGGGAGCTCTTTTGAAGGACAAGGTAGAAAGCTCTATAATAAATAAAAAATAAAAAGTACTGCTGAGTTGAGAGGCTTTGCTTAATGAATTCCCCACCCCTATTTAAAATCCAGGAAACTCCTCTTTTCTCTTGCATCTGATGAACCGTCCTAATTAAACCTTTCCCAACCCTCCAGATGTTTTGGTCTGCAACTTTTATCAGCCCCATCCAGCACAGCTGGGCCCTACAGATAAAGAGCCAAAAGTATGGACTCAGCCACCTGCTTTTCAGTTTCATTATTATGTGCGGAGCTCTAGTTTGTGGCTATCAGCATGGAAGCAGGGGTTGGAGATATTTTAAGTTAACTTACACAGAGTATAGTTCTGTGTATGGTTGTATGGTTTTCCAAGGATCTGAAAAAAAGCAAATATCTCTGATCCAGCTGAAGTTCATTGTGATTGCAGTTGTGGACCTATGGACGCTTGTGTGGAAGTGTTGGGATGCAATTCAGTTTGATGGGGTTTGCATGGGGAAAAGGTAGACCCAATCTGTGCTGACTTTCCTTCAGGTATATAAACTGACACTCTTAGGGTTGTTGACCTCATTTTCTGCTCCTGTTCTTCATCCCACCGTGGGAGATGAGACATCTTTCCTTTGTGTGTCTCTCTCTCCTGCAGAGATTACAGAGCAAACATAGCCCTTTGCATCTTCAACTTTAGTTAGCTAGAACTAGGATCTTTCTTATCCGGTGTGTATTTCTAGAAGAAATGTAAGCTTTCTTATTTTCCTAAACCCAGAGTCTCAGTGTGAATATATCCAGGACAAAGTGTGCTCCTTCACTAGGGATCCTTAGTGTTACAGTTCAGCTTCCGTCAAGCATTCAACTCCAAATCCTAACAGGTTTCTCCATATCTCAGCCTTTCTTTGTGTTCTTCCATCTAGAAGGGCATTTGATGCAGAGTAGAATAGATCTGAGTACCACTGCAGTGCCTGTATGGAGATCTTCCTTCTACCTTCAGAAACCATAAATATTTGTAGTGCTATGCTCAGGGCTGTGGAGTCGGTACGCCAGACCTTCGACTCCGACTCCTCTATTTTTCTACTGTCCAACTCCGACTCTGGCTGCGACTCCTTCATAAATGGCAAATGTATATTAACTAGTAATAACAAATTTACTGTAGTAAAATGGTAGCACAAGGCATTTCATCACCACCATGTGAATCCAGAGCTTGGAAAAGTTACTTTTTTGAACGACAACTCCCACGAGCCCAATCCCTGGGGCTGATGGGAGTTGTAGTTCAAAAAAGTAACTTTTCTAAGCTCTGGATTCACGTGGTGGTGATGAAATGCCTTGTGCTACCATTTTACTACAGTAAATTTGTTATTACTAGTTAATATGTAACTTGTCCCTTGGGTCCTCCTCCGTGCCTGAGGACTGGAAAGTGGCAAATGTAACGCCAATCTTCAAAAAGGGATCCAGAGGGGATCCCGGAAATTACAGGCCAGTTAGCTTAACTTCTGTCCCTGGAAAACTGGTAGAAAGTATGATTAAAGCTAGATTAACTAAGCACATAGAAGAACAAGCCTTGCTGAAGCAGAGCCAGCATGGCTTCTGCAAGGGAAAGTCCTGTCTCAGTAACCTATTAGAATTCTTTGAGAGTGTCAACAAGCATATAGATAGAGGTGATCCGGTGGACATAGTGTACTTAGACTTTCAAAAAGCGTTTGACAAGGTACCTCACCAAAGGCTTCTGAGGAAGCTTAGCAGTCATGGAATAAGAGGAGAGGTCCTCTTGTGGATAAGGAATTTGTTAAGAAGCAGAAAGCAGAGAGTAGGAATAAACGGACAGTTCTCCCAATGGAGGGCTGTAGAAAGTGGAGTCCCTCAAGGATCGGTATTGGGACCTATACTTTTCAACTTGTTCATTAATGACCTGGAATTAGGAGTGAGCCGTGAAGTGGCCAAGTTTGCTGATGACACTAAATTGTTCAGGGTTGTTAAAACAAAAAGGGATTGCGAAGAGCTCCAAAAAGACCTCTCCAAACTGAGTGAATGGGCAGAAAAATGGCAAATGCAATTCAATATAAACAAGTGTAAAATTATGCATATTGGAGCAAAAAATCTTAATTTCACAGGAGAGAGACCTCGGGGTTGTAGTGGACAGCACGATGAAAATGTCGACCCAGTGTGCGGCAGCTGTGAAAAAGGCAAATTCCATGCTAGCGATAATTAGGAAAGGTATTGAAAATAAAACAGCCGATATCATAATGCCGTTGTATAAATCTATGGTGCGGACGCATTTGGAATACTGTGTACAGTTCTGGTCGCCTCATCTCAAAAAGGATATTATAGAGTTGGAAAAGGTTCAGAAGAGGGCAACCAGAATGATCAAGGGGATGGAGCGACTCCCTTACGAGGAAAGGTTGCAGCATTTGGGGCTTTTTAGTTTAGAGAAAAGGCGGGTCAGAGGAGACATGATAGAAGTGTATAAAATTATGCATGGCATTGAGAAAGTGGATAGAGAAAAGTTCTTCTCCCTCTCTCATAATACTAGAACTCGTGGACATTCAAAGAAGCTGAATGTTGGAAGATTCAGGACAGACAAAAGGAAGTACTTCTTTACTCAGCGCATAGTTAAACTATGGAATTTGCTCCCACAAGATGCAGTAATGGCCACCAGCTTGGACGGCTTTAAAAGAAGATTAGACAAATTCATGGAGGACAGGGCTATCAATGGCTACTAGCCATGATGGCTGTGCTCTGCCACCCTAGTCAGAGGCAGCATGCTTCTGAAAACCAGTTGCCGGAAGCCTCAGGAGGGGAGAGTGTTCTTGCACTCGGGTCCTGCTTGCGGGCTTCCCCCAGGCACCTGGTTGGCCATTGTGAGAACAGGATGCTGGACTAGATGGGCCACTGGCCTGATCCAGCAGGCTCTTCTTATGTTCTTATGTTCTTAATATACATTTGCCATTTATGAAGGAATCAGAGTCGGAGTCGGTACATTTCTACTGACTCAGACTCCACCCAAAATTGCTCCCGACTCTGACTCCACAACTCCGACTCCACAGCCCTGGCTATGCTGCATCTGTGTAGAGAATCTGAAGAGAGCTGAACATGTATCTTGTCTGGATCCAGTCCCTTTAGACTTAAATGCTGGGAATTTTAACCTTTGCTCACCTGTATACTCCAAAAGGGGATGGTTATGGGGCTATGCAGTTTGCACAGCAGAGTTTTTGTTTTTAGTGTCTCTGTGTGTGAGAGTGAGTGAGTGAGTGAGTGTGTGTGTGTGTGTGTGTGTGTGTGTGTGAGAGAGAGAGAGAGAGAGAGAGAGAAGGCAACTGATTTGTTCAGTTCTTGCCAAACCATTTGCCCAGACAGTTCTGCGTACATGTCCTAAACTGGCCACAACCTCTTTGCCTGTAGTCCTTTGCCAACGTATCCCACTAATCTCTGCAGCTCTTTTAAAACTATGTGTAGTAGCGTAGCTCAGTAGCTTTTCCTGGGTTCATGGTCATGAAGTGGTGGCTTTGAATCCCAAACTCCCTGTGCCTGAGTAGGAGCATGGATTTGTACTTCAGAAATGTTTTGGGAGGAGCCATAGTTCAGGGATGCACAACATGCATTCCATGCAGACTGTCCCAAGTCAATCCTGGGCATGTCCAGGTAAAAGGATCTGAAGTGTAAGAGCAGGGAGAGCTGCTTGCCTGAATAAGCAATACTTAGAGATGGGGCAGTGGTCTGACAGTATTAGGCAGCTTGATATGCTTAGACCAATCAGGCATACTAATTGTGCTCTGCTCAACCACAAGATCCAGATTGGTTTGCTAGTTTGCAAGAAGAATTGCATGTGTGAGGGAGAAGCAAAATGGTGGTTGAGAAGTATACAGCAACCTGTGTGTTGCAGGATTGATGGGGCCTCTGGAAGATAGGAACTGTTAGTTTGTCAAGGGTGATAGGATGTTTATTTGAAACCATTTTCATTACAGAGATTTTTTGTCTGTGACTGTATACAATATATATTTTATTGAGCTCGAGGCCCCATTAAACATCTCCTCCATGAATATGAGTCTTTGACCATTTCCTAGTAAATTCCACTACTGCGGAATGACGCTCATCTCCCAGCAGCTGTTCTGAGTGTATCATCTTTCAGCACCCTGCCAACTATAATCACAGGCCTCATATCATCTTCCCTTGGCTCTGGATGTAATCATTGTTTTTCTTCTGGTGCAATGTGGCATATAGGCACCTGTCCTACATATGCTGTCTCAAACCTGTTGCTTGTATTTCTTGCTGTTCCACCTTTCTAGATAAAGATGTGGGCTCTTTGACAAGATATGATGAGTCGAGCATTACCACTGACTGGCAGAAGAAATTGACTCCTGAGCAGTTTTATGTCACCAGGGAAAAAGGAACTGAACTGGTAAGCCAAGAGTTGTAATAGTTTCCATCCCAGTGGGATATGTATTCAATATAGACTCACAATGTATAGCTATCCATTCCCTGTCTTTAAATGATGATGTCTGTTCAAATTGTGTATAAAGTGTGTGTGTGTGTGTCAGGAAGAGGGGGAATGTTGAACCATCCACCACATTTCCCTATGTATGTAGTCCTTGCAGCTGCTTTTCACACATCCAGACTGCCCAAATTTGTGTGAAGGGGTGGGCATTGGGGGGGAGGAGACAGACTAGAGTTCAGGGAAGGGAAGTGACAGTCGGAGGTAAGATTGTCATCCTTCAAACCCATGTGCCCACTTTTGCACTTGAAATAGCACTCCACCCTCTGCTTTACATTATTTATTTATTTATTTAAGATATTTCTTACCCGTCCTTCTCCATAAAGTCCCAAGCCAGGTTATGACCATATAATCATGCAACATTAAAATCCAATAAAAACAACTTAAAACAAAGAATGCACATCAAACAGTAGAGGCTGGCGCGTTTAAATGATTATTGCAACAGGGAATATCTACAGATTAATTACACAAAAACAAAGATTATGGTCTTTGGGAAACGACATTGTCCTTGTAAATGGTCCATCGGGGAGCACCCAATTGAACAGTGTCGTTCCTTCAAATATCTAGGGATTCAGTTCCAGGACACGCTTTCTTGGAAACAACAGCTGGTGTCAATGAAATCCACAGCAATAAGAACAGCCGGCGCCATTCTTAAATTTTATAGGACCGAGGGGGGTAACCTTGTGGCCCAGGCACTAAGAGTGTTTCAAAGTAAGGTGCTGAATCAGATTCTGTATGGGGCAGCAGTATGGGGTTGGGAGGACTCGCTTCTACCCACTATCGAGGCTATTCAAAATGGCTTTCTTAAAAAATTCCTGCGGCTACCCATGGGTACGCCAGCGGTGTTCTTGCATGCAGAAACTGGTTTACCTCCTATAAGTGTGCGTGTCCATAATACATTGATTACTTTCTGGGGAGCGATAGCTAATGCACCAGCAAAGGTAATCCTGAAGGCCTGTTATATGTCAGCCACACCAGATTCTTTCTGGAGTAATAAACTAACTAGAGTTCTTCAAAGATACCATATCCCTGTTTCAACCGCTCCCACCCAGAGTAGACAGAAGCACTGGGAATCTATTCTCCGTCATTCAGAATGGATGGACAGATTAGCGATTGACAACTACAGGTTCTCTAAGTGGTTCACCTTATTTAAGTGTGACCATTTGAGGGCGAGTTATCTGACCTACTCCATTCCAGTACAGTTGAGGCAAGCCTTTACAGCACTCAGGCTCCAGACGATGCCAACTTCAGTTCTGTCAGGACGTTATCAACAGATCCCATGGGAACAACGCCTTTGCATCTGTGGAGCCGGAGTGGTAGAAGATTTGCCCCACTATCTGCTTGAATGCTCCTTATATGTTCATCCTAGGGACAAATTTTTAGCAGACATGATTAAACTACAGGATGATCCCCAGGCCGATAGTCTTATCCCCTTCCTTCTAGCTGATAATGATTATATGGTCACATACAGGGTAGCTCATTATGCCCTAGCAGCGCAAAAGTTAGGGGTAAAACACCCAGACATGGCAAACCAGACAAGGTAACATCAGGCTAGGCCTTACAAGGTACGAGCCGGATAGATGGATAGCTAGGCATTACTGACATATCCTGCGTTATTTTAAGCATGTTTAGTGGTTTGTATATTTGATGTATGTATGTTTTAATAGATGTATGAAAATGATTGTTCGTCTGCGACGGCCTAAGCCCATGCAATAAATATTTTGGATTTGGAACAGTAGAGGTGGTTCCATAAAAATAACACAAATCTTAATTGTCAAAGACGAAGAGGTACGTATTCAGCAAATGATGAAAAGTTTATAATGAAGATGCTTGGCACACCTCTATGGGCACTTCACATGGTTTGGGCAGATTTATGTTTAAATGCACAAGGCTGCCACTGTTGCAAGGAGTTTGACCCTTAGTATTCTGCAAATGGGGCTTCTCTAATCTTGCTCTGCAGTGCAAAGTGCCAAATGTTATACAGGAATGGGAAGCCTGTGGCCCTCTGGATGTTGTTGGACTTCAACTCCTGTCATCCTTGATGGTTGGCCATGCTGCTGGGAGTTAAAATCCAGCAACATCTGGAGGGTCACATTTTCTATGCTGCTTAGTGATTAAGCAGTATATTAATAGCAGAAATAGATGTAATAGTTGTGCAGTATTCATCGCATGGGAAACTTGTGTGTTTGGTTTTTTTAGAAAAAGAAGCAACAGCAGCAATGTTTTAGCCTTTGTGGCAGTAGTGGCTAACTTGTGGCCGTCCAGGTGTTGCTGAACTATAACTCTCATCAGTCCCAGCCAGGATAGTCAGTGATCAGATATGATGGGAGTTGTAATCTGGCAACATCTGGAGGGCCACCCCTGTGTTATGGCCACAATGTAGGCTAGTAAAGTAATAAATAAGAACATACCTGCTGGATCAGACCATCTAGGTCATCATCTTGTTTCCCACCAAATACCTTTGGGAAGCCCACAAGCAGAACAAGAACAAGCCTTTTCTACTGTTACTCCTCTGCAACAGCTGCTGCTTCAGTGGTTCCGCTCAAACCTCCCGGGCCACTTCCAAAAAGTAGCTATGGGAGACTACTGTTCGGCACCATGAGAGCTGTCCTGTGGTGTTCTGCAGGGTTCCATCTTGTCCCCCATGCTACTTAACATCTATATGAAGCTGCTAGGAGCTCTCATCAGGAGATTTTGGAGTGAGGTGTTATTAATATGCAGATGACACCCAGCTCTATCTCTCCATTCCATGCGAATCAGGAGAGGCAGTTGAGGTGCTAGAATGGTGCTTGAGGGGGTGATGGACTGGATGTGGGCCAATAAATTGAGGCTGAATCCTGACAAGACAGAGGTATTATGTGTCCAGAGTTCTCACGGCTGGGTGTTGGAGAGACGGCCTGTTCTGGACGGGGTTGCACTCCCCTGAAAGGAGCAGGTTCACAGCTTCGATCCTGGATCCAATATTGTCACTGGTGGCCCAGGTCGCCTCAGTGACTACAAGTTTTGCCCCTTCTGGACAGAGATCACTTGGCCACAGTACTCCATGCTCTGGTAACTTCCAGATTGGATTATTGCAATGCACTCTGCATAGGACTGCCCTTGAAGACTATTTGGAAACCTCAACTGGTCCAAAATGCAGCAACCAAATTACTAGCTGGGGTTCTTGTTAGATCTCATACAACTTCTGTTCTAAAACAACTGTATTGGTTGCCAGTTTGTTTCTGGGCCCAATTTAAGGTGCTCACATTAATGTTTAAAGCCCTAAATGACTTAGGTCCTAAATATCTGAAAGACCATCTCGTTCCCTACAGACCCTCTTGGTTGTTGAGATCAGCAGAGGGGGCACTTTTGATAGTTCCACCACCCTCAGAAGCTCAGGTTGGTGGTGGTCCGGGAGAGGGCATTCTCTGTGGCAGCCCCTAAGTTGTGGAACTCCCTCCCCACCGAAGTGTGTCTGGTAACCTCACTGTACAGCATTAGGCAAATGCTGAAGATGCACCTTTTTACCCTGGCCTTTGACACCTGAGATTTATATTTTTAGGACCCACCCTATTTGTGATTCTGGTTGTTCATAATTGTTTTTAACACTGTACATTAACCTTGTTATAACCTGCCTTGTGACCTCTTGGTGAAGGGGGGGCAATAAATGCTAATGCTGATGCTGATAATAACAATAACTAATAATAATAGTCATTACACAGAAATTCAGTATAACTGGAAAAATGGAAATGGACTGCCTTCAAGTCGATCCCGACTTATGGTGACCCTATGAATAGGGTTTTCATGGTAAGTGCCAACGAGGGGACTTGAGCTTCATTTTCAATGGTGATGCTGCACCCTCTGAATCCTTTGTAATTTTAGACAATGAACAAAAAGTTTACCAGCGAATACATCATGAGGAATCTGAGATGGAAACGGAGGAAGAAGTTGACATTTTGATGAGCAGCGATATTTATTCAGCAACATTATCAACCAAATCAATCACTTTCACACGTACCCAAACAGGATGGCTTTTCTGAGAAGATAAAACAGAACGGGTAGGAAACTTTTTGGCAGACTTCTACCTGGTTAATGGACTTGTGTTAGAATCAAGGAAAAGACGGGAACATCTCAGTGAAGAAGATATTCTTCAAAACAAGGCTATTATGGAAAGCTTGAGTAAAGGTGGAAACTTGATGGAACAAAATTTTGAGCCTGTCAGGAGGCAGTCTCTTACTCCACCTCCACCAAACACAATTACATGGGAGGAGTATATATCTGCTGAAAATGGAAAAGCACCTCATTTGGGTAGGGAACTGGTCTGCAAAGAAAGCAAGAAAACATTTAAAGACACAATAGCCATGAGCCAAGAATTCCCTCTAGGAATTGAATCGTAAGTCTAAAACTGTGTGCTATAAACGTTTGTTGAAAGGACATGATGAATTTAAAATATGCTGATGTATATAAAACTGTGCTTATTCCAGAGATTGCAATGTAATATATTATCATTATTTGTATTTGTATCTGTGATTTTATTCATTTATTGTATTATTGTATGTTGTACACCGCCCAGGGAGCCATTGGCTATGGGCGGTTTATAAATGAAATTAAATAAATAAATAAATAATAAATAAGTGGTATTCAGAGGGGGTTTACCATTGCCTTCCTCTGAGAGGCAGTGACTGGCCCAAGGTCACCCCGTGAGCTTTGTGGCTGTGTGGGGATTCAAACCCTGGTCTCCCAGGTTGTAGTCCAACACCTTAACCACTACACCACACTGGCTCTCATATAAATGATATGACGATAAAAGTCTAACATATGAAAGAGCAGGCAAGTGGGCTGTTAACTTTGTGGAATTATTTGCAAAGTGAAATCTTGCCTCTTGCCATACCTGACAGATTATACAAAACCAGCCAAATATGTGTATATTGGTTTTATTTGTATAATTTATGCCAGTTACTCCTTGGCACAGCATTCGCATTTTAGCATAGCCTTGGGCTTGCACAATTGCTCCTCCTCATCTTCCCTCCTTTTGTGTGCCCCCTCTTCCCTCCTGCACTTCCTTCTTACAGGACAGACCATAGCTTGCTATTGCATCCAAACTGAGCGAACCAGAATTGCTCAGCACAGTGTAATCATGGGTTCTAATTCCAGTTTGCTTGCAAACCATAGTTTTCCTGGGTCAGATGCAAGAGCAAACTGTAGTTTGATGTGAAGGAGAAACTGGACTTCATGAGGGGAGGTGTGAGTATGAGGCGAAGGTTCATTCATACAATGCCAAGTCATGATTTAGCATTATGTCTGAACTTAGTCTAAATGTAACTTCTACAGCTTCTAGAGAACTTATAAACCCTCCCCTATTTGTCCCTAGCATGTACTGTAGGGATACACTGTCTTTGCGTATGAAGATTCCATTAAGTGATCGTGGCTAGTTCCATTGACAAGTGGACCTGCAATAAAATGTTGCAGCCCGGAGTGTTTCTGTTAGGGTTCCAACCAGCCACCATGCCATTTTCCAGGGCACTGTATTCCATTCCCCATCCCCACAACAGTCACTCAGTAATGTGCAACTATTGAACATATTCAGTGTTCATTGGGCTGTTCTAGGATTTCCTCTCCTTAGGTGTTGCTTCCTCTGAAATTTCATATATCTGCAAACTTTGGGGTTCTCCCTAGAGATGTGAATCCCTGGAAAAAAGTGAAACATTCGGGGGGGGGAGAGAAAAATTCAGAAAAATAGT
Source organism: Rhineura floridana (assembly GCF_030035675.1). Lineage (NCBI taxonomy): Eukaryota > Metazoa > Chordata > Lepidosauria > Squamata > Rhineuridae > Rhineura > Rhineura floridana. The sequence continues at coordinate 62,190,373 of NC_084489.1, forward strand.
TTTTTCAATTTTTTCTCTTTTTTTAATGAGCCTTCACATCTTTAGTTCTTCCAAGCCAGCTGATATCCTCCACTGTTGTGTGTGGATGGTGCCATTTCAACTGCATAAGGATCATCATTTGAAAGAATAAGGTCACTGTTAGTATGTACTAGGGATGGGGAGCTGCTTTTGCCTGGCAGGCCAGATCATAAAGTGGTCACCCTCTGTGGGCTGTGCATTCTGATTATTCCTTGGTGTTGGGGCTTGAATTCAGTGCTGTTTAAATTTAGTGTCAAATGCAAGCTCCACTGCTTTTGGCAAAGTTTGGCTCCACTCATGAGCTCAGTCAGCAACTCCCACTTGGAATCATTTTCATTGTGGCTTGCATTCAGCAGCAAATTTTAACAGCACTGAATGCCAGCCCTGCTGCCAAGGAACATCAAGAGTGCACTTAAGCGTTCCTCCTAGTTGTTGCTTCATAGCCACAACTTTACCTCTTCTGCCCCTGATGTCAAAAACAGCTATGTGGGCCAAATTGGCCAACTTAATTTGGTCTGCAGGCTGGAGGTTTCCCACTCCTGATATTAATTAATTAATTAATTAATTAATTAAACTTGTATACCGCCCCATAGCCGAAGCTCTCCGGGCAGTTTACAATAACTAAAAACAAATACAATTTAAAATACATCTTTTAAAAAACAATTTAAAACACAATTTAAATTTTTAAAACAATATAGAACACATGCTAAAATGCCTGGGAGAAGAGGAAACTCTTGACCTGGCGCCAAAAAGATAACAGTGTTGGCGCCAGGTGCACCTCGTCAGGAAGATCATTCCATAATTTGGGGGCCACCACTGAGAAGTCCCTCTCCCTTGTTGCCATTCTCCGAGCTTCCCTCGGAGTAGGCACCCGGAGGAGGGCCTTTGATCTTGAACGTAGTGTATTGGGAGAGGCGTTCCATCAGGTATTGTGGTCCCAAGCCATGTAAGGCTTCATAGGTCAATACCAGCACCTTGAATCGAGCTCGGAAACATAAAGGCACCCAGTGCAAGCGGGCCAGAATTGGTTTTATAAGTTCGGACCGTCTGGTCCCTGTTACCAATCTGGCCGCTGCAATTTGCACAAGCTGCAGTTTCCGAACCGTCTTCAAAGGTAGCCCCACGTAGTGCATTGCAGTAATCTAATTTAGAGGTTACCAGAGCATGGACAACTGAAGCCAGGTTATCCCTGTCCAGATAGGGACGTAGTTGGGCCGCCAACCAAAGTTGGTAGAAGGCACTCCGTGCCACTGAGGCTACCTGATATATAAGATAAACCTCTGCTTCTTGCATTTGTCTAACTCCTTTTTTCAAAGCCATTGTCACTTCTTATGGCAGTATATTCTGTAAGTTATGTGAAGAGATATTTCTCTTTATCCTTCCTAAACCTATTGCAGTACTAATCACAGTTTTTATCTGTTTAAACATGAGGGATATTGGGTGCTATAAATGAGTGATGACAACATCCCTGAACCTGTAGGTTTCTGCCTCTTGGTTGAGAGGTCCCCAGGAGAGTGTAAGGTGGAAATGGGACATCCCAAGATGACAGAAGGAGACTATGTTGATTATGCAGGTTGAATGCCTATCCATGATGCCGTGGAAGTTCTCGCACATAAGCCTGCATGAGTTTTGGTTTTGCAAACTGGCTTTGGAAAAAATAGATGGTTTGGAATCAGAATCCTAACAATACATGTTTGAAGCCTTTTAGTGGAATTCATCTGACTAACATAGAGCCTGGGATGTACCACTGCATATGCTGTGATGCCCCGCTGTTCAGGTAGGAGTCTAATTATAATGTCCTTTTTTAAAAAAAAAGTATTCCTCTGCCCTCAGGAGCTCGGGTATGCCAGTATATGATGCTTTCCCTTAAAACAACATTGTGAGGTAGGTTAGGCTGAGAGATACCAACTGGCCCAAAGTCACCCACTGAACCTAATGGCTATGCCTGGATTTGAATCTGACCTTCCCAGGTCTAAGAGTGCATCTAGATACCATGTGAGAGATTATGATCAAGAGCTTCTGCTTAAAAAAAAAAGCAACTGTGAGGAGACCCTGAATCAGATCAAGATTATAATACTGAGGGAGGAGGGGATTAATCCTTTCCACTTCAGAATTTTCCTAGTTAAAATATCCCCTAAAGCTGCCATTTGTCCCTGAGGGACATTATAGGTACCTGTATGATACCTGTAAGTTCCCCCCACACACACACTGGTAAATAGCAACTTCGGGTGGGAATTTTAATTGGGTGGGGGGAAGGTGCAGGAGAAAGAGCTAAAACCCCATCCCCAGATAGTCCTGATTGCTATTAATGTTTTAAATATATACATATGGATGCTCCTAATCAATGTCCTGTCTGGTTTGACCGTATGTTCGGACCTTTATACCCCATGTATGGGGTATGTGTGGATAGTCTGCTGCTCATATGCATATATACGGTATGTGAAGTCTCTAAAGCTTAAGATGCTTTCCTAAGATGATTCTTAATGCCACCTAGGGACGTTATTTATTTATTTATTAAATTTGTTAGTCACTTTTCATCACAAAAGTAAACCCAAAGCAACTTACAATCAACAAAAAAGTTAAAACCGGTATAAAAATTTAAATATAACACTTAAATACAACAGTGGTGGAACAACCCACCCCCTAAAAGAGGATGTAGGGCCCTCCAAAAATTAGCAGCCAGTGGCACCTAAAAATAGATGATGATGGCACCAGGCCTGCCTCCCTGGGGAGAGCATTCTATAAGCAGGGGCCACCACTGAGAAGGCCCACTCTTATCTCGCCACCCTCCACAGCTCCCTCAGAGGGGGCACACAAAGAAGGGCCTCAGATGCCAAATGCAGGGTCCTGGTTGGTTCGTATGGGGAGAGGTGGTCCTTGAGATATTGGGGTCTTATAAAGCTTTACATATCGAAACCAGCCCTTTGAATTGAGCCTGGAAACTAATTAGTAGCCAGTGTAGTTGTGCCAGAGTTGGGGTTATATGCTCAGACCATCTTGCCCCAATAAGCAATCGGGTTGCTGAATTCTGCACCAGCTGCACTTTCTGAACTATCTTCAAAGGCAGACCCACGTATAACACATTGCAGTAGCCTAGCTTAGAGATTACTAGCCGATGCTGATGGAAGGCACTCCTCACTAGGCTACTTGAGGCTCAAGCAACAATAATGGATCCAGGAGTACCCCCAACCTACACACCTCCTTCAGAGGCTGTGTAACCCCATCAACAGCTGAATGATACTTCCCAAGCACCACTCTCTGACAGCGACCACCCACGTAGGACTGGAACCACTGCAAAGCAGTGCCATCCACCCCCAAGTCGGACAGCTGCTCTAAAAGAAAACCATGGTCGATGGTATCGAAAGCCGCTGAGAGGTCAAGGAGAATTAATACAGACATATTCCCTATCTCTCTCCTGACATAGATCATCATACAGGGCTTCCTTACAAAGAAGTGGGGCCAGTACTAGAACAAATATAATAATATCAACATCCATAAAATCAGAAACGTAGCTAAAATGTAGTAAAAAAATAAGATATCACAAACCTATCATCTGAACATTAGCAATGACTACCAAAAGCCTTGACAAAAAGCTGACATCAGTCAATCAATCTTTCTTTATTACAGTCAATGGCCAGCATAAAAGCTGACATCAAAATTACAGCAGTGAAGGTGTCAGCCAGATTTCACAGGACAAGGATTTCCAGAGTTGGGATGCCATCATGGAACAGACCGTCCCACAAATCCCCACCAAATGTATACTTCCCACTAGATCCTAGCTGGTGGCTCATCTCTGCCTTCAGGTTAAATTACTGTAACATGCTCTAGGTGGGGCTGCCTTTGAAGATGGTTCAAAAGTGCAGCTAGCATAGAATGCAGTGTCCATATTGATAATGAGGATCAGATCTTATTATACCAATTCTTGTCATACACACCAATTCTGGCCCAGTTGTGCTGGCTCCTGAGCCAACTTCAAAATTACAGTTTTAATCTATAGAGCCTTACCTGGCTCAAGACCCAAATACCTTGCAGATCGCCTTTGCTGACATGAATTACCCACACACCAAAATCATAATTTGAGGTCCTCCTTCAAGTAGTCCCTCCAAGAGAGGCTTGGAGGGTAGCAGTGAGGGAGAGGATCTTTTCAGCCATGCCCCCCCCCCACTTATGGAACATTAACTAAATTTGACTAAAATTATCATTTTTTAAAAGTATGTTTGTACATTCTTTTAAGGTGGCTTGAGATCATTTTTGCAGAAGGCAGTTTAAAAGTTAATAAAATCATCATACTGTGCTCTGTGTAGGATGTACCCTGAAGACAGTTTGAAACAGGCATAGCTGAAGTGATGCCCTCCAGATGGTTTGGACTCCCAACTCCCATCAGCCTCAGCCAGCATGGCCAGTGATAATTGAAATGCTCCCCTTGTCTGGAACATTTAACTTCTGCAGAATTCTGTCTTGACTATAGGGGGCAGCAGAAAGTACAAAACCCCTTTATCTCCCATCTGCACTGACAACTTAGGCATTTGGGAGTCTGGCTTGAGGTGCTGGTAATTACCTGTTCATTCAACCTACTGCAAGTAGAAATAAGGTCCAAATTCAAAATATTGGAAAGAAGAGTTCCCATCCCCTCTCCAGTAAGATTTACCCAATCCAACTGAATAAAACCATATCATGTTTATTACTGAACTGTGTGCAAAAGCAAGAGCTGCCCATTGAGAAGCATCCTTATTTCTGCACATGCGAAGGGTTTCTGCAGTATATTGTATGTAGGTTACTACTCTCCTACGAAACACTCACTGAGGATTAGGAATACATGGAACATAAGACTCCATTTTTATAGACAGCAAATTACAGAATTTTAATGGAACATCAAACCTTAATCCAGTCATAAAATTACAGCCAAGGGTCATACTTTTTAAATTTTATCTCGGCTGCATTCAGGACAGCTAAAACAAAGATCAAAGCAAATAACATATGTTGAAGGAATGGCGTATTAAGGGCTAATCTAATGCATATGTTTGGGGAATGTCCACTTATCCATAAATGCTCTGGTGAACTACTTCAAATAGAACTTTGAGCAGCAGTATTTTGGTGGCTACTAAAATGTTTCTAGCAGAAAATCTAAGCGATGTACCTGTAAATAAATCACGCTGGGACAGTTGTGATGGGGAGCTATTTTAATTGGACAGAAATTTGGCAAGGGCTCTTTTTACAGTAAGTAAATGTAGACCTGATGTAGAAGACACAGTGAACTAGACAATGTTAAACATCAGTTTGAAAAAAAGACAGCCACAGTCAGTGGGAAGTATATTTGCATTGGTCCTAGTCCAGTGATGTTGTCATGCGGTGGTGGGGTGTTCCCACTGCTTTGCACAAGAAATCGCCCACATCATCACTACCCTCCCAAGCACATCATCAGTGCTATCAACTATGCTGTCACATCTACTCTTGGGGCATAGAGAGAACATTTGAAGCCAAACAGGACATCCTAGGACAGACATCTATTTACATACAAAGTGGGTGGACACACACAGACACACACACGAGTGAGTTAGGCTAGGAGAAGAATTGCTTAAAGTATACTGGGGAAATTTTGCTCCTCTTCCCTGTACATTCCTTTTCTAGACACCCTGCACCACTTCATATGTGCACATGGCAGACATAGGAGTGAAATGCACCGAAGTCACTGCTGTCTGCTGTGATAATTTTCAAGAGTCGTAGCCATGTTAGTCTGTTGCAGCAAAAAGATCACAGTCTTGTGACACATTAAAGACTTACAAGCTTTCGAGGACAACAGTCCACTTCATCAGATGCACAAAATTCTATCCCTGTGCTACAGGTGTAAATATATGTGGTTCAATCCACAAGTGATAGCACTGAACTCTTGATGTATTGTAATTCAGCTGTTTCAAGTTGCAGTTTTATATGCTTTGTTTTATATGCTTTTTACCGTTTCATTGGTTTTACATTGTACTTTTGTTTTAATTATATTGTTTGTTTTTATATTGTAGACCACTTAGAGATTTTTAAAACAAGTGGTTTATATATGCTTTAAAATAAATATAATAAATAAAGATGAAGAAAGAGACACTTTGTTCGGTTGGACATCCACTTTCTCTGCTTTTTCCCTCCTGTAGTTTTTGAAGCAGTGCTGATTTTTGCCTGGTTTATGTCCCTTGATTAAAGCATTTACAATGGACTAGGCATGTTGGATTTTTTTTAAGTGTCTCCCTAATCAAGCTGCCCCAAAAATCTACAGTATATATTGGAATAAAACAGGACACAATTTCCCAACTGAATGTTTATGGCTTTAGAACTTTCTGTATAGAATTCTAAATTTTAAAGAATACATTGGGCTTTTAGTTTGTTAAACCATGGCTACTAATAATGTAAACCTTTATGTTTAATCTGAAGACAGACATGTTTTGTTAGTTTTTTTGGACTTTTCATGTGCCCTGTCTCCTAAAGGCAGGCATATGGTGGGTATCAACATTTACAGTGCAATCCTATGCATGTCTACTCAGGAGTAAGTGTCACTGAGCTTAGTGAAGCTTACTCCTTTGTAAGTGGGTATAGGATTGCAGCCTTAGAAACTTTCGGCATAATCCAGTTAAGAGTTGCACAGGTTTAAGGCTACAGAGCTAAACTCACTCACTATGGAGTATATGAAGTTATACATACTTCTGAACTATCATGCTTGGCTCATGCTATGATTCACTAATTTTAATGGGTAAATTAAGCATGTACTTAAATCTCTCACTGAAATCAATGGGGCTTTAAAGTACTTAAGTTTTGGTTGAACATCTCTCCCCTGATCTCTTTAAAAAAAAAATGGACTTGAAGTAACCCTGGTTGTTGGTTGTAAACATTCTGTAGCCAAATATCTATCCATTTAAAAGAAAAAGTGTTTTTTTTTTTCAATTTAAGAATATTCAAGTGTGAGACAAGAGTGCTTTTCTTAATAATGCAATTAGGGGAGGGGAAATGGCCGATGAGTACAAGGAAGCATTTCAACGTCGCTCTGGTAAAATCCCCTCAACTTATTTTTAATTCTAATTACCTGATTAATCCTGGAGTCGTGGCTGTGTGTTAAGTTTGTGGATAACCTGCTGAATGCTATAATTTATTAGCTGCCTCTAACAGCTGCCTTATCTTGCCTTCCCGGTGTGATTCCAGGCTCCCCCGGCCTTGAGGTTTCTGTCTCTAACTGAAAGCCTAGAGACTTACTCACAGCAGCTTTTTGCCCAGCAGCAGATACCTGACACCTCCTCCATGGAGAACGCTCTGAACCGGTGAAGCTTAAATGGATTAAATTTATATTATCTATTAGCCACCTAAGGCCTAGCTTTATTGAAGCAGTACCGAGGCAACTCTGGTGATCTGCTAATTTTCTGATTATGGTTCAAACAAGGAAGATGCTTAGAGACCAGGGGATTACAATGGAACAGATCCCTGGGGAGGACAATTATTATAAACAATCTAAAATCACGCAGTTTTTTTACTCGAGCAAAGATAAGAGAAGTGAGAAAGGGTCTTCTTGCCAGGATACTGCCCTTTCTCCTTCAAAGGAGGCTCTTTACTCTATGGACTCTGAAACAACTTTGAGAGAGGAGGGTGCTCCATCTGGACTATCATGTAGGTCTAGCCTATCATATGGAGAGCCAACTAACCCCCCAAGTGAGGCAATGGACTGGCCTATTGGCCACAGAGATATGTGGGGGGCACAGGATTCACCAACTTTTAGGAGTCCAAACTCATCCCAGGAGCATGAAAGGGCTGGCAATTTAACAAAACTGTCAGACTTTAACCCTGAGGAGTCGTTAGTGACAACATACAGAGGGCCCTCTGAGAATGGGAGTCCTGTTGGGCTGATTGGGGCCACTCAAGAGCAGATGACCAACACACCTTTGGACACAGAGAACGGCTTCCATGCTCTACTCTATATGGACCTGCATCGCTTAAACTTGATGGTGGAAATAATTCTGAAAGAGATGACAGGCATTAAAAACTTTATTTCGGAATCAAATGGACTGTTAGGAACCCTGACGACGGAACTTGTTAATTTAATTCCAAAGCGTACACCTACAGCCCCCAAGGCGAAAAGACGCCCAAATCCTAAAGTCATGACAATGGCAAAAAAGTCCAAAAATGTCAAAAGATACAAACTGCCAAAAAATAAGAAAATGAATTTTAATAAGCTCTTTAAAATTCTGGAGGGGACTGTAATCCATAAGAAGGTTCAGGCTGATAGCCCTCAATTACAAGATGGTGGTTGTTCTGTGTTAAAACTACCTGTGTCTCTAACAGAGACATCGCCTACATTGCTAAGACCAGAACCGGAAGTGAACTCTCTGGACGGCTACAGGGTTGAACGACAACATATTAGGGTTCATCGCTTAGAAACTACAACTCCTCATCTAAGACCGAAGGAATGGTCCCTAAAATATACACAAAATAAATAGCATTGTTAAATCTACCTGGCTTTAACTTGGATGAACCACAGTTTAAAAGAAAACTCTATATTATTAAAATTCTGCAAGATCTAAATTTGAAACAAGTACAAGCAGAGGACATTATGAACGTAAACTGGCTTTATAATCCCACCCAATTTAACTCGGCTTTAATCACATTCAAGAACCCTAAGATAGCAAAGTTGATATTGGAGAAAAAACATATTTTATGTAAGCAAGGGATAACGACTCAAAGACACTTCCAAAATATCATAGCCCCACACCCCTTGCTGATAATTCCTAAGCGCAAGACTATCCTCCATCCGGATGAGTGTGTGTCAGAACCCATTGATAGGATAATCGCTCCAATGATTGGCACCTCATCCCTTCAACAGAACACCCAAACTCTGCAAATGTCCATACTGATGGAAGAGTCCCTGACTGAGAGTATAGATGGAATTGCGGATAAAAACAGCAGTGTTGACCTGGACCACTCTGATCAAGAGTTCTTCGTGGTTGATGAGATAACATCTTCACCTCCAGAATGTAACAGTGACTTAAGTCACCCTTCACTTCCCCCGGACCATGTTAATGACACTGCGGAAACCTCCTTCAGCTTCTCCTGTGAGGGGGAGGAGGATTTAATAACGAATTTTGCTACGTTCTCGGAGCAGGCCCAACAGGAAGTAATCGGCAAACTACAAAAGCTACTAAAAAGTCTTTTGGCTAGGAGACCGATTGCCAGATTTCTGGAGGAGGCGGAATTAGGATTGCCAGGTAGACTACCTCCAGTGGTCGGGAGCCCACAAAAGCCCAGAAATTGTGTTTATTCGAATGTTAGCAGACCTGCTTGGACCGTTCAGGCCGAAATTCATTTGGAAGAGTCGTGTCCCTCACAACAACCGCTGCCAGTAGTGCCCTGACCTTGCCTGCCCCTTGGCTCAACCCAGGACGCGATAAATATTGTGTCCTGGAATATAGCAGGTTGGGCCTCTAAACAAGTAGACAGTGGTTTTAAGGAATTTTGTAAATCGTTTCATATACTTTGTTTTCAAGAAACCTGGGTTGCTGGCCCTTCTTTCAATTCACTTCCTGGCTATGTCGCCCGCGCTCTCCCAGCCACGAAGTCTTGTCGAGCCAGGAGAGCAAGGGGAGGTCTGGCTACTTTAATATCCATAGACGGAAACCCAACTATTGCTGAGATCACTCTATTGCCCTCATCAAATATACTAGTTACCAGAGTCTGTTGGCCGCCACAGACAGAAATTATTGTTATAAATGTCTATATACCGCCAGAGAGTACCAATGCCGGGCAAGTGAGAATCTGGACAGAATTATACTAGGTATTAACCCTCTTATATCAGTCATTTAAGGATCCTGCCATTTTGGTGGCAGGAGACTTTAATGCAAGAATTGGCAGTAATAATCTCACCATGGGAAACAAACTAGGGCTATCCAAGGAAGATCTGTCGGCCATGCCTGACAGAAGGTCTAGGGATGAGGTTATAAATCCGGCAGGAAGGCTGCTCTTTAACCTGGTGTATAAATACCAACTTTTTCTGTGTAATGGCTCCCCCATATTCCCAGATTCAGATGCCTTCACGTATTATGGACCGCGTGGCAGGAGCGTTATTGATTTTATGGCTCTCTCATACCCCCTTGCTTCTCAGATTAAATCGTTTGGGGTGCCAGTAAGACCAGAGAGTGACCATATGCCCATTTGTCTGTTGCTCTCCATTCATTTGCGTCTCCCTTCAAATACCTTTGCACCAACCTCAAATTTAATGTCTCAAGGTGGCAAAAGGATTTGGTGGAATGATAAAACAGGTTTGATAATTAATACAGCTTTAAATCTCCCTTCTTTAATGGAAATGCGCGAATTTTTGTTGCCTTCTCCGAATCCTACCACTGCGTACACTGCCATTGTAGACCTACTAAAGCCGCTGTTGACTCACTCTCGCTCTTCACCTTTGAAGAAGCTGGGTTGGTTTGATTATGATTGTGTATTGGCGAAACGAAATCTGGCTCAGGCCATCAGGAGACTAAGACAGGATGATTCCTATGAAAATCTTGACTTCTTTGTGAAGCAGAGGTGCTACTATAAAAAACTTTTAATCCTTAAGAAATCTAATTATATAAAGAAACAGTGGACGGAATTGGGACTAGCTGCTTTAGAAAAAAACACGCCAAAATTTTGGAGATTGGTATCGAGGGGGCTTAAGGGCTATTGTGCCACTATAGAGAACCAGATCAACTCTGATCAGTGGAGTCGACATTTTATGAAGCTGTACTGTTATGGTGTTTCAGATCACCAGATAAATAATATCTACATCTTTCAGTCCTTAACAGCGTGCTCAGAGTGGGCCCCGGTTACACCTGATGAAGTCTTCGCCTTGGTTAAGTCCTTAGCTGATAACAAAGCGCCAGGCGAAGACATGCTCCCGGCAGAAGTATTCAAGTACAATATAGAGTGGTGGGCTCCGATATTGGCCAAACTATTTACCTTTATTAATAGGGAGAATTACCTAAAGGCTGGAGTACTAGCACTGTGGTGCCTATCCACAAGGGGGGACCAAAAACTGATCCCGACAATTTCAGGCCGATCAGTTTATTGGATATAACATCTAAGATCTATACCAAATATCTTTTAAACAGACTAGATGACTGGGCTAATGCAAATTCTACTTTTGCACAGGAGCAAGCTGGGTTCACTAAAGATAAATCTACGATAGATCAATGCTTCATATTACTCCATCTTATACAGAAATATGCTCTACACAAAAGAAAGGAGTTATTTGTAGCCTTCGTAGACTTCTCGGCAGCTTTTGATACGATAGACAGAGAGCGTCTCTGGGCAAAATTGTCCAATACAAATATAGATCGACGCTTGGTTTTTTTTACTTCAAATTTTACACTCAAATACTTCACTGAGGGTGAGATTAGGGGCAAATGGCCTACTTTCTGAGGAAATCCCTACCAAAAGAGGAGTCCGTCAGGGATGCCTTCTGGCCCCTTTTCTTTTTAAATTTTATATTAATAATATAGTTCAAGAGCTAGTTGGGGCTCAGTTCTTCCCGCCTGCTGTTTTATCAGATAAATTGTCGGTTTTATTATATGCGGATGACTTGGCTTTAATTGCCACAACCCAGATTGGTCTGAGCAGGCTGCTGGTCAGCCTGGGGGAATATTGTGCTAAGGAACATCTTAAAATTAATTATGATAAGACCAAGGTAGTGGTATTTGGTAAGAAAAGAACCAAACGTGTGGAGATTGAATGGAGAATTTATTAAACAACAATGTACCTACCGCTACTTGGGCCTATATTTCAATTCCAATCTATCTTGGAACTCTCATTTAGAGGCGGCCCGGCTGAAAGCTGTGCACTCTGCACACCAACTTTGCCGCTTCTTTAATACCAGGGGTGGAAGTCTGGTCACACCAGCTGTTGAAATTTTTTACAAGAAAATAATTCCACAACTCATATATGGGGCCGAGGTTTGGGGGTATGTTAATAGCGCTCCCCTTAAAAAGGCCCTGAACCAGTTTCTTAGATTCATTCTGGCAGTCCCCCGAGGTACTCCAATCTCCCTATTAAGGATGGAGACCGGTACTCATTCAGTCGAATCTTTGACCCATGTGGCACTGGCCTCCTATTGCCTGAGGTTGGCATCTATGGACAATTCTGCTCTCCCAAAAAAAGTCTCCTAGAACAAATAAAATCCCCCTCCTCTACCTCCTGGCTAAAATGTGTCAAACCCATAATGGCAGCTTATGGGATAACTGTAGATCTATTACCTACCAATCCCTACCCCCGGGCCAAGAAACGTCTAAGAGATAGGATATTATTATATGCACAGAGATGGACAACCTATTCGGCAAATATATCCCCTTTTTCCCCGGGATTTTCTTGGTATAAAACCTTATTCAATATGGAGCCGTACTTCATTTATTTAACAGCCCCCTCTTTGAGAAGGGCATTTACTGCTTTACGATTCCAGACAATGCCTACAGCCTATTTGGAGGGGCGGTATGCAAATGTACCACATCACCTTCGGGTCTGCGTATGCCAACTGGGTGAGATAGAAAATATCTCCCATTACCTTCTCCGCTGTCCCCTATATGAGGACCCCAGACTTAGATTCCTAGCCCCTATAATATCTCTGATGACTGAAAGACCTATTGTGGAGCAAGTTGCCACTCTGTTAGCGGGCAATGATATATATGTAACTCAACAGGTGACTAACTTTGCTGTTGCGGTGGAGAAAATTAGAGCAAAGTATGTAAAACTCCTGGCCATAGCTCGAGACCAGCTTTTATGTGCTTGAAAATGTTGTTCGCTTTGTTCTTAATTGGGAAGTTTTTTATAGGATATTGTACCCTTATACCTATTTGTCTCTCAGTGTTTCTTTTATATTTTGTATCCTGTTTTTATATTCTTGTGTATATTTTATTGTGATGGCATATTGCTGTAAACAATTAAAAGTACATTCCAATAATGCAATTATGGTTGTCAGCATTTTCATCCACCACAAGGTGTCACTAGAGAGCACTGATTCTGCAGCGCTGCCAAAAAGATCCACACCATACTCAGCACATCCCAGAGCTTGGAAAAGTTACTTTTTTGAACTACAACTCCCATCAGCCCAATCTAGTGGCCATGGTGGCTGGGGCTGATGGGAGTTGTAGTTCAAAAAAGTAACTTTTCCAAGCTCTGCATCTAACTCACAATTAAATACATGGCTTCCCCCAAAGAATCCTGGGAACTGTGGTTTTCTCTTCAGAGAGCTAAAAATTATCAGCATCCTTAACAAACTACAGTTCCCAGGATTCTTTAGGGGAAATCATGTGCTTTAAATGTGTGTGGGATCCGGACATGCTCTATTCTGCTTTAAGCTGGAACTGGAATAGCAACTCTACTTCCAGACTTCTAACACTCTGTACCCAAATGGGCCATCCTCATTTCACCAGCCCCAAATGCTGAGGGGCAGGGTGATTTTCACTGGAGCCACTGTGTGGGAGGGAAAGGTTAAATGCGCTATCCCTCACTACTACTACTGCCCTGCTGCAGTTGGGGGGCAGGGAATGAAAACAAGATAAAAAGGCAATGTTAATTGGAAAAGGAACAGCTAAATGAGAGGTTTTTATTATTATTACTATTGTTGCATTTATATCCTACCTTTCCTCCCAGGAGCTCAGGGTGACATAGATGGTTCTCCTTCTCTCCATTTTATTCTCACAATAGTTCTGTGAGATAGGTTAGGCTGAGAGGCAGCGATTCACCCAATGTCATCCAGTGAGCTTCATGGCTGAGTGGGGATGTAAGCCCTGGCCTCCCAGGTCATATATTCCTATTCCTAGGGAGAAGAGACAGATCATAGAGTAGGAAATGGCTAGAGCAATCTAGGAAATGGATAGATACAGCAATCTGTACAGTCCATAACCAGCTAGATAGTAGCATATTAGGCCATATACACTTAGGGAAATTGCACAACTATTCCATTCAGATTTTTTTTAAAGTCTTATTTTCTGAGCTCTGGAAAAAACCCACAGAAGCTGAACAGGGAAAACTTGAGAGTGAAAAGTTTTGTTCACAGTGTTGTATGCATGCACTGTAAATGTTAATTGAACACAGTGCAGGTATTCCATAGAAAATGCCCAATATAAAACCAGCCTAAGACAATTAAAAAGCAATGTTCTTCTGTTTCGCTTTCAGCAGAGTTAAATAAAGCACATCTCTACAACTGAATAATTTCAAAACAACAATACTCATTTCTACCTTTTAAAAGGAAAGTATTTAATTAAAGTGACTATCCCTTTTCTTACGGCTTTTAGTCAACATTGTTACAAGGAGCCAAGAAATATGCTCATTTATGGGCAGCCCAGTCTACAACCCAACTGAGCCATTATAATTAGATTTAACTGGTTTCTAAATCCTATATGCATTAGTAATCTTTCGTGATTCACTTAAACTTTCTTCCATATAGGAAAGGTTTAAGATTGTGTTCCTTTGGACAAATATTTACTTTCTAAAGGTCTCCTGGAAAAACAAGTGTTCAGTTGCAGGGACAGGGTAATCAAAATGCACAGGATATTGGAAGGCCTGTGATCAGTACCCTGGTTTTGGTGGTGGTGGAGAGCAACAAAAGCTCAGGGGATGCAAAGTTGACCACAACAGGAGCCTGAGGAGAGGGGTGGTTAACTATGGATCACTTTTACAATCAAAATCATCCCTCTCCAATATACTTACTTGTTCATGGATAAGGGATAAAGTCCGGTGTGTGTATTTCATTAATATTCAACTTTTCTCTCCTTCATAGCTCGGAAGCGAATTATGATTCCGGCACTGGGTGGCCATCCTTTTCAGAAGCCTATGGCATGCATGGCACAGATGAAAGCAAAACTAATATCCTGAGACGGCCTGATCATTCATTAGGAACAAGCAGCATAGAAGTCATTTGCAAACAGGTACACCTCCCTTAAAGGAAGCATATAAAGTTGCTTAACTGCAAGCGTAGTATTCCATCATGTGATACAAAAAGGGAGGGGAGAAAAGCACACTGGATTGATTGATTTTGTAGCCACGTTAATCCCTCTAAATATTCTTCAGTAAATCATGAAATTAGTCCCGGGTGGTGAACCTCATGTAGGAACTTCTGGGGCCAATCTTGTGCTACGTAACAATAATTGAACATTAAAGCTGCAATCCTATATAAACGTACCTCGTGGTAAGTTCCATTGAACTCAATAGGACTGACTGACTTCTGAATAGACGTGTTTAGGATTGTGCTGCACCTTGATGCATACTTTAATTGGGAGTAAGTCCCACTCAATACAGCAAGATTTACCTCTGAGTAAACATACATAGGATCCAGCTGTACGTGTAAGAGAGTTATATGATGAGGGGATGGGAAAGTTGACCTTACAAAAGTTGCTGGGAAATTTAGTGATCTGCCCCTTAATTGATTACACTATGGAATCTAGTCCCAGTCGATTTTCTGACTGACTTACAAATGTGGTTAGTTTAACAGTGAGATTCTGAGAGGAATGAGGACTTTTTTTTCATCCATATTAGTAACTCATTCTAAAGTGGTGTTCTCAACAAGAATGCTTTTTACATATTAAAAGAAACCATAATAAGAAACCATCTTATTAGCACTAAGAAAGCTTACCCAAGAGAGGTCACATTTCACACCTGGGGTATTTGGATGCGCACAAACATAGGGACTAAAATGAATGTGTTCAGAAGTTGCTTCTGAACACAGAAGGTATTGCTTATATGGCAGTTGCAGACTTAATTGTCCCCTTTGGCTATGAAATCAGTCTGTTTAATTTATGTAGATATACATTAATTTGAGAAGCTCGCACTGCAACTAAGTCTGTTCTTCTTTTGCAGTGTGATGCTCATCTGGGCCATGTGTTTAGTGACGGTCCCGAGCCAACTGGGCAAAGATTCTGCATCAACAGTGTTGCATTAGTATTTAAACCAAGTTCAAACCAGTGAGCTTTCCTCTTTACAACTTCTGCATCGATACAGCTTTGATGCTCAGATCTCATTTGCCACAGAGGGCCACTTTGAAAATGTATTGAAAACCAGGTGCCTTTGTCTAATGTGCCGGTTTTGTGTGTGGAGGGGGGGGAGAGAGAGAGAGTGAGAGTGAAGATAATTAATGGAAATGTGTGTGGGGGATGCCAAGCCATTGATGTGAGATGCACTGTACTTTTCTGTGATGGAATATGCTCATTTAATATAGCCAGATTAGTCTTGAGATCTGTACATGCTCTTCATGTGCATGTGGGCTGTTTCATTAAACCCAGCACAGACAGCAGACACCATACTTATAAAAGGAATGTACATACTGCATTTGTTTATCAATTTTTTAAAAATGTTGATGATTGTCTAATTGTTAATAGGTGAAGTAATCAATTATATGCAAATTAATGTACAGATTTCCCAAACATAAATATAGATGCCTTTTATGTGCCTCTTAAATATAATTTAAATTAAATTATAAATATAATTTTAAAATTATTTCTCATTGTTAGAAGGAATGGCCACAATATGTTTCATCAATTTGGGACATCGGAATATAAAATGTCCCCTATTACAGTTGGAATTTCTAATTTTTTCTAAGCCATTATGGCAGCAGGGCAGCAAGCAAGGTGAGAGTGTGAGGGAAGTGAGAATGGCTGGTGGAGGGGGCAGGTGATCAAGTGAGCAGGGTAGCCAGGTTATGGTGACTGAGGCAAGTGGGTGGCTGTGGGATGAGCAGGGCAAGTGGGTGGCCGTGGAGCAAGCAGGCAAGTGGCTGGGGGCAAGTGCTGGGGTGGCAGCCTGGGCGGGAGACAGGTCAACACCTTAGGTAGGGAGGTGGCCTAGGCATGTGATGCTGAGCTGCACAGCAGCAGAGACATTTCTTGAGGGGGAAGCGGCAATGCAGGGCAGCAGAGGAGGCAGCGATGCAGCACAGGAATAGGTGAGGAGTGTTAATGGGCCCACGGTGGCCAGCTCATGCCAATGTCTGGGGGTCCTGGGGGAAATTGTGAGGGGGGTTAGCAATAGGAGTAGGGTGCCTGGGAGACATTTGCAAGTCCTTGGGGCACATTTGCGAGTGTGTTTGTTTCAGAGTCCGTGTGCACAAGTGTGTGTTTTGGGGTGCCTGGGGTGTGTGTGTTTGGAGGATGGGGGGTGTTGCGCTGCAGCCAACTCAGAAGGGACAGGAAGGGGGGAGGCATGAGTTTCAGGCACCTCCGCAGCCAGAAGAAGCTGAGTTAGGGATTGTTGTGTCTCAGCAGGACCGTGTGGGAGGGGGGCAGCCTGCTCTTCAGCCAGTTCCCATGAGTAATGTCATTTCTGAGGAGCCGAGCGCACCGCCCCCAGTTGATGCAGAGGACTTGGGGGAGGAAACTTCAGAGTCAGTGCCAGCTCCTCCTTTTCCAAGCAGTTCACAGGAGGATTCCAGCGTGGCACCGCCCCCTGACCTCGAGCCTGTTACTCGGGAGCAGGTGTCTTCAGATGAGCTGTTGGATGCGCGTCCCCTGTCTCCTCGTTCCCGTCGCCGTGAGAAACGGACAGGGCAAAGACAGGAATTATGAAGGAGTCAGAGATTACGTTCAAAAACATTTCCTATATAAGCCTGCCGCTCCCAGTGGGGGTCGTTGAGTCAACTTCCTTAACACGCTGCAGAGCATGTCTAGAGTATAGTTAGGGACTTTAGTGAGTTAGTGTAGGGTTTCCTGTTAAGTGCAATGCTTTTGATGTATCCATTACTCTAATAAAACGAGATTTACTTGCACACACACTCCAGCCTCATTCTTTCGGCTCTGAACGGGACAGGGGGTTGGCAAGCAAAGTAAGCAGTGGGGCAGAACCCCGCCAGTAGACCCATAAAAATGTAAAAAAAGAGCATGTTTAAATCCCAAGGTGGCCATCCAGCTACTATTGCAGGCAAGGGATCATTTTTAAAAACTGGTGGTCCAAAATATAAATGCATATTCCCATCTACATCAAAAAATGTCACCAGCCAGTTCAGTAACACTTAAATAAGTATCATGATGCAGATGAAGATATGGATGCAACTACACATCAGCGGCACATTCTCACAGATCTCTCTTTTCTGGATCTGGACTGGGGATGTATGGAGGCAGTGATTTCTGCCCCCTCCTATGTTTATCACAATCGCCGTCGTTTCCATTCTTCTACAGTTTGGATTCTGCTGAAACATATGCTACTCACCTTGCTAACCACTATGGCTGAAATTAATGTAATTAATTGTATAATTATGTAATTAACTTCAGTGCATTTCAGTTGAAGGGAAACATCAAAAACAATGCAGAAAGAATGCATTTCTCTTTGGAGATTGTATCACTGACTGATTCAGTTTTAGTACTATATAAATAAGTCACCAATCTTTAATGTTGGATAGTTGGTTTGTTTCAGTTTGCACAACCTGTTTTGATTCTATAATTTTGTCATCTTTATTGCTGACGAAATGCAAACGCATGTGTACTGACTATTTTTCTTCATTTATTACAATAAAATCATATACATTAAAAAAAGAAAATAATGTAATTGTTTATGTAATGCTTGCAGACTAAAAAAAAATAGCAAATACCACTCGTATTCACTTGCATGATTTTTGTTCCTGACCTCGTGCAAACATGCAAATCGTGGCAATTTCCACTTCCATTTCTGTTTCTGATGGAATTCTCTGATATCCCTAATCAGGACACATTTCTTTCATAGACAATTCTGGTTTAAAAGTTACATTCATGTAAATTAGAACTCCACACTATCATAAGAACATAAGAACATAAGAAGAGCCTGCTGGATCAGGCCAGTGGCCCATCTAGTCCAGCATCCTGTTCTTACAGTGGCCAACCAGGTGCCTGGGGGAAGCCCGCAAGCAGGACCCGAGTGCAAGAACACTCTCCCCTCCTGAGGCTTCCGGCAACTGGTTTTCAGAAGCATGCTGCCTCTGACTAGGGTGGCAGAGCACAGCCATCATGGCTAGTAGCCATTGATAGCCCTGTCCTCCATGAATTTGTCTAATCTTCTTTTAAAGCCGTCCAAGCTGGTGGCCATTACTGCATCTTGTGGGAGCAAATTCCATAGTTTAACTATGCGCTGAGTAAAGAAGTACTTCCTTTTGTCTGTCCTGAATCTTCCAACATTCAGCTTCTTTGAATGTCCACGAGTTCTAGTATTATGAGAGAGGGAGAAGAACTTTTCTCTATCCACTTTCTCAATGCCATGCATAATTTTATACACTTCTATCATGTCTCCTCTGACCCGCCTTTTCTCTAAACTAAAAAGCCCCAAATGCTGCAACCTTTCCTCGTAAGGGAGTCGCTCCATCCCCTTGATCATTCTGGTTGCCCTCTTCTGAACCTTTTCCAACTCTATAATATCCTTTTTGAGATGAGGCGACCAGAACTGTACACAGTATTCCAAATGCGGCTGCACCATAGATTTATACAATGGCATTATGATAGTGGCTGTTTTATTTTCAATACCTTTCCTAATTATCGCTAGCATGGAATTTGCCTTTTTCACAGCTGCCGCACACTGGGTCGACATTTTCATCGTGCTGTCCACTACAACCCCAAGGTCTCTCTCCTGGTCGGTCACCGCCAGTTCAGACCCCATGAGCGTATATGTGAAATTAAGATTTTTTGCTCCAATATGCATAATTTTACACTTGTTTATATTGAATTGCATTTGCCATTTTTCTGCCCATTCACTCAGTTTGGAGAGGTCTTTTTGGAGCTCTTCGCAATCCGTTTTTGTTTTAACAACCCTGAACAATTTAGTGTCATCAGCAAACTTGGCCACTTCACTGCTCACTCCTAATTCTAGGTCATTAATGAACAAGTTGAAAAGTACAGGTCCCAATACGGATCCTTGAGGGACTCCACTTTCTACAGCCCTCCATTGGGAGAACTGTCCGTTTATTCCTACTCTCTGCTTTCTGCTTCTTAACCAATTCCTTATCCATAAGAGGACCTCTCCTCTTATTCCATGACTGCTAAGCTTCCTCAGAAGCCTTTGGTGAGGTACCTTGTCAAACGCTTTTTGAAAGTCTAAGTACACTATGTCCACTGGATCACCTCTATCTATATGCTTGTTGACACTCTCAAAGAATTCTAATAGGTTACTGAGACAGGACTTTCCCTTGCAGAAGCCATGCTGGCTCTGCTTCAGCAAGGCTTGTTCTTCTATGTGCTTAGTTAATCTAGCTTTAATCATACTTTCTACCAGTTTTCCAGGGACAGAAGTTAAGCTAACTGGCCTGTAATTTCCGGGATCCCCTCTGGATCCCTTTTTGAAGATTGGCGTTACATTTGCCACTTTCCAGTACTCAGGCACGGAGGAGGACCCAAGGGACAAGTTACATATTTTAGTTAGCAGATCAGCAATTTCACCTTTGAGTTCTTTGAGAACTCTCGGGTGGATGCCATCCGGGCCCGGTGATTTGTCAGTTTTTATATTGTCCATTAAGCTTAGAACTTCCTCTCTCGTTACCACTATTTGTCTCAGTTCCTCAGAATCCCTTCCTGCAAATGTTAGTTCAGGTTCAGGGATCTGCCCTATATCTTCCACTGTGAAGACAGATGCAAAGAATTCATTTAGCTTCTCTGCAATCTCCTTATCATTCTTTAGTACACCTTTGACTCCCTTATCATCCAAGGGTCCAAGTCATACTGACTTGATTGAGGGTTTTATGCCTTGAAAGAAAGCCTTAGACCCACAATCAAATGCAAAATTAAGCACATTTATGCCCTTTGAATTCATTGGTCTTAAGTACAATCTAGCGATAAACTGGGTTAGTAAGACAAAATAGCTGGCATTTTTAAATACAAACTAGAAAGAAAAGTCATCTTTTGTGAAGAATGATCCAGGGCATTGTCTCTGTCCTTTACAACAGTGTGTCTTCTCTGCTGATTAATTGGGAAGGGGTAGGAGTGCAAATGTCAGTCTGCTTTTAGAACATTTATTTGATTGAGCCAATCATCCTTGCAGTTTTAGTGCACACATTTCTGTTGCTTTTGTTGAAATAAAAGGAGAATCTTTTGTGGCTGAAGATGCTTTATGTTAACATCACAGTTTGGACAACTTCAAGACATTGGTGGCAGAGCTGGTCTTACCATTAACAGAGTGAAAAGATCTGCCTCAGGTGGGAGATTTTGATGTCCCATAGAAGAGCAGCAAATTAAGTATTTGTGTTATCATACTTTTACCGTAGTGGGGAGCTTATTTGGACTTTCTAGATTAGACACCAAAGGTCTTTGGTAAAATATGATTGCTGAAGTGGGGCATGTATTGGACCTGGAATGGGGAATCCCATGTTCAAAACCCTGCTCAGCCAAGAAGGTTGCTAGACGAGTCATGATCTCTCAGCCTGAACTACCTCACAGTGTGGTTGTGAGAATAAAATGGGGTAGGGAGGAGAGCTGGGACTGCTCTCTACTCCTTAGAAGGTGGCATAAAAATGTAACCAAAATTTCAGAGCCAGGAAACATTTCTCAGTATTGGGAAGCCTCTCCACACTCCTGTCTACTGACCAAGAACCATGTTATTGCTAACCACAAGGGCGGCCCTACCATTAGGCAGAGTGAGGAAGCCACCTCAGGAGCCAACGATGCCTCCCTCTCTGGGCTCTCCTGCTGAGTCTTCCCTGTTTCCCATGAATAAATAAATAAACGTTACAGGCATTCTCATCCTCCTGAGCAGTTCCCCAGCAGTGGTGAGACTTGCTTTGGTGCCTGCCCTTCAGTCCCTAAACTAGCCTGCTGCTCTCAAATGCAGTGGACACTGTACCATCAGAAGTCTTGAAATAAAATCCAGCTGCTTCTGTACTGGTGGATTTCAGTACACATTCTGTGTGTGTATGTGTGTAAGTCTTGTCCTTTGCCTCAGGCAGCAAAATGTTCATCCCTGGCTAACCGCATGTGTTAAGTACCTTGAAACAGATCCTCAAAATCATGAGATGAATTTGGAAATCATGAGATTTGAAAACAACAAAGCTGTGCAGCTATTAAAATCACCCTTCTCATGTCTTAACCTTAAGAAAACAAAAGTTACAAGCCACATTTTCTGCAATTCTGTTTTATTTTGGAAAATAAAATTTTAAATGTTGATTTACAATAGCAATCCTCCACCTGTTTCGGTCTGCTGCAATACGTTTTCTTCATAGATCTCTGACAATATTGGGAACAATATTTATTTCATTCTGGTCTGCATTTTAAATTCTATTAATGGGAACTAGGATGCACTGCAATTCTTACAATATACAGTAATACCTCAGTTAACAAATCAGGAAAGAAGCTTCTTTTAACAAAGTATTTTTTGGGTGTGTGGGGAGTTGGGGGGCTGCACACTCTGACATAGTCAGAATGTGGCTCCTTGTCTACTGGATTGTGGCTGCTTCAGGCAGCTCTCAGGTGTGGTTGGAATGGCACTCCTTGCCAGGTGGCACAGATGCCTCTGCAGTAAACAATGCTTTAGGTGCCGAGGAAGCACTGGCTACTGCAGACACGTCTGCTCGAGTGCAGGGGAGGATGGCAGAGAGAGAGAGAGACCCAGCACTGGGTGGTGGTGGTGGGAGCGGCGGTGGCGGCTGCTCCTTGCCTGCCTCTTTTCTGCCTGCTCGAGTGTACCAAGAGAAAAACTGTTCAAAGCTTTAGATTGCTATAGCAAGATGCTACATGATAAGAGAAAAAAGGCAAGGCAGGCATCCCTGGCTGCATTTTGGAAGAAGCCTTCAAGTGGTCTGTATGCAAGGCTTACCTGACTTGGTTGTTTCATTTCAGACACGCACATTGTTACTTCTGAATAAAAAGTTTGCTGAAATACGTTGAACTGCTCTTCTTTTTTGTGGTGTAGGAACCTATCTCTGTTACTTCCATATTATTCCTACCTCTGGTATGAAAGTTTCTGTCAAAGTAGCAATGTCCAGGAATGCATGTACGTCGTTAACTGAGGTATTACTGTATGTCTTCATGGATTTTTTATTTATAAAATTATTTTCCTTGCTAAAATAATGCAAAACATAAAAGGAGTGTTTACTACTTCCTGTTGTAAATGTTGGAATAAAACGTTTTGCTCACAATGGTTTTAATTTATTCTTGATGCAAGTCAGTTATTAAAAGCTACATAAGGAGGATCAGATACTGTGTGGTATATGTCTCAGTGAGTCCACATAATTATCTCTGACATCTCTCCTTACCTCCATCTCTGACATTTTCTTCAAGCACTAGGATTTGGTTCTTCCTAGGACAACACACACAGAATATATGGCAATGGAGTTTTTGCAGCATTTAACCCTACGGCCTGATCTTATGAGGTGCTGCTCTGAAGGACCCTCTCATAAGATTCTAGTGTTGGCGTGAGAAGTTCCTTTGCACCAATAATTGAATGTTTGGTTGTAGTGTCCCTCTTGGGGCAATGCAGCTTTAAAAACAATACCAGTTTCAGGATTTTGTAGGTTGCCAGGCAAGACTCGACATCAAAAGGGATACTGTAGAGCTGGAAAAGATCCAGAAAAGGGGCAACCAAAATGATCCTGGGGTTGCAGCAAGTCTCCTATGAGGAAAGTTTACAATGCCTGTGGCTTTTTAGTTTAGAGAAAAGGCAAGTAAAGGATGGGACACAACAGAGGTGTATAAAATTATGTATGGATAGGGAGATGATTTTCTCATAGTACTAGAACTCTGGGCCATCCAATGAAGCCAAATGTTGGAAGATTCAGAACAGTCCAAAGTACTTCTTCACACAGTGCATAATTAAACTATGCTATTTGCTCCCAAAAGAGGAAGTGAAGGCCACCAACTTAGATGGAGGGTTAGATAAATTCATAGCCAACCAGATGCCTATTGGAAGCCACAAGAACCTGAGTGCTACATCTCTCTCCCCACTTGTGATTCCTAGCAGGGCTATAGTCCTCCAGGGTCGTGGGAGGTCATAGACCCCTTACTTTTTTGGGAACAGGGTCCCAGCCAGGTCCCTGTGTATGAGCCAATCAGCATGAAATGGGAGTGTGTTAGCTACTGAGAAGAGTCCTTGTCCTTTCATGGTGATTGGAGTCAGTAGCCAACACACAGCCTTCTCTTGCACGCCGACTGGTTCCTAGGGACGTTTGTTGTAGTGGAATGTGGATTCAGAAACAAACAACATGGAGAGCGCGGGTGCCGAAGGAAAGTAGAAAGGGGGGAATGGCGTGACTATCATGAAGGAACCCTGCACTTCCGAACTGGCCACTACACTGCTGATTCTTTAGCACAAGTATTCAGAGGCTTACAGCATCTAACAGTGGGGGTAGAACATATCCATTGTGGCTAACAGCCATTGATAGGCTACAACAACAATCTAAATTTGGAACTTCCCCCCCACCCCCTCCTCACTCCCTACTTTGTGTAATATCTTGCCAGGTGAAGGGTTTTGAAGAACCTGAAAGTTTTCCACACTTTTTGTGGCATCATCATCATTATTTACATATTTATGTTTTTGGTGGGCCCCAACTGTGAATTTCAGAAACTTGAATTTGTGGTCTTTATCACTGGTTAAGTTTTATTCCTTGACCCACTGGGATGTTAAAGTGTAAATATGAACCTAGGTTAGATCACCAATTACAGATATTTTTTCATGTCTGAAGCCACCTGTAGTGTATCCCTAGTATACGTCACTAAATCTTAGCCTAAGTTGCCTACCTTTAAAATGGTAATAGTGACACCTCACAGCAATGTTGATGCGCTTGGCACATTAGAAGTGCCATAGAAAATATTCATTATAATTCAAAAGGGGCTCAAAGAGCCCAGGACAACATCAGGGTCTGAGCACAAAGTTGGCATGAATTCTATCCTGTTCACCGTCCCTCAGATAAGACCCTAATACCTCCTGCACTTAAAGGCACTCCCTACTTGTTCCTTTGCCAACAACCTCTGCAAACAATTGGACTTTACGGGTGCAGATTAAAGCTGCATAGCAGGTGGCAATCTAATTGCTATCAATCTTGTATCTACATCTCCTATTTTGTCATCTGAACTGGGCCTACAGCTGGCTCTCAACCCTGATTATTTTCTGTACAATTAGTTACAGGTTCAAAGAAGGTATCTGCTTCAGATCCTTGATTTGCATGCCACATACGGTATAGAACCAAAGTCAGCAGCCTATGTGATTCGGGAGATGGCAGCAATGAGGAGGGCTTTGTACAGGTGCCATATTCTGAATTAGGGGAAATAACTATCAAGGTTCCAAAGTATCCTTTTCAGTCAATTCACAGGAAAGCATTCATTGCACAATTTGGTATTCATTGCCTGGCCTAGCTAGCTGGTACCAGCTTGACACTTTGAGTAGAGAAAAGCAGCTGAAAGAGAGGAATTATGCCAACCAAGGGTGGCATATCCTGCATTGGATCTGGGATTATGCCAGGAAGCAGCAAGCAAGCAAATGAAGGGTTAGTACCACAAATGAAACACATCTCTCCTTTCATCCACAGGAATAATGGGATCTATTTTCAGAGTCTGATGAAATAACAGGATCAATCACATTTTGTTTCCGGGACTTTATGTGTTAAAAGCAATCTTCTATTATGAGACCTGTGTGAGTCACAGACTTTATTTATTTCTCCCACTGAGTATTTAAATTAATAATCATCCAAACGGGTAGGGGGAATGAACATATCTTGCCATTATTTGAAGAACTTTGCTGACTACTAGTTTGTTTCTGAAAACAATTCAAGATGCTGATCTTGACCTATAAAGCCCTGAAGGGCCTGGGATCAGGTCAGCTGAAGGACCATCTGTGCCCATATAAACCTGATAGGCCATTAAGATTTTGATTGGAGACTTGGATCCGAGTGCCCTCCAGCCCCTGCTTCACAGGCAAGGTAGATGGCTACTAGGTACAGAGCCTTCTTAGTTGTAGTTCCTTAACATAAGATCATAAAACAAGAAGCGCCTGGCTGGATCACACCAAAAGCCTAATAAAAATTCTGTCCTCACGGTGGTTAACTGCTGTGTATACCACTTAGAAGTTTTGTGATTACACAGCCTATTTGTTGTTATGTGCCTCCAAGTCAACTACGACTTATGGTGACCCTATGAATCAGCGACCTCCAACAGCATCTGTCATGAACCACCCTGTTCAGATCTTGTAAGTTCAGATCTGTGGCTTCCTTTATGGAATCAATCTATCTCTTGTTTGGCCTTCCTCTTTTTCTACTCCCTTCTGTTTTCCCCAGCATCATTATCTTTTCTAATGAATCATGTCTTCTCATTATGTGTCCAAAGTATGATAACATCAGTTTCATCATTTTAGCTTCTAGTGATAGTTCTGGTTTAATTTGTTCTAACACCCAACTATTTGTCTTTTTCGCAGTCCATGATATTCGCAAAGCTCTCCTCCAACACCACATTTCAAATGAGTTGATTTTTCTCTTATCTGCTTTTTTCACTGTCCAACTTTCACATCCATACATAGAAATCGGAAATACCATTGTCTGAATGATCCTGACTTTAGTGTTCAGTAATACATCTTTGCATTTGAGGAACTTTTCTAGTTCTCTCATAGCTGCCCTCCCCAGTCCTAGCCACCTTCTGATTTCTTGACTCTTGTCTCCATTTTGGTTAATGACTGTGCCGAGGTATTGATAATCCTTGACAAGTTCTTTTTTATTATTATTATTAATTTTTATTCAAATTTTCAAAAACAAAAAAACAAAAAAACAACACAAAACAAAAACAATTATACAAAAAAAATAAAATGTTGACTTCCGATTTGTCGCAGATCAACCATAGGTCTACAATATAAAACAATCCTATCTCTAAAATTATATTACAAAATCACTTTCCTCCAGTAGTTATCTTAATTAATCATCAAATCTCATAAACATTACTTTATTCTTTCCACAAAAAGTCCAAAAGAGATTTCAATTCCTTGAGAGATATATCTTTCAATTTTTCTCCAAATAAACATGTCGCTTAATCCATCTTGATTCAAATCTATTAGGTCCAGTAATTTCAATAGCCATTCCTCCATTATCTATATTAATTCTATCTTCCATCTTCAATAATCCTGTTAAATCCAGTAATTTCAGTAGCCATTCTTCCATTATCAGTATCCCATAATAATCTTGTTGTCATAGCCATAATCCAAATAAACATATCGATTAATCCATCTCGTCGAATCTATTAGGTCCAATAATTTCCATAACCATTCTTCCATTATCAATATTAATTCCATCTTCCATCTTCCATAGTCCTGTTAAATCCAGTGGTTTCAGTATCCACTCATCCATTATCAGTATCTCATGATGATCTTGCTGTCATAGCCATAGTCATATAACAAGAGTCTGATGGGAATTTCCCCCTTCACAAATATGTCCTTGCCATCAATTCTAAATATGTTGCTGAAATATTGTTGTAAAGTCACTTCTCTGCTCTTCTTTTTTACAAAATGCACTGGCTCATCTCTTAAGAGTTTTTCCATTGTCACATATTTGTAATTAATTCCATAGATTTTTTCTATGTCAAGCTCCATCACATCATTCCAGTCAAGAAAATTATCCAAGACGTTGATAACTTTATCACTAATATCTTCATTAGTTTCTTCAGAGACAACGTTGAATTCCAAACAGTAAACTTTATTTCTAACATCCGTAAACTCCAGATCTTTTTCCAATTCCTCATTTGTTCCAGTCTCCATGGCTTGTATCTTCCCTTTAATTTTTCTTTTCTCATCTCTAATCCCATCAAAATCCTCTTTCACAGAATCCCCTATTTTTTTAAACTCCTGCATCATTTTGCTAAATTCAATTTTCATCTCCTGTCTGCCCTGTCTCAGGGTTTGTTTCATTATCTCAATCTCACTCATTATTTTCTGAAACATAATTTCTTCCATGGTCTCAGTCACTTTCCTGGTTGTCATTCTTAAAACCACAAAAACAAAAAATTATTTCAGCCACAATTGGGTTAATGTTTCAGGCTTACAGACATCAATACAGCCTGTCTTATCTCTTATATATTCAGGAAAACAAAACAAGTTTAGTTCCCAGCTTCAAGCAGTTAGTGGCGTCGTGAGTAAGCAGATTCGTCAAAATGAAATAGACCAAAAAAAAAAATAGTTCCAGACATGATACTCCAAAGTTCATAAATCAAATTTGTTTATTTTTTTCCCCTCCTCAAAATAAAAATCCCTCTTCCATTAATATCTTTAGAATGCACTTCCAGGCCCGCTTTTTGCAATAAAAACAAAGATAAGCTTTTTTCGATTTCTTTCCTCCTTAGTTTCGTGAGTGAAAGAGAAATTTTTTAACTCACCCAGTTCCTTATAGCTGATTCATTGACAAATCTCTTTTTGGTGCAACAATTTAAACCAAGTAAAAAAAAATGGAAAGACGGATGCTTGCCTGTTAGTTCGTTTTTCTTTGAAGAAAAGATAAACGTGTCGCTTAATCAGCAAGAGCTTTGATGGAAGTCCGTCCGGCATTCGCTGGCTGAACTTTCTCTCATAAATTAATGAAATCCAGTCCTCCCAACAAAAACAGGCTTTGTGGTTAATCTCACGTTTCTCCCTGACCAGGAGAAAATCTTAACCAGTCAAAAAAAAAAAAACATTCTGACTGATTAAAGCTGAAAAAACTTCATCTAAGACAAGAGCTTGTCTCAGAGGCAGCACAGGCGAATCACCCTTCCCGGAAGTCTCATAATCCTTGACAAGTTCAATGTCCTCATTGTCAACTGTAAAGATGCCTATGTGAAGCTCACAAGCAGGGTATATGACACTGCCATATACTGAAACAGACCATTGGTCCATCAGCTCAGAATTGTCAACTCAGACTGGCAGTGGCCCCTGACCCTCCAAGGGCCTTCTCAGTTCACCCTATGTAAGAAGATCCATTTGGCAGGAGATACTACAGATTGAAGCTGGGGTCATCTGTGCTGGCAAAGCATACACATTGCCACTGAGGTGGTCCCCACCCTTATTATTGCATTATTGTTATTATTATGGTTTGATTTTATTATGATGTTGTAAGTCAGGAATGGGCAGAAGGAAGATTGTGATTTGCAGCAGTTCACAAAGAATCTCTGACTCACCATTGTTTAACAGCAGCAAAAAGGTTATCCTCCTGCTTCTAAATTAAGCTGCCAGCAATCACACCACACATTTATTCTGCTATTATTCCACTTTAAACAGTCATGGCTTCCCCCAAAGAATGCTAGGAAGTATAGTTTGTGAAGGGTACTGGTACCTATACCCACCTCACAGAGCTACAATTCCCAGAGTTCTCTGGGGAACTGACTGTTAAACCACTCTGAGAACTGTGGCTCTGTGAGGTGAACAGGGTTTGCCTAACAGCTCTCAGCACCCTTCACAAACCACTTCCTGGGCTGACCCTGTGCCCTGTGTCACCATTTTGCCCCAGGCTCCAGCTGGTGGATCAAAACAAAATAAATCCCACAAGCCTGAAGTTTGTCTCTCTCTGTTGGAAGCCACTTTAGAAATCAGAGATTGAAAGATGGGGTAAAATATTTTAAATAATATGCAAAACTGGGCAGCTATGGGCAAGACTGACTCCCTCCTTCCCCCCCCCACACACCTTAGTTTAGATTCTTCTAAGGTTAAAATACTTTTCTGAGATGCTTGAAGGAAGGGCAGGACAGGGGACCATAGCTCAGTGGTAGAGCATCTGCCTTGCATGCAGAAGGTCCCAGGTTCAATCCCCGGCATCTCCAGGTAGGGCTGGGAGAGAACCCTGCTTGAAATCCTGGAGAGCCACTGCCAGTCAGTGTAGACAGCACTGAGCCAGATGAACCAATGGTCTCACTTGGTATAAGACAGCTTCCTATTTTCCATGGATATAAGCAGGTCTTATTAATTTAAGTGAGATTATGCACTCCCATGTAAATATTGTTATAGATTTGGGGTTGAGATGGACACATACAGGAAGTGGAAAGAAGACCAAGCCACAAAGGAAGAGTACAGGCAGGTATCACAGAATTGCAGGAATGGTGTCAGGAAGGCTAAAGCTGAGAATGAGCTGAGGTTAGCGAGGGATGCTAAAAGCAACAAAAAAGCTTTATTCAGGTATGTCTATAGTAAAAGACAGAGAAAAGAAATGGTGGTACAGCTACTCAATGAGGATGGCAAAATGATAACAGATGACAAAGAAAAGGCAGAAATCCTCAATTCCTACTTTGGCTCAGTCTTCTCCCAAAAAAGGATCTGTGACCCTCCCTGGAAACATGAAGTAGAAGGGGCAGAATTGGAGCTTGAGATTGATAGACAAATGGTCAAGGAATACCTAATCACTTTGAACGAGTTCAAATTGGCAGGGCCCGATAAACTGCATCATAATTGAAGGAACTGGCTGAAGAACTCTCAGAAATGCTGTCTATTCTTTGCGAAATCATGGAGGACTGGTGAAGTGCCAGATAACTGGAGGAGAGCTAATGTTGTCCCTATTTTCAAAAAAAGGCAAAAAGGAGGAACTGGGGAACTACAGACCAGTCAGCCTAACATCAATCCGTGGAAAAACTCTGGAGCAGATTATAAAGCAGTCAATCTGTAAGCACCTTGAAAACAATGCAGTGATTACTAGGAGCCAACATGGATTTATGAAGAACAAATCTTGCCAAACCAATCTTATCTCATTTTTTGACCGGGTAACCTCCCTTGTAGACTGTGGGAATGCCGTGGACATAATATACCTCAACTTCAGCAAAGCTTTTGACAAAGTGCCCCATGATATTCTGATTAGCAAGCTAGCTAAATGTGGGCTGGATCCACAGTTGGCTCCAGAATCGTACTCAAAGAGTGCTTATCAATGGTTCCTTCTCAAACTGGGCAGAAGTAACAAGTGGGGCACTCAGGGCTCGGTCCTGGGCCCAGTGCTCTTCAACATTTTTATTAATGACTTGGATGAGGTACAGAGCATGCTTATTAAATTTGCAGATGATACAAAATTGGGGGGCATAGCTAATACCATGGACGACAAACACAATTCAAAGGGACCTTGATAGGCTGGAGCATGGGGCTGAAAACAACAGAATGAAATTCAACAGGGATAAATGCAAAGTTCTACACTTAGGAAAAAGAAACCAAATGCACAGTTATAAGATAGGGGATACATGGCTCAGCAATACGACATGTGAGAAGGATCTTGGAATTGTTGTTGATCACAAGCTGAATATGAGCCAACAGTGTGATGTGGCTGCAAAAAAGGCAAATGCTATATTAGGCTGCATTAACAGAAGTATAGTTTCCAAATTGCATGAAGTATTAGTTCCCCTCTATTCAGCACTGGTTAGGACTCATCTTGAATACTGCGTCCAGTTCTGGTCTCCGCACTTTAAGAAGGATGCAGACAAACTGGAACTGGTTCAGAGGAGGGCAACAAGGATGATCAGGGGACTGGAAACAAAGTCCTATGAGGAGAGACTGAAAGAACTGGGCATGTTTAACCTGGAGAAGAGAAGACTGAGGGGAGATATGATAGCACTCAAGTACATGAAAGGTTGTCACACAGAGGAGGGCCGGGATCTCTTCTCAGTCGTCCCAGAGTGCAGGACACAGAATAATGGGCTCAAGTTGCAGGAAGCCAGTTTTCGACTGGACATCAGGAAAAACTTCCTAACTGTTAGAGCCATACGACAATGGAACCAATTACCTAGAGAGGTAGTGGGCAACATTGGAGGCATTCAAGAGGCAGCTGGACAGCCATTTGTCAGGAATGCTTTGATTTGGATTCCTGCATTGAGCAGGGGGTTGGACTTGATGGCCTTATAGGCCCCTTCCAACTCTATTATTCTATGATTCTATGGATGATTTCTATGAGTCCCCTTCCAGCCTCTGATTTGGAACCCTGCACCTAGAGGTGGGCTCTGCAGTGGAGAAACCTGCTCCACTGATCAGATGAGTCTCCTTTGTTAATCTAATAGAGTGGCCAGGTAGGCTAATCTATCAAATGCCCATTAACTGGTGAATGGGCCAGGGAGATCCTATTGTTACTGAAACTCTTCAGGAGAGCCTCCCCCCCTTCCTGAGGCCAAGGAGTGGCTTGTGTTTTGAGTTGAGTCTGAGGAAAGGCTGGGAGCTGGAGGCAGGCAGAGAGGGTGGCTCTCTGCACCATGGCTTTAGGGTGCCTCTTGTAAGCCTGATGGAAAATGCAAGATTTATTGGACTGCTGATGTTCTGAACCCCTCCATCGAAAGCTCAAGTTGGAATGTGTGTAGATAAACCATATGTAATAAAGACACGACAGCCTCCACTGACCTTCTTTCCAAGGAAACCAAACCCCTGGGTAAGCGCAGGGACCCCCTGAAATCTCACACTGCTCAGAGATTGGGGTGGTGCGCAACAATTATGTATGGCTGATCTAAATATATGAAAGCAGCCCAACGGCCAAACTGGGAACGAGATATACAGGCAGGAACTAAGTCAGGACACCTGCTAATAAAAAGAGTCAGGCTGGGCACAGCTGAAATACTCCAGCAAGCTTTTCCCAGTTTTCAGTATAGAAAGTCAAAGCTTGGGGTATAACAGAAGAGACGAACTGCTCTCCCAGGCTCAACAGTAAGGGCAACAGAAAGGCCAAGAGATGCATCCGTTCATTCCATTTTAACACACAAGATGGCACCAAAGAACCAGTTTAGCCCTTCAGGAGCTCTGTTGCTATTTGAGAACAGTGGAATAAATAATAGTCATCTTGGTTCCAGAATGGAAAGGAAATACAAGTTGGGTCAGGATAATGCCTTTTATTGTACTGCCTGCTTAACAGACAAGTGTCTGTGCTATACTCAGCTCTTTGTCTAGCATACAGAAGGTGAGCTAACACGTTTCCGTTTGGTGATTTCTTGCAAATGCTGTTGTTGGCCTTGCTTTGTACTTTCACTACTCTGCCTTTAACT
Organism: Rhineura floridana; assembly: GCF_030035675.1. Lineage (NCBI taxonomy): Eukaryota > Metazoa > Chordata > Lepidosauria > Squamata > Rhineuridae > Rhineura > Rhineura floridana. Next base: position 62,223,249 of record NC_084489.1, read on the forward strand.
ATGCCTATTTCGCATCATCCCCTCCCATCTTTGGCCATGTCCCATCTTAAAGAAACAAGATACCAACCAACATAAAGGGTGGTATCCAGTGGTGACTCACTGCTCCCAAAAAGAAACCTGTGAACAGGGAAGGAAGCGATTTGGGGCGATCCCCCCACAGCACCCCACAACCCCTCTGAAGCTGCTCCACTGAGTTGGGGGACCCTCTGGAGCAGATTTAGGGGGGCACAGGTGCTAGAGGAAGAGGGGGATTGCCAAGAATTGGCTTCCCCTTGTCCTGATGATGGAGTTCCTTCTGTAGCGAACAGTCAGTATATTGGATATCATACAATATGATTATATTGCGCAATTCTCGTTACATGCTCTCCACTTCTCCAAATGGTGAGAAGTTGCTGGGGAAGCACTGCCAGGTTTAGTTTAGTTTCATGCCACCCTGGGCTCCTACTGGGAGAAAGGATGGGATATAAATCTAATCTAATAATGGTGATGATGATGATATGATGAGAGGGCACTGGAAAAGTAAGGTGTCTTTCTAACATTAGCTTTGTTTTACAAGTGGAGCCTTAGAAAAGGCAGAAAGCAGTCCTCCAAGGCATAAGCCACACTCACCCTGTAGTCATCCTCATCAGCAGGTTGAACCTTTCAAGCTGGACAAGCTAAGGATTTGAACATGCAACCACTGGTGCCATCAAGGCAGGTGGGGCAGACAGCCAGGACCCCAATCGGCAGAATAAGCAAGAAGAGGGATCCCAAATATAGCAGGGTTGGCTTCACTTACATGAGTGAAGTAATGTGCATTACTGTCTAAAGATGTAAAACCATTAAATCCAATATCTAAAAGTCCCTTAAATTTATCATGGCCTGCAACCTTCTGCATACAAAGTGTATGATCTACCACTGAGCTATTTTTTTATTTACTTGTGCTTCTTACATTTATATCCTGTCTTTCTTCCACTATGGAACCCAAGGTGGTGTACATGTGATTACTAGACGGTCATCCATCCAGACACTGAACAGACTCACTTAACTTCAGCAAGGTGAAGGCCTCATGTGTCTTTGGACCATACCCTATAGCCCCTTCCTGATGGAAAGTGCAGAGCATCATGTAAGCCACATGGGGACATCCCCTAAAGGCAAGTGGGACATGTGATATTTTATTTTCTTATTTACAGGCATGCGCCGCTTCACTTAACGTACTTCACTTCACTATAACGTACATGCTCCATACGCCACCATACCCCGCTTAACGTACGCGTGCTTTGCAATTACGGACACTTAATGGCATGACGCCGCTGCCATCTAGTGGCGATTGCAGTGCAGTACATGCATAGATAATTGCTTCACTTTAAGTACATTTTCACTTTGCATACACGCTCTGGTCCCATTGTGTATGTTAAAGCGGGGTATGCTTGTATAGAATGATAGCTATGTTAGTCTTTTGCAGCAAAAACAATGAAAGAGTCTTGTGGCACCTTACAGGCTAGCACATTCATTATAGCCTTAGGTTTTGTGGACCAGCAGCAGAAAGGAAGAAGGCCGTTCCCCTCCAGCCATCCTACCAGCGTCCTCTCCACTACCACAAGTGGGAAAGTGTCAGACAGGACACAATTCGGAGCCCACAAAAAAAAGTCCAGAGGGAAAAGAGATGAACCCCCTTACCCCTCCCCACTCTGGCTTGTCCTCTATTCAGTCCGGACCAAATGGTCACTCAACTTGGAGTCAAAAGTTAAAGGAATTCTATATTCAGAGAAAATTATTAACCTTCAACAAACTATCAAAGCAGAAACTCAAGGAATAAATATACTCACACTTTACCACGAATTGTCCATAGAACTACAAAAGACTCTTAATTTTAAATCTAACTTAGCAACCAAATCCGGCTTCTCAAGATCCCATACTAACTCTTGGTTTGACCAAGAGTGCCATGCTATGAGAACTCTCCTAGAGGAAGAATACAAAAGATACAGAAAATTAGAGCTCACTGCAATCCCTCAGGAATATATGGCCATGAAGAAAAAATACAAATCGCTGATTAAAAGCAAAAAGAACTTAGCCCAAATAAACCAGTGGAAAACATTAATACTGGCTTCAAAAACAAAAGATATGTCCACCTTTTGGTGACTTGTTAATAGAGGTTGGCCCAATCAATCTCGGGAGTCCGGTATACCACATTCCCGTACAAACTTGGGAGTCCTACTTCCGTAACATTCATATAAGAGTGCAGGAATGTGAACCCTTCTCTCGGAATTATTTGAATGATTTACTGGTTTGGCCCCCTGTCTCTCCTAAAGAAGTAACCTCTTTAATAGCAAGATTGAAAGAAGGCAAGGCCCCTGGTCTGGACAATATCCCGCCAGAAACATTTAAGCGACACACTGAATGGTGGGCCCCAGTTTTAGCTGCTCTTTTCAGGCAATCGATCATATGGCCAAGATTCCAGAAGACTGGGGGCTAGCTACTGTAATCCCAATCTATAAAAGAGGATCCCGATCTGACCCAGCTAACTACAGGCCAATCAGCCTGCTGAATACAATCAGCAAACTATATGCTTTACATCTTCTGGATAAATTACAGACTTGGTTGGTCCAGGAGAACATATTGGCAGATGAACAAGCGGGGTTCAGAGGAGAATGCTCCACAATTGACCACCTATTTGTTATACAACACCTGGTGGAGAAATATTCAACTAAAAAGGGGAGTGCCCTATATGTGGCTTTTATAGATTTCAAACAAGCTTTTGATCTTATACCCAGGAATAAACTATGGGAAAAGTTTGAGACAACCAACATAGATGACTTTAATGTTGATACGTTCACTCCATGAAAATACCAGACTACAGGTCAGATGCGATAACATAGGACATTTGACTAAATCAATTCCCACCTATGAGGGAGTCAAACAGGGATGTGTTTTAGCTCCCTCTTTATTTAACTTTTATGTAAACTCCCTGGTTGATTCCTTGGCGCAGACTGCATCACAACCACCGACTCTAGCTAATAGAATGATATCGACATTACTTTACGCTGATGATGAAATTCTGCTATCACTAACTTGCAGTGGATTACGATGCCTGTTGCGTGCGTTGGCGGATCATTGTGCCAAAGACCACCTAATTATTAACCATACTAAAACAAAAGTACTGTTGTTTACTAAAAGTAAGATGAGACACAACTGGCAATTGAACGGATTGAAAATCAAACAGGTTTCATCCTTCCGATACCTGGGGGTGACTTTCCACGCTTCAGGTTCATGGCATTTCCATATCAAGAATACCATCTTGATTGCGTGGGGACCTCCAAAGCACTTCTCTCTTTTTTTCATACTAAGGGTAGACAACACATCTCTTCTACCATCCAAGTGTTTGTGGTGAAGGTTATTTCCCAATTGATGTATCGCACACAAATATTAACTTTTCCAAAATCAGTCCCTTTCGAACCTATACAGCAGTGATTCTCAAATGGTGTGCCCAGGCACACTGGTGCGCCCTAAGAGGTGGCTAGGTGTGCCTCAAATATTATGAAAGTATATTTTAAAAATGAGAAGAAACCCATTTGTATAGGATAAGTAATAGTTTTCTATAGTTTATTTTTATTCATAGTTTAAAATATATTAATATATTTTTAATTTTGTACATGAAGTGCGCCAGAAAATTTTTATATGTTTTACAGTGCGCCACGAACCAAAAAAGTTTGAGAACCACTGCTATACAGACAAAATTCCTGAGGGCTGTTTTTGGGATCCCATCATGTGTCTCAAATGCGATAGTAAGAATGGAAGCTGGTCTCCACTTCCATCGAAGCTCGAATTTGGAAACTTAAAATAAAGTGGTGGGTAAAACTCCAATTCTCACCCGTAGGCTTGGCTCCCTTAGTACTCTCTGGCACATTTCAATCGTCCTGGCACAAGTCGGTGATTAAGAAAGTGTCATCTCTTGGCTTTTCGCCTGCCAACATTTACAACATAGGATATGTTAAAGCATGGTCAGCTATGTTCCAAAGCATAATGGACATAGAACTGCAAACCCAACTATCTGTGTCATCTAGCAAGCTCGATACCATCACCTTTTCCAGGGGCTTTGCCCCTGCTCAATACCTTAGTAACCTCCTTATTGCCAGACATAGAAGAGCTTTTTCCATGGCAAGATTCAATGTGATGCCGTCAGCTTTACTTGAGGGTAGGTTTCGTGGGGTCCCACGGTCAGATAGGCTGTGCCTGTGCGGAACTGGAGAAACTGAGACAATATCCCATGTCCTTTTATACTGTACTTTCTACCAAGGTATCCGCACTTGCAGCATTACTCCTATCATTTAATCAATACCTGGCCACGACTCATTATACAATACAAGACATTTACTGCAAGATTGCCACCCTCAGATTACATACACCGTTGCTAAATTGTGCGCCACGGCAATCATAATTCGTAGAACACTGCTAAATCAAAAGTCCATACAAAGAGTATCGACACTGGTTTTAATTTGTTTTAAAAATGGTTTTAACTGTATGATGATTTTGTATTGGCCATCGGCTGCAATAAATATATGTCCTCTATTCAGGACTGCCGCTTTTGATTTCAAAAGAAGTGCCAGAATTGGAAACATCAGCCTTCTAAACACTGGAGAAGATGATAAAGCAGATCACTTAAGCAATATAACTCAAGTGGGTTTCCAAGCACTGTTGCCTAGTTACCTTTGGCAAACTGATTTGAACTGAAGGAAGGGCCATAGTAGCTCGGTGGTAGATCATCACTTGTACAGTGTTGGCATTATGTGAATGTTGAGCAGCAGTCAGAGCAGCAGCAGCAAGAAATATTACATATAGTTTGTGATCCTCAGAATGCATGCAGAAAGCCCCAGGTTCAGTCCCTGGTGTCTCTGTTGTGCTGTGTGTAGTTGTGTTGCTTAATTTCGTTTAAAAGCAGCACCACAGCAGCAGAGAGTAACAGCAGATGTTGAAATGCGAGTGTGCCAGCGTGTGCGTGCGTTTGCCTAAGAAAGCAGGCTTTTACCCTGCATCAGCATCACTGAGACTGGAGACTTAGTAAAATAAGAAAAGCTACTTTATTTATAGAAATACATTGTAGATAGAAAAGGCATACCTAGTTCTAACTAACTAGCTAAGTTGGAGGCATAACGCCCAAGTGCGGGAGTCAGCCCCATGCTTGGAGAGAGCAGAGACAAAGGAATGTCTCCTCTCTCCTGGACAGCCGGAGGACAAAGGAGTGGAAAGGGCGGAAGGAGGAGCAGGTAAGCTTCCCTAAAGACGTCACAGTCTAGTGACAGAAGGAAGTCAGTCAGAGCATCACAGGTAAAAGGTAAACAAGCCTATCCATCTGGAGGACCCTAGCTCTATCTTCCTTCTGGAGCACAAACAAAAGAACAAAACAGGAGTTGCTCTTGCCCCACGTCCAACAGTCTCCAGGTAGGACTGGGAGGTCCTTTGCTTGAGAGCCACTGCCAGTCAGTGTAGACATACTGAGCTAGATGGACCAATGGTCTGACTCAGTATAAGGCAGCTTCCTATGTTCATTCCTACGAAGCTTACCATGCCATTCCTGTCCATTTAACAAAATTTTAAGAGATCTGCAGTTCTAAAGCAACCCCATCTTGAAACTACACTCCATCCCTCCTGAAGTGCTGCTGTTTGGTAACTTGGTTATCGGTTACTTTTGTGGTTTTATTTCATGAAATTAATGTAGCTTGTACTTGTTTTAATTGTGATATATTTGTATCACAATCACCCTGGGACCATTTGCTAAAGGGTGAGCTATAAGCAGATATAAATAAATAAATAGCTAGTCTTAACTGCTTTCTTTCTCTACTTTTCTGATACTGAACCATGGCCGCATTTTTAACTGTGAGTTGTATCGACTAATTCCTACTCAGAGTACACCCACTGAAATCAATGGACCTAAGTCAGCCATGGCCATTAATTTCTATGAGTATACTCTGAGTAGAACTAACACTGGATACAGCTCAGTGTGAACCCATTTACTTTAAAACTAAACTTTTAGAGAAATCCCCGTTTTGTCAGGCAAACCAAAACATCACTATCATTCTGGTGCAACAACGATGAGAACTTACAACGATCAATGGAATCTTGGCCCAGTTACTGTAATTTTAAAAGCTGAATGTAATCACAAATGAATATATTACCAATGGCTCAATAAATCATAACAAAATGTACAAAGATATAACAGTATGTAGTACTAAGGTGATCTGCTAGTAACGCAACACTAAAGAGTATACAAAAAATGGGAAAAGATCCACATGCAGCATTCTAGATGTCCCACTTCTGCAAATGTTGCTAATCAATAGGATGTTCAGATAACCTGTTTCAGAAGATCTTATGAGTGTGAAATACACCAATTAGAGGGATTGTGGTGCACATAGTTAGTGCTGAGGAGGATTATCTTCCTTTCTCTTTGTAGGTTTCTGTGACTGGCGCCTGTCAAAACCTGTTTCAGAAAATCTTACAATTATGAAATACAATAATTAGAGGGATCGTGGTGCATATAATTGGTGCTGAGAGGAATTGACTTCCCTTCTGTGTGTAGGTTTCCGTGACTCACATCTGTCAAAAATAGTATAGAGATTGAACATTTGGAATTCAAAGAGCAAAAGATTTATTCTTTGCTCTTAAAAGATCTTATGTTCCTGTTCCTATACAGGGGGATGGGACCAGCTTTCAGTGCTAGTCTAAGAGGACAGTGTCCTCTTAATCCAGAGCTGAGAGCCTAGTGTCTGAACTTAGGCTCTGCTGCTAATATACATCAGAGCACAGGACAGAGCTCTAATACAGTAAGTCTTCTGGAAATTTGAAACCAGATCTACATTTGATAAAAATGTAAATGTACTGCCTTCAAGTCGATTCCGACTTATGGCAACCCTATGAATAGGGTTTTCATGAGGTTGAGAGGCAGTGACTGGCCCAAGGTCACCCAGTGAGCTTCATGCTATGTGGGGATTCGAACCCTGGTCTCCCAGGTCGTAGTCCAACACCTTAACCACTACACCACACTACACCACACTGATAGGCCTGTCCTAATTCTTATGTCAACATTTGCATCTGTGCCAATCCTTGGAACAGTTCCAGTCCTGATCATGCTTCCCTGTCTAAAGCCTGTATCAAGCAATTTGAAAAGTCCATTTTTATATATTTATATATTTCACTACTGAAAGTGAAGCAAAGAAAAATTGCACAAGAGATCCATGAACCTAGGATGTGTGTCTTGATGAGGAACAGAAGAGATTTTTCAAATGACAACCATTCACTCTGAATGGAACAAAAACACACCAAACATTTGATCTAATGACACCAAGCAACCATGGCATTGTTCCAACAGGAAAGGAAAACTCAGTGTGAGAAATACTCGGCAGAGGGACGATAAATTAGGACACAATCTGCACAGGCCTGCACAGCGTCCAGGCACCATACAAAGAGGGCACTGGATTCTCACCCATTCTCTAAGGCTTCATATGCCAGCTCAGAAGGCTTGCCCTACCAAAACCCCATAGTCCAAATGAACAGGTGCAACCCCACCCAAACAACAACATTAGAGGACAAAGGAGAACAAATAAGCATTAAATCCTACCACAGTGCTACTCATCCTAGTAAGCAGAGACAGGTGGCAGTAGATAATTCTGCCAGCCACAGGACCCCCTTGTTGCACATATTAGCAGAGTATGTGCTGTTATTAAATCACTGTTATTAGCCATCACTGCTAGTTACATGGCACAGCAAATAAAATATATCCAGCAAAAGAAACGCCTGCTGTGCATGGGATGTGGCAAACCACCCAACTAAAAGCCTAATCAATAATTGAGTTAACTCAAAATATTTGTGTTTCAACAGGTTTAATCCCATGGGACCTTGATCCTGAAAGTCCTATATGTGCATGTATGCACCTGTAACCCTCTGCCCTGTTCTGGACCACAGCAGCCTTTCCCCTAACCCATGTGCAGCAATGCAGCTTAGGTTTTGAACCAGGAGGAGGCCTAAAAGGGGGGGTGAACCCAGCTTGCTGTGCAACACAGGATGAGTAGACACACTATTTACCAAAAAAGGAAGGAAACCTATTTGCTGTGCAGGTCATATGACTTTGGATTAGGGTTGCCAGGCTCAGGGTCTGAGACTGATCCTGTATCTTTAGGAGAAGAGAGTCAGCCAAGTGCAGGGAATTGCCAGGCCTAGCCTCCAAGAGGTCTTCTGTATCTTTAAAAGTTGTGCGTGGGGAAGGGAGAATTCCACATTGTGTTTTTTCCCATTACAATGTTGCAAGAACACCTGCACTTGACTGGAATCTTTGGGAGGGACACACTCTAAATATACTTTAATGGTATAGTGTGTACATAGCCTACCTTTCTGCTTGCCTTCCTCTGTGAACAGAATGGAAGCTCAGCAATCTGGTGAAGGAGGAAGAAATCACTCAGGGTAGAAACACACTCACTGTTCAGCCGGTTCCAGTGCGTATCCACCCCTCTTTTCTGAAAATGGGGGCATATGATGCTAGTTGAACCCTGCCCCATTTTACTGTAAAATCTGGTGAGAACAGCTCAAGTGTTTTTTTTTATATAAAATTCAGTTTCAAAGAGATTTTGCAGCTGATCAACCGATCAGCCCATTCCCCCTCCAGGTGTGGCTAATGAAAACGCTTTGCTCTGGCAAATAGTGTGTTCAAAGTCTCAGTCCCACCTTTGGCAACTCACACACTCGCCTGGAGGATATTCCACCGCCTCACCTGCTTGAGATTTCTGGTTGTCATTGGCGACCAGTGACTGGTTAAATATAGGACTGTAGTAACTGAACAAGGCTCAGTAACCTTCACAGCAGTTCTAGCCAGTTTGCTATCTGAGGTGAAGGAGCTAAGTCACTATTGTGATGGTTCCTCTCTGTATGAGTTTGCTCCCCCACCTTGTGCCTGAGTGACCTGCTCCTCTGGCAGGAGAAGGGCTAGGAAGAATATATATATTCTGTGACATCTTGAAAGTATTCCTCTCCTCCAGCAGCAGTCATAGAGTGGCACATTTTGCTCAAGATCAGCCAGTAAGTGTGAGGCTGATCAATGAACTGACACTGTGTGAGCACACCATTCTCTGGATCACACCAACTCTTCTTCGCTTCCATCAGGATCCTAAATACTTTTGATTCCAGTGGTGCACATGGACCATACTGAAGGGACACTGTGTCTGAACGGTGATCCTCACCAGGGCTGGCCCAAGACATTTTGCTGCCCGCAGCAAGCTGGTGTTCTCCCTATTTCCATGTATAGAAACCCACTGGACTGGCAACTGAATCGTACTTCAGTACTGCTGACAGAACAGCATCCTACACATTACGTGAGAGCAGCAAGCTAGTTGGGGGGAGTTGATGGGAACGGTGGAGGGGCTATCACTACTGCTCTGCTCCCAGCATCCAATGCACACGGCAGTTGCTTCACCCTGCCTAATGAGAGAGCTGGCCTTCATCCCCACCATACACTACCAGTGCAGCCTCATGCTCCCTGATAGGTTAGCTGCTTACCTATTATTATTGTTATTTGCAGTTTAAAGAACTACAATCTTCCAAAGGTAATAGCAGAATGTCATGGGAGACCTTTCCAAATTGCAAATAAAGGGGAGCTTCCTTCTTTAAAAAGTTCTTTGTAAAACCATAACTAGCAGTGAACTATGGCAGGTCAATACCATACAGTTGAAGCACATCCAAATGCACATTTGAGACTTCCCCCAAAGAATTGTGGGAACTGTAGTTTGTTAAGGGTGCTGAGAATTTGTATCTCTGTGAAGCGAAAAACCACAGTTCCCAGAATTCTTGGGGGAGGGATCATGCGCTACTCAGACGTGTACAACGTGGCTTTCTTCCACTATAAGTTTGAGTACAACTCCGCCTTTAATCGCAGTCTTAGCATTTCACTTGAGAAATGTTGATATATCACACGGGGCTTCAAAGACCATTAAGATAATAAAGCTAGGAAAGAATAACTTTAGAAGATTCCGTTTACCCAAACTCTCCTGCTTGTCAGCCTCCTTCTGCCTTAAACGATGAGCGAGGAGAAATGAACCGTGCGGTCTGAAGGATCCATCCGCTGCATAAACAAGAAAGGAGCTTTCGGATTATTTTTGCCTCTCGAGCGCCCCCTATAAGGTAAAGGTGTCGCTTCTCGAATACTCTAAAATGAGTTTATACAGTACCGCGATTCTGATCTAGACAGTTTGAATTTAGGAAAAGAAAATAGCGCGGTTGGGAGAGGAGAGTCTACGGGGAGCTGACCTCCAACAGCTTGTCAGCTTTAAATCCTTTGTTCTTATATTCCACAAAATCATAGGACTATATATAGGGGCATTTCTAATGGTCCCTTTTGGACAGAATGTAATAAAAAAAGAAAATTATTCAATTTTGCTTTTTTATCCTCTTATCCCCTTCTGTTGTAAACTTCAGTATGATTGGAGACTGATTATTAATAATAGAGAATGGCCTGCCTTCAAGTCGATTCCGACTTATGGGCGACCGTATGAATAGAGTTTTCTGTTGGAAGTGGGGCAAGAGCAACTCCTGTTTTGTTCTTTTGTATATATTCCAGAAGGGAGATAGAGTTAGGGTCCTCCAGATGGATAGGCTTGATTACCTTTACCTGTGATGCTCTGACTGACTTCCTTCTTGTCGAATGGTTAGACTGATGTCTTAGGGAAGCTTATCTGCCCCTCCTCTTTCCACCCTTTCCTCTCTTCTCTTCTTGGACTGTCCAAGAGAGAGGAGACACCTTTGTCTCTGCTCTCTCTCTCCTGAGCCATGAGGGCAACTCCCAAGCCTGGGCATTGTGCCTCCAACAGTTAGTTAGAACTATGTATGCCTTTCTATCTACTATGTATTCTATAAATAAAGTAGCTTTCCTTACTTTACTAAGTCTTAAGTCTCAGTGATCTCAATGCAGGGAAAAAGCCTGCTCTCTTAGGTAAACGCACACACTGGCACACTCACATTTCAGACCGCTGACATTCTCTGCTAACATCTATATAAATTTACACATTTTCATGGTAAGCGGTATTCAGAGGGGGTTTACCATTGCCTTCCTCTGAAGCTGGGAGGCAGTGACTGGCCCAAAGTCACCCAGTGAGCTTCATGGCTGTGTGAGGATTCGAATCCTGGTCTCCGACGTCGTAGTCCAACACCTTAACCACTACACCACACTGGCTCTCTATTAATAATATAGCACTCTTAATATGAAAAACACCCTCACTGTTTTCTGGGTTCCTAGTTTTGAGATGGACAACTGAAGCTGGGTGAATTTGCCCCAGGTCCACCCATAAGCCAGGGTAGGATTTAAACCTATACTTAAGCCTACCCATGCCCAAGACACTGAAACACAGCGGACCAGAGAGAAAATATTATTCCCTTAGCAGCGGCACCACCACAATCACAACCATTAGATTTAGTGATAAATTAAATGGAAAAAATAAATAATCAGTTGCTCGATTTGGTCCATTGAAAGGTTTCACTTTATATGATCAAATCTGCTTCGAATTCCTCAGAAAAACGTGCCTCTTTGTGTGCTGCTGCAGTTGCTGTTGATGCAGTTTTTCAGTTACTCAGGATTTTTAATCAAGCTGAAAAGAAACATATTCTGCTGCAGGCGATCTACATCTCCAGCGGTTGACCCTATGTTTTCTTTTTTTTACAGTGGAAATGTTGACTATAATAATAGCACACACATAACAGATTTCCATGGTATGTTATGTAATTTACAGCCACCTACTCTACATGTTTTCGCTAATGAACCGCCCAGAGAGCTTCGGCTATTGGGCGGTATAGAAATATAATAAATAATAAATAAATAAATAAATAATGTCAGTGAATTTACTCCTAAGAAGGTGCAGGTAAGACTGTAAGCTTGTTTACTTGGAAATAATTATAATCAATGAGACTAAGGCTGCAATCCCTAAAGCCACTTATCTAGGAGTAAGCTCCATTGAATTAATGGAGACTTATTTCTTAGTAGACCCAGTTATGATTGCAGCCTTACTCACAAGGAAGTGTGTTTAGGATTGCAGCTGTACAACATACATAGTTAAGGAGTTCAGTGAGACTTACTTCCAAGCCAGCCTACATAAAATTGCAGCCTTCATCTCAATTCATCTCCGCCGGGACCTAGACTCTCAAGTTATAGCAGTAGATCCTAGTGAGGTGTCCGGAGCACAGTCTTGTCCTGTTTTGTTGGATGAGCTTCAGTTGGTTCAACTCGAGGACGTGGACAAGGTGCTTGGACAGGTACGTGCAACCACTTCGGTACTGGATCCTTGCCCCTCCTGGCTGATAAAAACTAGCAGGAATGGAACAGGTAGCTGGGCCAAGGAAGTGATAAATGCCTCTTTACGAGAGGGAGTGGTCCCGGGCTGTCTGAAAGAGGAAGTGGTGAGACCACTCCTGAAAAAGCCTTCCTTGGACCCAGACAATTTTAACAGCTACAGGCCAGTGGCGAATGTTCCATTCCTGGGCAAGGTCTTGGAACGGGTGGTTGCTGGCCAGCTCCAGGCGCTATTGGATGAAACTGATTATCTAGATCCATTTCAATCGGGTTTTAGGCCCGGTTTTGGCACTGAGACAGCCTTGGTCGCCCTGTACGATGACCTATGTCGGGAAAGAGACAGAGGGAGTGTAACTCTGTTGATTCTCCTTGATCTCTCAGCGGCTTTTGATACCATCGACCATGGTATCCTTCTGGAGAGGCTCGCGGAGTTGGGAGTTGGAGGTACTGCTTGGCAGTGGTTCCGCTCCTACTTGGCGGGTCGTCTCCAGAAGGTAGTGCTTGGGGAACATTGCTCGACACCGCGGGCTCTCCAATATGGGGTCCCGCAGGGGTCAGTTTTGTCCCCCCTGCTTTTTAATATCTACATGAAGCCGTTGGGAGAGGTCATCAGGAGTTTTGGAGTGTGTTGTCATCAGTATGCTGATGACACGCAGCTCTACTTCTCCTTTTCATCTTCTTCAGGTGAGGCTGTCGATTTGCTGAACCGTTGCCTGGCCTCGACAATGGACTGGATGAGAGTTAACAAACTGAAGCTCAATCCAGACAAGACTGAGATGCTGTTGGTGGACGGGTTCTCTGATCGGATGGTGGATATATACCCTGTCCTGGACGGGGTTACACTCCCCCTAAAGGACCGGGTTCGTAGTCTGGGAGTCTTTTTAGACTCTTCCCTCTCACTTGAGGCTCAAGTAGCCTCGGTGGTTAGGAATGCGTTTTACCAACTTCGGTTGGTAGCCCAGCTACGTCCCTATTTGAGTAAAGAGGACCTTACATCAGTGGTACATGCTCTGGTAACCTCACGTTTGGATTACTGTAATGCGCTTTACGTAGGGCTACCTTTGAAAACAGTTCGGAAGCTACAACTAGTGCAAAATGCGGCGGCCAGATTGCTGACAAGGACCAAGCGGTCCGAGCATATAACACCTGTTCTGGCCAGCTTGCACTGGTTGCCAATATGTTTCCGGGCTAGATTCAAAGTGTTGGTATTAACCTATAAAGCCTTATACGGTGCGGGACCACGATACCTTGCGGAACGCCTCTTCCGATATGAACCGGCCCGTGCACTACGTTCTGCTACGAAGGCCCTCCTCCGGGTTCCAACTCACAGGGAGGCCCGGAGGGTGATGACAAGATCTAGGGCCTTCTCAGTGGTGGCCCCCGAACTATGGAACAGTCTCCCTGAGGAAGTACGCCTGGCGCCGACTCTGCTTTCCTTCCGGCGCCAGGTCAAAACCTTCCTATTCTCTGAAGCATTTTAAGTTACATTGACTTAATTTTAAAAATGTTTATTGTATTGTTGATTGTATTTTAATATTATTTTGTTATTCATTGTATTTTTATACTATTTTATGTTCACTGCCCAGAGAGCTATCGCTAGTCGGGCGGTATATAAATTTAATAAATAAATAAATAATAAATAAATAAAAATTTCTTTTCATTCTCCTGTTTTTAAAGCATTTGTGGTAGTGGCTATGACAACATGCTGCAGCAGTGAGTTCCGTGGGTTGATTAAAAGAACATAGCAATTTATATAAAGCCTATGTAGTTCAGTGGATGGCCCCTGGTCCTTGAATCCTGAAAATAACGTCTCTAATATCTCTAGTCGTGATTTCCCTACTCCTATCCACGTTTCCAACAGCTCTGATATGAACGTTTATGCCTAAAAAAAAAAGCCTCGACCAAAAGCAAAAACACCCTCTTTCTCGTCTTTGCACTAATTTCGAGTCGTGGATTCCTTTTTTTGCCTAAGCTGCAGGAAATCTTAGGGGGAGAAGAGAATCTTAACCAACTGATCAAATTGTTACAGGAAAGAGACCCGCACACTCCAAGCTGTTCTTCCGTATCCCAGTCCTGGATTGAGTCTCCCGTCCCTTTTCCCGATGCTGGAGGAATCTCAGCTCTCGGCACCGGGTCAGGAAGGATCGATTCTCCTCGGCTTACCTACCTTTCTGCGCTCTGGAGAGCGGGGCGCTGCCGAATCTCTCGTAGGGGCGCCTTGGCGCAGTTCTCCAAGCGCAGGTTGTTTACCAACAAAGCCCCAGGGTAGCCTGTTGCCCGGTTATTTTCACAATCTGTATTTTCCCTCCCTCCTTGCTTTTTTTTTTTTTAAAGACATTGATCTCGAGGTCTGTCGCCGTCCCTCTGACTGAGACTTTTTTAGCTCCCAACGCGTTTATTGTGCGCTCAAATTTAGCACCATCCCTCTTTATGGAAATCCAGGCGACCCCTTTGCTCTTTGCGAGCAGGTGCCTGCGGGTTTTTTAAGCCAACTCTTGGTCAAACTTACAAGAGGACACTGTAAAAGTGTCAGCTCCCCCCTTTGCCTTCCCCTACCTCCTGTGCTAGTGTGAAATCCAGTAGCTAACAAAGGTGGTGGTGGTGAGGAGGAGAGAGAGAGATGTGAATACTTCTCGCTTTTCAAGACCCGCTTTTCAAGTCCACTTACACGTCTGGGGATGATTTTTGTCTTCTTCTTATAAAAAAAGAGGCTGTGTTGAAAATCGGAGGGAGGGAGACGGAGAAGGACAAACACACAAAAAGATACCTGTTTGGATTGTAAAGGGCCTGGAAATCACCCGTGAGCGACCATATATAATTTGATTTGCTAGGCAATCTGCAGAGCGATTGCCCATCATTTATAATGTTCATTGAGCATTTTGCTTAATTGTGTCTCTTTTTGTAAAGGAAGCACAGCCCCCTCCCGGCTCTGAAGCGCACAAGTGGCCAGATTCCCATGGACCAGCCCGGTCTGCAGCTTTGCAAGCTTTCCCAAGCGCTCCGGGCGGGGAGGGGCGAGGGAAGCGTCAATAGCTCCAGGCCGGCTGGAGGAGGGAGGCGCGGGCGGGGGGCAGCGAGGGAGCCAGAGAGAGAGGCTTGCGCAGGTACGAGCCTCGCTTCTTGAATTCGCCCCCATTCAGCCCTTTGCAACCCGCAGCCTTTGCAGGTGCTGCCTTTTGAAACGCGGCCCCCTCCCCTTGAAGATGCCTGCCGCTGTTCATTTCTTAGGAGAAGTGGGATTTATTTTGCTGCAGCACAGAGAGAACTGCATCTGATTAATCTGTGGAGGGAGGCACACAGAGAAATCATTCTTGGGCCCAACGACTGCTCACATCAGAGCTATGATGCTCGGTGGCTCGAGCCATCATTCATATATCGCTCAGGTGAGGGGCGCAGTGCCTCGCCTATGACGACAGGTGGCGCGCTGTGCTAGACTAGGAGTAAAGATTACTGGCAGCTGGGACGTAAAGAAACCTGTTGCAAGCGCCCTCAACGTGGGCTTTGTTGTTATCGTCGATGTCTCTAAACTAAGCGAATGAGACTGCCCCGCTCGCCTGCTTTAGGAAGATGGGATTCTGTTCTAGAATTAAATTAAACCAGCTAGTCGAAGGGTGCGTGTGGCCCTTTCTCGCATGATCTTGTTAAACATCTTCCAAGCCCCTTTCTTTCCAGAGTTTGTCACTCTCGTTTTCCCAAGTAAGAAACCCAAGAGAACAGAACGGCCCCCCCCCACATTTTTCTCGGTCTTCCCAGCTCTATCCAAGAGCGATCCGATACCCCGTAGCCTTTCACGCCAAGCTGAAGACCAGCAGACGATCAGGACGATGTTCCTACTTAGGGAATCTGCCTTGAATATCAAGCGTAGACTGGATGCTCCTCTCCGTTTGTCATATTGTAGTATCTCACGAGGACGACCCCAAACCAAGAAGTAGGTTTGGAGGAAGGCTTAGGAATTGACTGATCTACAGAGCAAACTTCTCTCCCCCCCACCACCACAATTTTCTCCAGTGGTTGCAAGGAAAAATAGAGGCAGCAATGCGCCAGAGTTAAACCGCGTTCCTGCCGCCTAATCAGTGCACACCGCGTTACAAGCGTGTTAAATAAAATCAATAAATAATGGAAGTTTTTCTGTCTCTTTTAATACTTTTAACTCCCCGCAGACAGCGCACCTGATGATCCCCTCCTCCGTCCAGGCTTTAGTAACCCCTGAAAAAAACGTGCTTCTCTTTGCCCCCTAATCCGCAAACTGTGTAGATCTCAATATCGATTGCTGAGCGCGACGGGGAAAGGCAACCTGCACATGCTCAGAGATGCCCCCTTCGTCTTTATTACTGCTCGTTCCAGACATGAGCCCCGACATTGCCCCACCAACACCCAAACTTATTCTGGGACCGAACTCTACTTCAAAACGTTTGGGTTGCAGACGTGTGAGGCAAGGGACGCGGGGGCAACAGTATTTCACATACGCCAGCCCAACTTGAGGCTCTCTGAGGCTGGAAGATAGACGTCAAGAGGGAGATTTTAGCATCGCTCTAGGCCCAGGGGAAAGAAGGGCAGGTCTAAGGGCTGGCTTTTCCCTCACTCCTACCAACTTCAGCCAGAGCCCCGTCTTCTTCGTTTTCCCCAGTCATTTGATTTGCCTCAGCAGCGCCGACAAATCGATGGCGTCCCCATTTGTTAGAGTCCTCAACGGGCTCTGCGAAGGACGGGTGGGGGAAAGTCTCCCCTCCCTCGCTCCCGCCTTCGTCTCCAGGCGCACAAATGGTGGGATTCCCATGCGCTCGCCCTGCTCTGCAGCTTGCCACTGGGAGATGAAAGACGAGGAGGAGGAGGCCAGGAGGAGACACAGTGACCCCCGACTTGAAAGGCCTTCAAAGAGGGCTTTTTATGGCGCATTACCAGCCGAGGGCTGCTCAGGTACCAGCTCCTCGCCGAGGGCTCGCCGCACCGCCTTAGGCCAGTGCTGCAGGTGCGCTAGCAAAGTGGCCCACTCAGTGCTTTTGTGGCAGGCTTTTGTATCTTTTCCCTCAGCCCCTGCTCCGGCTTGTTGTCGCATTAGCGCTTCCGGACTGGGGGCGCCATACTGTGTTATGGAAGGGCCTCTCACATGCGCACTTCCTGTTTCAGAGAAAGCTGGGACTAGTGGAGAACAGCGTGGAAGCTACTGGATTTGGGGAGGAGGCCTAGCTTAGTGGTAAAGCATCTGTCTTGCATGCAGAAGGTCTCTGATTCAATCTCCAACATTGAATCCTGTCTGAAATCTTGGACAGCTGCTGTCAGTCAGTGCAGATAATACTGAGCTAGATGGACCAATGTTCTAACTCTCAGTATAAGGCAGCTTCTTATGTTCCTAAGTATGCATGTATTGGTTTGCTTTTCAAAGCTTATGTTGTTTTGTTTATAAAACTGTATCTGGGCCTTTTCAGGCCAAACACAGGAAGAGGTATGTGAAGCTCCAAAGGCTGTGATATTTTTAAATTATTGGTTGACCTAAATAAATATATCACTTTTTTTTCCTGTGAATCCAGTCGGCACACCAGCCCTTCTAGCAATTTCATTTGGGGGCCCTTCAGATTTGAATTTTCTAATCAGGTGGCCCTTCAGTGTGGGGGAGAAGGATGTGGAAACTGCATGTACACATAGAAATATATTACATGACAAAAACACGTGGTGTACACATGTACAAGGAATGGAAGAGAACAGGTGTGGCTTCCCAGCAGTTGTACACACAGCAAATAGACTTATATGAGTGTTGTCATGTGGGATCTTCAACATGCAGTTTACACACTTTTGCTCCCTGAGTATAATTTATCTGTTTTTAAAATAGTTTCTGACCCCAGGATTTTTCTAGGTCAGGGGTCCCTGACCATTGGTCGTGCTGGCTGGGAATGATGAGAGTTGGAGTCTAACAGCATCTGGACAGCCACAGGCTCCCCATCCCTGTTCTAGCTGGATGTTTTTAAGAGCCACAGCCACAAAGAAGGCACACTTGTGGGTGGGCACCTTTGAGTCAGAATTCCTGGTGGAGAATTTGTTTAAACAAGTCAAGTGTAAGGAAATAAATGGCCCAGTCTTTGGCAGGGGATGCTCACTCAGTCTCCTGTGCTTTGTCTCATTCTGGGATACAGTGGCAAGGCCGTTCCCTGTCAGAGAAATGAAAACGGACAGGAGAGTAGAGAAATGAAAAGGAGGAAGGAGTTGCCATTTGCTCAACATCCCAGCTTGCTTTTTGTGCAGTAGCCTCTGAGAAAAGGATAGAGAAATTGCTTTATTGCTGGACTGTGCCACATGGCCAGTCCTTTGTAAATAAAGAGCAAGTAGGTGTTTCAATGAAAACACAGAAAACCAAACCTGAGCACAATATTCTTCAAGTGACCAGACTTATGATGGAAACTGAAATCATCTAGAATACTTGATCTGAACTTTTAATTTGTGGGTGCATGTGTGTCTTTGTATTTCTTCTACTACAATGCAAAAATGATTCTCAAGCTCTTCTTGACAGTTCCAGAAACAAAGTGGCACTTAAAAAAATAAACTTTTGAGCTGCAAAAACCCTGTTTCATTTAGAAACCGATACCTGGAAGAGTGGAGCAATTTCTTCAGTAATGTCCTCACAGAGTTGTTATGATGAAGTATTCCTAGCAGGACTTAAAGAATTTGTGCCACCTTTGGTATCCATTTTCAATAATCAGGGCTCAGCTTTGTTTCACTGAAGTATTATTTATTTATATACTGTTTACTTGCCAAAATGGCTTCTATAAGTAGATTAAAGTGCTCCTGAGCACATGATAAATGCTTTCCAAAGATCTATGAGTAAGTAGAGAGTCCATGCTCATCAGCAATAAAGGGAAAGAATATCTAGATCCGAAATTTTCTTATTGCAGATGGGGCTTCTAACATGCCCTATATCAGTAACAACTTCCAACAAAAGGGGCAAGAGCAACTCCTGTTTTGTTCTTTTGTTTATATTCCAGAAGGGAGATAGAGTTAGGGTCCTCCAGATGGATAGGTTTGATTACCTTTACCTGTGATGCTCTGACTGACTTCCTTTGTGTAGAGTGGTTAGACTGATATGTCTTAGGGAAGCTTATCTGCCCCTCCTCCCTCTGCCCTTTTCCTTTCCTTTCCTCTCTTCTCTGACTGTCTGAGAGAGAGGAGGCACCTTTTGTCTCTGCTCTCTCCTGAGCCATGAGGGCAACTCCCAAGCCTGGGCATTGTGCCTCCAACTTAGTTAGTTAGAACTAGGTATGCCTTTCTATCTACTATGTATTTCTATAAATAAAGTAGCTTTTCTTATTTTACTAAGTCGTAAGACTCAGTGATCTCAATACAGGGTAAAAGCCTGCTTTCTTAGGTAAATGCACACTCATTTCAGACAGTTGACAATCTCTGCTAACAAATATACAAATTTACACAACACTTCCCCCCCCACTACTCATTTCTTGTTTAACATCCTCAGGAAGAGTCTTGTTAAACTAAAAAGTAGGGATGTGCGCTGACCACAAGGCTCAGATCTAATTCAGCACTGCAGAGGCTTCCTTCTTCTCTTTGGATATGAATCAGAACCTTGATTAGGAAAATCCAAAGCTTCAGGCCTCTCCATTGACGATAATGGGGAAATCAACAGACAGCTATAACTTTTTCCCCTCTTTTTGACAGAACTGAATGAAACTTGCAGGCATAACAGCTCCTTTTGTTAGAATATGTGGTTCAGCTCCAACTTGTGGGTTTAGGCTACATGCGGTTAAAAAGGGTAGCTAGAGAGGAGACTTCCTGATTGCTAGGCTAATACCAATCCTTTGATCTCCTGCTGTCTCTCCCTTCCTGCTAGACTGATATGCATAGGATGTTGGCCACATCTCCTTCCTCCTTCCTTCTTCTTTCTCTAGAGAGGGAGAGCAGACATATTCTCTTTGTCTCTCCCTCTCCTCCAAGCATGAGGGCAAACACTAGGCTTAGTGTTTGTATCTCCAACTTAGCTAGTTAGCTAGATGTAGAACTCTTTCCTATCAAGTATGTACTTCCAGAATAAAGTAGTTGTTTCTTATTTTAAAGCTTAAAGTCTCTGTCTGACTAATTTGCAGGGAAGGTGTAATCTTTAGCAAAGATTCAAACACATAAAGGCTCACTCAGTCTCTCCATTCCCAATTTCACCATACTGCGACACCTTTTGAGTGGTTAAGCTTGCCAGATTCTGGGCAAATAGGGGCAGGATTTTTTTTCTTGTTGGAAATGTGTGGTTCAACCAGAATTGGTGGGCTGGGTCTGCATGGGGTTAAAAAGGGTAGATAGGGAGGAGGCCTCCTGGTTTCTAGGCTTCACCCAGTGCTGGATTTAGGAACAAGCCAAGTAATCCATGGCTTACAGCCTCACATTATGAGGGCGCTCTATAATATGTTGAAGATAACTAAGAAGTTTTATTACAAATTAAATTGGTTTGGCTTAAATAATGTTTCATATCAAATCCACTACCCAAATTCTGAAACCTGGCCTTCCATCCCAATCCACACCCAGTCCCATCAACTTCCCTTCCAGGGCTGCTGGACTACTCTCATCAACCACAGGTTGCCCAACCTCACCTCAGACCTCAAGAGGAGACAATGGGAGCTAGCCTACCAACACATTCTAAAGTCCGGTTCCACACCAGGCATCATTTCTGCTAATTCCCTCCTTGCCACTTTCCCACCAAATTTTCTCTTTATTTTTTATGGTATGGGGCCTCTGAATCTTGACATGGTTTAGGGTGTCAACATGTCTTAATCCAGCCCTGGCTGCACCTATCCTTTGATCTCCTGCTAACTCTTCCTTCCTGTGTAAACTGATATTCTCAGGATGCTGTCCACATCTTCGGGATTCCTCTTTCTCCTTCCTTCTCTTGAGAGACAGAGGATACATCTTCCCCTCATCTGTCTCTCTTCTCACAGCATGAAGGCAAACACTGAGCTCAGTGTTTGCATCTCTGAGTTAGCTAAATAGCTAGATGTAGAACTCTTTCCTATCCAAATATGTATTTCCTGAATAAACTAGTTTTCTTATTTTTGTTATGAAAATATGTATGCAGAGATTCTCAGCGGTCTGAACTGCGTGTGTGTCAGTGTGTGTATTTACCTCAGTAGCAGGCATTTTACCCTGCATTGAGATCACTGAGACTTAAGACTTAGTAAAATAAGAAAAGCTACTTTATTTATAGAAATACATAGTAGATAGGAAAGGCATACCTAGTTCTAACTAAGTTTGAGGTGCAATGCCCAGACTTGGGTATTGCCCTCATGGCTCAGGAGAGAGAGCAAAGACAGAGATGTCTCCTCTCTCCTCTCCTCGGACAGTTGAATAAAAAGACGAAGGAAGGGCAGGCCAGCTTTCCTGAGCATATCAGTTTATAACGGAAGGAAATTAGATAGAGAACAGCTCAGGTAAAGGTAGGCAAGCCTAGCCAGCTGGAGGATCCTAACTCTATCTTCTTTCTGGAATACAAACCAAAGAACCCAAACAGGAGTTGCTCTTGCCTACTTCCAACACCCCTTCTCACTGAGTGTTTGGTTCAGCCCATGAGGTTCATCTTGTCTCGCAGATTGTAGTATCTGACTTTGCCCAATGCCTTCATCAGAGCATCTGCAGTCATGTCTTCCATTGGACAATACTCCATCTTGAGTAGTCTTCTGCGGTAGGTATCTCTAATGAAATGGTGCTTCACGTCTACGTGCTTGGTTTGTGAACTCACCCCTTCTGACTCCATGAGTCTGATGGTTGTCTTCATGCATCACAACAGGCCCAGGTATAGAGATGCCTAAGTCTTTGAACAGTTCAAGTAGCCATGTCAACTGTCAGCTTGCTTCAGAAGCTGACACATACTCTGTTTCTGTGGAAGAGAGTGCTACAGCCTCTTGTTTCTTACTTGCCCAGCTGATCACTGAATCTCCATAGCAGAAGAAGTTTCCATTGGTGGATTTTCTATCTGTAATGTCTTCAGCCCAATCATCATCTGCATATCCCACTAGTTTGAGATCTCGGGTAGCCGCTAACTTCAGTTTCATGGTTGCATTGCCTTTTAGATATTTCACCACTCT
The DNA here is from genome assembly GCF_030035675.1 of Rhineura floridana. Classification (NCBI taxonomy): domain Eukaryota; kingdom Metazoa; phylum Chordata; class Lepidosauria; order Squamata; family Rhineuridae; genus Rhineura; species Rhineura floridana. Next base: position 62,245,614 of record NC_084489.1, read on the forward strand.
CTTGATTGCTTCCCAGTCCTTCTTGGTTGTGACCTGGTTTTTCTGCACAGATATCCGACTTCTGCCACCACATCTGGCCTGGTAACAGTGCTGATATACAGAAGTTTCCCGACAGCTTGTCTTGTTTCTCTCAACTTTTCCTTCAGCATCTGGCTTTTTCTTGAATATCCACTTGCAGCCCACAGCTTGCCTTCCTTGAGGAAGCTTGGTCAGTGTCCACATTTTATTCTTGTGTAGAGCTCCCAGTTCTTCCTTGGCTGCCTGCCTCCACCTCTCAGCTTCAGCTTTGGGTAAGGCTTCAGTCTCTTTCCAGGTCTCTGGCTCTGGAAGTTCATCTCTCATGAGGTAAGCAAGTCTCTCTGGTGGTACACCTTTGTTGGTGCATTCAGAGCATCTGGATGTTGGCGCTTCAGCTGCCCCTTCTGGCTCTGATGTCTGTTCTGGCTTAGACTCGCCTTCCTCTGCTGGTATATTACTGTGATCCCTTCTGGTGTGGAAGAATAGCTCTGTTTCTTCTTCCATTTCACTGTCATCTGTTTGGTGTGACACCCCTTCTGGTTGGTGTACACACTTTCCTTCCTCAAAGTGGACAGCTGTGTATATTCCAACTCTGCTAGTTGTGGGATCTATTACTCAGTATCCCTTGTGTGCTGAAAAATATCTAATGAATATGCCTTCCTTGGCAGTGTTGTCAAATTTTGACCTCTTTTGTTTTGGGTTGTGCACAAAGGCCTTGCTTCCGAATACATGAAGGTGAGACACACTTGGTGTCCGATCGTGCCATAGCTTGAAAGGTGCTTTGTTGGTTGCAGCTGCCGGAAGTTGGTTCTGCAGATAGGTGGCAGTAACTGCTGCTTCCCCCCAGGACTTCTGTGGTAACTGTGCATCTTGCAACAAGGAACAAATCATCTGTCCAAGAGTCCAGTTCATGTCTTCCGCAACATAGCCCTGGACACAAATTCTCCTCCATGGTCAGATCTTGTAATCTGTGGCTTTCTGCCAAATGTGTTGGACAGAATTCTGACATAGTCCTTCAATTTTTGAAGTACTTGACTTTTCTCTCTCTATGGATACATTGTGGTATACGTGGAGTAATCATATATAAATTTCTGCCCTGTGGTAGCATTCTCATGGGTCCACAAAGGTCTGTGTGAATTAATTCTAGGTTTTGTGGTTTTCCTTTCATTTTTCTTAGGAAATTTTGGTTTCACGTTTTTGGTTTCACATTTTCCTGTAGATTTACATTGTCCAATGTTAATGCCTCTAGCCAAATTTTCCTTCTCTAGGGCATTGATTCTGGCTAAGCTGGCATGTCCCATTCTTCTGTGCCAAACATGTAAACATCCAGAATCACAGGTTTCTTTGGCTGTATTTGCATGCATAGTTTCAAAATATTCCAAATGCAAAAGTCCATTTTTCAATTTTGCAGTACAACATATTTCTCCTTCATCTAAAACTTGGCAAATTTTGTCATGTAGATAAAGCTGACCTCCAAGCTCCATTATGTTAGTGGCACTTATTAAATTATCTTTAAATGCTGGAACAAATAGGCAGTTTTTCAGTTCAAGCTGTCTGGCACCCTCTGGCATTTTGCAAAGTATCTCCACAATCCCTGTTCCTTGAGAACAGAACACATCTCCTAATGCTGCCATTGCATTCTGTGTATGGGAGCTTAGGCTCTTAAACAAATGTTTATCATTTATTAAATGGGTGGGTACAGCCAGTGTCGATTAAAAATCTGGTTTTATCATCATCATTCTTTCCATCAGATACATAGTAACTGCAGTGCTTCACTTTAGTTTGGTTATTTGATTTTCTGTCAGCTTGCTTCTGTTTAAAAGAAATTCTTCTCTGTCCCTTCCAAGACAATCTCTTTGAAGGTGATTAGGAGATTTGCATTTGAGGCATCTCTTCCTTTGTTAGTGTGTGCCTTGCTGTGGCTTTGGGGCATGACTAATCTCTCTACCCTGCCTTTGGTTGCTGTTTCTGCCCACAGTAAAATTTGCTTTTTCAGACAGAGCTTGTTCCTGTCTCTCTTTATAGTCCTGATCTTTTAAATATGCCTTAATCTGATCCACATTCAGATCTGTCTGTTCTAGTATGCAAGCAGTTATATAACAATGTTGATTTAGAGAGGCCAGGAGCATTACTTTTTGTAAATCTTGGTCCAATGACCTCCCACATCTTTCTAATTCTCGGAGCAGACTTGTAAATCTGTCCAGATGTTGATTCAGATCTGGAATGCTAGATTGTTTCAGCATGTACAGCAACTTATAGAGAAACATCGCGATTTTTAGATTTTCTCTGATGTACTTTATCAAACTTCTCCAATATTACTTTAGCATTTCTACAGCCCATGCAAACATTTAGTGCCTCATCTGATAAAGCAGAAATAAGAAGAGACTTCATTTTGGCATGCTTATGCTTCCAGGAGGCAGTGGCTGTTTCATCCGCTGCTGAGGGTTCATTATCAGTCAGGACTCCATACAAATTCTCCTCTTCCAGAAGTGCTGTCATTCAGAGACTCCAAATCGGTTTTTATGGGTTTTAATTTCATATGGTTTAAATTTGTATACTTGTTTTTAATGTTCTTAATTGTAATACCCAGACTTGGGTATTGCCCTCATGGCTCAGGAGAGAGAGCAAAGACAGAGGTGTCTCCTATTTCCTCGGACAGTCGAAGAAAAAGACAAAGGAAGGAGGGGTAGATCAGCTTTCCTGAGCATATCAGTTTACAACAGAAGGAAGTTAGGTAGAGAACAGCACAGGTAAAAGTAGGCAAGCCTAGCCAGCTGGAGGATCCTAACTCTATCTTCTTTCTGGAATATGAACAAAAGAACCCAAACAGGAGTTGCTCTTGCCCCACTTCCAACAATTTTGAAGCCTAAAGTCTCAATGTGAGTAATTCCAGGGAAGGAACACAAACCTTACTCAGGTGTTTCTTTGCAACTCTGCAACATTATGATTGCTGGTTTATTCATATTGTGGGTATATCTTGCCGCCCTGGGCTCCTACTGGGAGGAAGAGTGGGATATAAATCTAATAAATAAGTAAGTAAATAAATATCTTTTGAAAGTTGTACTGTATTTTTTCCTGTTTTATCAGGGTTGGAATTGTATTTTTAAATTGTCATTGCGTAAACTATCTTTAGTGAAGTTGCTCATAAAGGCAGCCTATTAATATTTTAAAAGAAAATAATTTGTATGGAAAAAAGCATACTTCATGGAGGTGCCCCTAGATACAAAACCTGCCAAATTTCAGAAGGATGGGGGGGGAGGTGCCACCCCTCAAACCCTGTGTAGAATTCGACACCCAAGAATGATGGACAGTGCAATCCTATATATGTTTACTCAGAAGTTAACCAGATGAAATTCAATGGGATTTATTAGAAAGAAAGTGTGTAGAATCACAGCCTTAATGTTGTGATCCTATGCTTGGGAGTAAACTCAGTTGAACTCAGTGGCACCTCTGAATAAACCATGTATAGGATTGGGCTGTATATGCTTTGTGGTCTTGAGTGTCTCACTGTAGAGATGGGCCTCCAGTCCAGATAGCATATCTGACTAGAGAGGGTAAATGGATGATCAGCACAGATTCCTCCTTCCCCTCTTCCACTCTGATATTGTATTATTGCATTGAGGTAGAAGGGATGTTGCCCGGTTCAATTTCACCTGCCTCCCACCTCCCTTTAAATTGCAATGTGTATTAGTTCAAAAACTTGACAATATGGTAAGCCAGCCCTGCTGTGTTTGGGGACTCTCAGTTTTGCTGAGTAGGACCCTGGGCTTCTGCCCCAAAGTCCTACGTTGGGGCACCACTGGGACTAAGATACCTTGTTGTCTGAGTCGGAACATCAAATGGTGGCCCACTCTCCTTCAAACCACAGACAAGTTATTCTGGCACCTGGGGCTCAAATGTCCTCATATACCTCCCCATCCCTGGCAATATTAAAAATACAATAACAATACACTAATAATAATAAAATAATAATAATTTAATTTGTGGGTCGCCTATCTGGCCAATGGCCTCTCTAGGCGACGTACAATTTAACAATACATTACATCATAATAAAATACATCATAAAATACAATATAACAATAAAACAATAAAACAGTTCCAATACAGAGTAGTAGGCTATTCGTCGTAAAAATTTAACCCTCCCCGTAAGTCCCAAAGGCCTGTCTGAAGAGCCAGGTCTTCAAAGCTTGGCGGAATACATTCAGGGAAGGGGCATGTCGAAGGTCATACGGGAGGGAGTTCCAGAGAGTGGGGGCCACCACTGAAAATGCCCTCTCTCTTGTCCCCGCCAACCTAGCTGTTTTAGTTGGTGGGACTGAGAGAAGGTCCTGTGTGGCTGATCTTTTTTTTTTTTTCAATAATTTTTATTCAGATTTTCATAAAACATACAAGACGAAATCATAAAACATTCAAAGACAAAAAACAAAATCAAAAATAGTTAAACAAAAAAAAAAAAAAGAAAAAAAAAACAAAAATAAAAAATAAAAAATAAAGAGTAAAATATTGACTTCCCATTTGTCAAAGATCAAATCAGTTATAAGTCTATAATATATAACAATCCTGTCTCTTAAGTCATATTATAAAATCACTTTCCTCCAGTAGTTATCTTACTTAATCATCAAATCTCATAAACATTACTTTATTCTTTCCACAAAAAGTCAAAGAGAGGTTTCAATTCTTTAAGAAATATATCTATCAATTTTTTTTTTCCAGATAAGCATATCGATTAATCCATCTCATTACTAATTATGATAATCTTATTGTCATAACCATAGTCAAAATAAACATTTCAATTAATCCATCACATCAGAATCTGTTAGGTTCAGTAATTTCAGTAGCCATTGTTCTATTATCCCTATTAGTTCCATTTTCCATCTTCCATCTTCAGTAGTCTTGTTAAGTCCAGTAATTTCAGTATCCAATCTTCCATTATCAGTATTCCATAATAATCATGCTGTCAAAGCCATAGTCATATAGTAAGAGTCTGATGGGAATTACCTCTATCCCAAATATTTTCTTGCCATCCATTCTGAATAGGTTGCTGAAATACTGCTGTAAAATCATATCTCTGTTCTTTTTTTCAAAATACACTGGGTCATCTCTTGAAAGTTTTTCCATTGTCACATGGCTGCAGTTAATTCCATAGATTTTCTCTATATTGGGCTCCATCACATCATTCCAGTCCAGAAGATTATCCATGCCATTGATAACTTTATCTCTAGAATCTTCATTAATTTCTTCAGAGATAACATTGAGTTCCAAACAATAGATTTTATTTCTAAAGTCCATAGACTCCAAATCTTGTTCCTGTTCCACGTTTGTTCCAATCTCCGGGATCTCCTCTCTCACAGGGACCCCTGTTCCAGTCTCCAGGGTCTCCTCTCTCACAGGGACCCCTGTTCCAGTCTCCAGGGTCTCCTCTCTCACAAGGACCCCTATGTCTTTAATCTCCTGTGTCTCCAAACAATAGATTTTGTTTCTAAAGTCCATAGACTCCAAATCTTTTTCCTGTTCCACGTTTGTTCCAATCTCCGGGGTCTCCTCTCTCACAGGGACCCCTTCCAGGGTCACCTCTCTCACAGGGACCCCTATATCTTTAATCTCCTGCTTCATTTTACTCAATTCAATTTTCAGCTCCTTACAACCCTGTCGCAGGTTTTGTTTCGTTATCTCAATCTCATCCATTATTTTCTGAAACATAGTTATTTCCAGATTCTCAGCCACTTTCTTAATTGCCATTTTAAAAGAAAAATATAGGAAAACCACTTCTTATTTCAGCAACAATTGGGTTAATACTCCAAACTTGGTGACATCACAGTATACACAGAGCAGACAGCCTTATCTCTCCATGCTTAAGTAAACAAAATGCAGTTCCCAGGATCGAAACAATTAATGGCGGTCGTCAGGAAACAGATTCGTCAAAATAAAATTGACCAAAAAGAGAGTAGTCTCAGACAATATAATATTCTTCAAAATAAAAATCTGGAATAGAAATCCCTCTTCTGTGTATATCTTTAGAATGCAAATCCAGGACAGCTTTTTGCAACAAAAACAGAGATAAGCTATTAATTAGTGAGTAGCAGAGAGAAGTTATGGCTCCCCAGTGAGATGTCAAAAACCGATCAATCTGGCAAATCTCTTTTAAACAGCAACAATTTAAGTCAAGTAAAAGAAAAATATAGAAAGAAGGGTGCTTGCCTGTTAGTGCGTTCTCTCTTAGAAGATAAGATGAACGTTCGCTTTATCAGATAGAGCTTGTTGTTGAAAATCCGTCCCACCTTCGTCGGCTGGACCTCGTCCCATAAATTAATGAGATCTGGTCGTCCCAACAAAAATAGGCTTTGAGGTTAATCTCTTCGTTTCTCCCTACCCGGGAGAAGTTTAATCAGTCAAAAAAAAAAAAAAATCTGACTGATATATCTGAATAAGCTTCTTTTGAGGCAGGAGCCCGTCTCAAAAGCAGGCACAGGCTAAGTCACCCTTCCCGGAAGTCCTGTGTGGCTGATCTTGTTGGGCGGCATGGTTGGTGGCGCTGGAGGCGCTCCATCAGATAAACTGGGCCGAGACCGTATAGGGATTTAAAGGTTAATACCAACACCTTGAATTGGGCCCGGAAAATAACTGGAAGCCAGTGTAGGTCGAACAACACTGGGGTGATGTGTTCCCAGCGGCGACAGTTTGTAAGCAGTCGAGCCGCAGCATTCTGTATAAGTTGTAATTTCCGGACCGTTTTCAAGGGTAACCCCACGTAGAGCGCATTACAGTAATCCAACCAAGAGGTGACCAGGGCATGTATCACCAGTGGGAGCTGATGAGCAGGAAGGTAGGGCTGCAGTCTACGAATGAGGTGTAATTGATACCAAGCTGCCCGGCTCACTGCCGAAATCTGAGCCTCCATGGACAGCTTGGAATCAAGAACAACCCCAAGGCTGTGGACCTGGTCCTTCAGGGGCAATTTCACCCCGTCGAACACCAGGTCAACATCTCCCAGCCTTCCCTTGTCTCCCACGAGTAGCACCTCAGTCATATCAGGATTCAACTTCAGCCTGTTCCTTCCCATCCATCCACTCACGGATTCCAGGCACTTGGACATGGTCTCCACAGCAGACTCTGGTGAAGATTTAAACAAGAGATAGAGCTGAGTGTCATCCGCATATTGGTGACACTGCAGCCCAAATCTCCTGATGATTGTCCCCAGCGGCTTCATATAGATATTAAATAGCATGGGAGAGAGGATAGAGCCCTGTGGCACACCACAATTGAGAGGCCAAGGGTCTAAAACCTCCTCCCCCAATGCTACCTGTTGATGCCTGTTGGAAAGAAAGGAATGGAACCACCATAGTACAGTGCCTCCTATTCCCGATTCCTCCAGGCGATGTAAAAGGATACTGTGGTCGACAGTATCAAAAGCTGCTGAGAGATCGAGGAGGACAAGAAAGGTGAATTCTCCCCTATCTAATGCCCTCCTCATATCATCAACCAGAGCGACCAATGCTGTTTCAGTTCCATGTCCAGTCCTGAAACCCGATTGGTATGGATCCAAATAATCCGTTTCATCCAAGTGTGTCGACAACTGATTAGCCACCACTCGCTCAATGATCTTGCCCAGGAATGGTAGATTCGAAATTGGGCGAAAGTTATTCAAAACTTGGGGATCCAAGGAGGACTTCTTTAAGATGGGCTTTACAATTGCCTCCTTGAGTGCTAATGGCATTACACCCTCCTCCAAGGATGCATTGACCACCACCTTAATCCCCTCGCCCAATTTCTCTTTGCAGCTCACAAGGAGCCACAATGGGCAAGGATCAGTTAGACAGGTGGTAGGCTTCACAGTCGAGAGCACCTTGTCCACATCCTCAGAAGGAAGAGGTCGAAACCGATCCCATTTGACCGGATTGCAACTGGCCAACTCTGTTTCATTTACTGTGTCCACGGCGTACGGAATTGAGCTCCGTAAATGTTCGATTTTGTCGGCAAAGTGTTTTGCTAATTTGTCACAGGAGGCCTTAGACTGTTCCAAGGGTTCCTGAGCAACTGGACCGACCAGGCTTCGGACCACTTGGAACAACCTCCTGGGACAGCACTCTGCGGACGCAATAGAGGCAGCAAAGAACACTAAATAACTAACACATTTCTGCCATTTCATGACACTCCAAACTGGCTGCCTAAGGGAACCACCTCATGGTGGAGCGGGCCCTGACTAGGAAGGAGGAGGAAAGTTTGGTGATAGCCAGTGGATGTTTTGAAACCATGTGCCAACCTCTTATCTCTGGAGTATAATTTGTCACTTTACTGGTTTATAACCTACACCTTAGGCTGCTACATTATATTTATCTAAGTAGTCTGCCCCTCCATCAGATGCGAGTGTAAGGCATTTTAGTTTTGCCTTATGAATGAATAATTGGTGACCAGAGCCTATACTTGTCTACTCAGAAGTAAGTCCCATTTTGTTCAATGCAACTTATTACCAAGTAAATAGGTAAAAGATTAAGCTTTAGGAGGCCTCAGATTCAGCTTGGAGTAACTCGGAGAGAGCACTGGACATCTCTCAGATCTCTCCAAATCTGATACATATCCTCACTAAAAAGCTACCTCACCGCTTTGTGATTTCTAGTTAGTTCTAACAGATGTATTTATTGTTGGAATATGCGGCTCAACTCCAACTTGTGGGTTGAGGCTGCATGGGGTTAAAAAGGGTAGCTAGAGAGGAGACTTCCTGATTGCTAGGTTAATACCTATCCTTTGATCTCCTGCTGTCTCTCCCTTCCTGCTAGACTGATATGCATAGGATGTTGGCCACATCTCCTTCCTCCTCCTTTCTCTTGAGAGGGAGAGCAGACATATTCTCTTTGTCTCTCCCTCTCCTCCAAGCATGAGGGCAAACACTAGGCTTAGTATATGCATCTCCAACTTAGCTAGTTAGCTAGATGTAGAACCTTTTCCTATCAAGTATGTACTTCCAGAATAAAGTAGTTATTTCTTATTTTAAAGCTCACTAATTTGCAGGGAAGGTGTAATCTTTAGCAAAGATTCAAACACATAAAGGCTTACTCAGTCTTTCCATTCCCAATTTCGCCACTCTGCGACAGGTTACGGGCCCAACCATGCAAAGGAGATCTGAATAATTAAAAGAGCTTTTTGTGTTGTAAATCAAGGAAGCTAGCAAAAGACCTTCGGAGTTTAGTCAGTAAAGAGTTAAGCCTTTTTCTCAAGGATGGCTACCATGGAAGAATGGCTGAGCATCGATAAACTCTCACCTGGAAACTGGAAGCTATGGTCGTTTCAGATGGGATGTCACTTAAAGCAGCAGAAGCTAATGGAAGTGATCAAAGGCCCAGAACCAGAAGCCTCAGAGGAAACAAGGAGAGTTTGGACGGAGAAAGATGAAAGAGCTCAGGATCTCATAATCAAATGTGTGAGTAACTCGCAAATCCCTTTGATCATTAACTGTAAGAATGCCAGAGAAATATGGCACTGGGGTCAAATCACCAGCCAAAAAGTGAAGGCCATTTAATTTAAATGTTGCGTAGTCTTATTAACTTGCAAATGAGAGATGACTCATTTGAAGAACACCTCGCTAAGTTGAATCATGGAATTGAAGAATGCAGCACTAAGCTGGATAAGCCGACTAAAATTGCTCTGTTTCTAGATTCTCTCCCAAAATCAATGAATACTTTCTGCCTCATATTGCAACAACAGCAAAAGACTCTAAATGAAATTGTATCAGAAGTCAGAGAGCAATTCTTTCAGCAAAGCGAAAGAGATGCTGCAGGGAAGGATAGTGTTTCTTCCTTAGCAAACAGACTTCTAGCTGAATGCCAGTCATGCAGAACAAAAGAAGCAGTCGAAAGGTGTTAAACACCAAGTGGTACCAAAGAGATTTACCTTAAAAATGCACTCTGGATTCCAGGAATTTCTAATAATTTAATCTCTGTCAGTGAGGCAACCCTTAAAGGGTGTTCAGTGCTATTTGAACAAAATTCCTGCGCAATTTCTCGAGATGGTGTAATCATATGCACAGCTATTAAGAGAAAAGGAATGTAGGAAATTGATCAGCAAAGTTCTGAGGCTAATATTGCGAAGGACTGCTGTAACAAGCCGTGTTTGCATTTATGGCATAGAAGACTTAGACACAGAGACATTGCAAAGATTAATATCCTAATTTACTAATTTAGTAATAATAATTTAGTAAAAGGCATTAAAATTGAACCCTGCCAAGGAAAGGGGAGATGTACGTGCTGTGTTAAAGGTAAAGGGACAAGACCAAGTTTTCCTAAGCAGAGTGAAAGGAAGACTAAGCGCCCCCTAGAGTTGATTCAAAGTGACATTTGTGAAATGCCAATTCCTTCAAATGGTGGAAATAAATACATTGTTAGTTTTATTGATGACTATTCAAGATTCACTGTAATCTATATACCGAAAGAGAAGGAGCAAATGCTTCAGAAACTCAAAGAATATGTTGCAATGGTGACCACTAAATTCCAGAGAAAGCCACAAATTCTACATTCTGATAATGGAGGAGAATACATGTCTCATGCTACCCAGCAGTTTCTGTGTGAACATGGGATTGAGCATCAGACCACTGTACCTCACAACCCGGAACAAAATGGTGTCTCGGAGAGAAAATTTAGAACCCTTATTGAGATGGTGAGATCAACGCTAGAAGATGCCAATCTCCCACGGAAACATTGGGGAGAGGCAGTGTATACTGCCACCTATCTACAGAATCATTTGTCAACAAAAGTGAATGACAACAAGACTCCATTCAAATTATGGCATGGATGCATACCCAGTTTGGCTCATCTAAAGTCACATACCACACCAGAAGAGAACCAAATTGGACAACGGTACAAAAGAATGAATCTTTGTTGGATATTCTACAAAACAAATGGGATTCAGAATCCTAAATCCCAAAACAGAAAAGATTGAATTCCAAAGAGCTGTCTACTTTGATGACAATCAAGGTGCATTTCAACCAGAAGGGGCACCATCCCAAGACCACAACAGTGAAGAAGATAAAGTAGAAATACCATACAGTACTACAGATTACAGCAACATGCCAGCACTGGAGGACAGTGAGGAACCAGAGCAAGAAGGGGCAGCAGAGAATCCTGGACCAAAATGCTCTAGCCACACCAACAGAGGTGTACCTCCACTGAGACTGTCCTACCTGGCAAGAGCTGATGAACTTCCAGAGCCAGAGATTTATATAGATGATTTACTACTGGCTTGTGAGAATCCACAAGACAAGTAAGAGTTAATAAATAATCTAAACAAGGAAGTTGAAGTGAAATGTCTAGGTGACATCACATACTACCTTGGAATACAAATTGAAAGAGGAAGATGGATCCTTCTAAATCAAAAACAAAAGATTCAAGACCTACTTGGGAGTCTAGGACTGAAGGATGCACATCCAGCACCTACCCCAATGGAAGTAGGATACTTGAAACCAGACCAGAACAATCAACCATGGGAAGACAACATAAGCTACAGACAAGCTATAGGAAAACTCCTATACATCAGCACAATAACCAGACCAGACGTGGCGGTAGCAGTGGGATACCTTTGCAGAAAAACCAGCTTGCCAATCAAGAAAGACTGGGAAGCAGTCAAGAGAGTGGCAAGATATCTGAAAGGCACTGCAAACCTAAAACTAAAGCTATCAGCTACTCAAGATCCCAAGCTTCTGGGATACGCTGATGCAGACTGGGCTGGAGACACCAAAGATCACAAGTCAACCATTGGAAACCTGTTCTACTATGGGCAATCACGTATCTGCTGGGCAAGTTGAAAGCAAGATACTGTAGCACACTCATCTACAGAGGCAGAGTATAAGCTGATGAAGCATGCAAGAAAATGATGTGGCTACGCAAGCTTCTACGACTTAGGCATATCTGAACCAGAGCCTATCAGAATACTTGAGGACAATCAAGCTTGCATAAGACTCACAGAATCAGAAGGACAAAGTTTTCGCATGAAGCACATTGATGTGAAGTTCCACTTTCTAAAGGACATAAGGGAGAAAGGACTTCTAGAGATGATCTACTGTCCAACAGAAGAGATGACAGCTGATGCATTGACCAAGCCGCTGGGCAAAGTCCGATACCAGAAGCTACAAGGCAAGATGAACCTTGTAGAGTGAACCAAGTTCTTGTTGAGAAGGGGTGTTGGAATATGTGGTTCAACTCCAACTTGTGGGTTGAGGCTGCATGGGGTTAAAAAGGGTAGCTAGAGATGAGACTTCCTGATTGCTAGGTTAATACCTATCCTTTGATCTCCTGCTGTCTCTCCCTTCCTGCTAGACTGATATGCATAGGATGTTGGCCACATCTCCTTCCTCCTCCTTTCTCTTGAGAGGGAGAGCAGACATATCCTCTTTGTCTCTCCCTCTCCTCCAAGCGTGAGGGCAAACACTAGGCTTAGTGTTTGTATCTCCAACTTAGCTAGTTAGCTAGATGTAGAACTCTTTCCTATCAAGTATGTACTTCCAGAATAAAGTAGTTGTTTCTTATTTTAAACCTTCAAGTCTGTCTGACTAATTTGCAGGGAAGGTGTAATCTTTAGCAAAGATTCAAACACATAAAGGCTCACTTAGTCTCTCCATTTTTAGTTTTGCCACTCTGCAACATTTATGACCCTGCTCGGATTTTCCCTCCATAATGACTAAAAAGGCTGTCTACATTTTCCTTTTGTCAAGTTTAGAGAATATTACTGAATTTTATACTGTTTTAGTGGAGAATTCTCAAACTAGAGAAGAGGTGAAACTTTTAGATCTTCAGATGTTGTTGGATTCCAGCTCTCATTAGCCCCAGCAAGCATAGCCCATGGTCAGGGATTATGGGAGTTGGACACCAGCAACATCTGGAGGGCCACAGTTTCCCCTCCCATTAACTACAGGACGATGACATTTTACCACCTAATCCTAAGACTTTGCTAAAGGGGAATAATATGCTGTCCAAACACTTTGTAATAATATCCAATTTGGGGAGTAGTGTGTCATTTAAAAATTATTTCAACTTTGCTGGTCTAAAGACTTCCATTACAATTTATAACATGTATATAAGCATGTTTAATGTTTAAAGTTCTTGACTCATTTTATTGTGTAGTTCAGTGTTACAGGCTACAGGGATAACTTGCTACAGGGAGAAATCACTTGCCCTAGCCCATATAAATAGTGGTGAGCATGAAATATCTCCCAGATCCCAGTCCAATGCATTCTGCACATGCTTCAGTCATTATTAGCATTTGGAGTTGAAAGCTGGCAGAAGCTGAACAGTAACAGGATCCCTGATGGATGAACACACTTTACCCTGGATACAATCACCCTGAGACTCAATACCAGCTTCACAAGAACTTTCATGGAGAGACTTAATAGACTCAGATGGAACAATGCGTTCCTCTTCACATTCTCCCTATGTGGTATGGAAATAAGAATGATGACACAAATGGTACTATTATATACCAGAGAAAACAAAACAAATATGATTGCTATGTATTGAATTTATTTGTACATGTTTTATGTGAGAAATGAAAATTAAAGTTTTAAAAAAAAACCTAGTGCAGGAAAGACTCAGGCTGGCTTAAGTCCCATACTTTTCATTTTAGGCCCCTCGTATATTAGCCACACTTAATTTAGCTCACTGTGTTCCAAAAACTCAAGGAAGCACATGCAAGGTAGGTAGCTGGAGCAAGTAAGCTGGGCTACACGTTAGGAAGGCAGAAGGCAACGCATTACTTCTTAAGTAATCTTAAAAGCGTTGCCTCCATCGAAGGGAGTGCATGCATTCTTCACTAAATTATCCGAGCCACGGGAGCAGCTCCAATTGCAGTACACACATGATCCACGATGAATGAACGAATTGATTCATGGCACCGATCAATCCACGAACGCTTTCACCCTTACCATGTTTTTATTTCCTCTTAAAAAAAAGAAAAGCAAAAAGAACGGATTGGTCTAAAACCTAGGACGTTCCAAGAATTAAGCCTTTGTTCACTGCCGGCCTATTCTCCTTATTTTTTAGTGTTATCGCAGTTTGTGAAAGCTTTGAAGTCTGGTCATTCATTACCCTTCTGCCGTTAGCTTTGTATTGCATTAAGATAGAGAAGCTCTGCCTCTCCTCTCTACTTCTGCACCGTGCAAAATACCCAGCCTCTCCCCACCCCCCATTTCTGTGTGTGTGATCCACCTCCAGCTTTACCCCTGAAACTCCTATCCACATTTACTTGGAAGCAAGACTCACAGAATTCAGCGAAACTTACTTTTTAAAAAGGCTTAATATAGTATTCTAAGTTCTCTCAGCATCCAAATCAGTTCGATTTTTAATGTAGCCAGCCATGATTTGCCTAGCGCTTTTGTCGCACAGCTATTGCCCCTTTAGTCCTTACAACAGCCCTGCCAGGTAGGCCGCTATTAATCTTTTGTTTCCTGCTGGAAAACTGAGGGAGAAAGAAAATACTTATCTTCGACGCAGATCTCTCACGGCAAAAGAAGCTATAGGCAGCCATCTGCTTCTTTACTTCCGGGTGAACTGTGTTCAGTGTTACAGTGGGAAATATTTCAGGGCTTTCTAGCAGAAAGATGATTGGCAACACATTTTGTCTCAGTTCAGAATCCCTATTCTTTCATCAGTTAGAAAAAAGGCTAGGAGACTATCGCTGCAATTTAGGTTTGGAATTTAAGAGGAGTAGAAGGCAGATGACAAGGGTTGGAAGAGTAAAATCCGATATGTTCAAAAAATCAATAAACACCCAATCACAGGAAACTGATGTAATCTGGTTTGATGTATCAGATAAAAGATGTCCTTAACTTTGGATGTCATGAAAACACTCACAATGCAAGAGGATCAATCAGCTCTTTGTTCTTCTTAAAGAACAGTCGAGATTGTGGTTCACCTTTACTGGCCTCTCCAAAGTAAGGTTGATTATATCTAGACCTATACCTATATCTACATCTATATATCTGTGTGCAGTAGGTGCACAGGTGCTTGCTTAAGACCATCTAACATGGATTAGTTGCCCCTCAACTCACTCGCCTACTCATTGTCAAGATATGCCCAGTAGAGTCATGACAAATTTAGAAGTGCAAGGTCCCTTCATGAAAGTCACACCCAATCCCATTTTCCATTTCCTCTCATCTCCCTTGCTCTCCTATCCTCTCCCAGTCCATGTTCTACTATAACAGGCTCCCTAGGAGCCAATCTGCATGAAAGAGGAGGCTGTGTTAGCTACTGAGAAGAGTCTTCTCAGATGCTGACTCACATCCTTTCACTCTAATTGGCTCCAATCAGCACAAAAGGACAAGGACTCTTCTCTGTGGCCAACACACTTCTCTTTCATGCTGATTGGCTCATACATACCGACCTGGCTGGGACCCTGTTCCCAAAAAAGTGAGGGGTCTATGACCCCATCCCCCATGACCATGGATGACTACACCCATGGATATATCCTCCCCCACCCCTGATGCAGTCAGAATTGGAGCCCACTCAAATCCGGTTTCAAACCTTTGCCAACCGCTGGGCTCCTGCTGGGAGGAAGGGCGGGATAGAAATAAAATAATACATAAACCACAAGTGAGCAGCCCAAGGCCCCCAGGGACATGAAGAAAGAAAGGGCCTGGCCCAGCAACCCTAAATGACAATATCTCCTGTTACCCAGCAGTGAATCTCCTGAGTGCAAGGCCTTGATGGCAGGGGCAAAACCAGCTGATGCGGGTTGCCTTAAAGCAGGGATGGAGAACCTGTAGCCTTCCAGGTGTTTGGGGATGTTGTGCTGTGTGTAATTGTGTGCTTAATTTCATTTAAAGCAACACAACAGCAACAGAGTAACAGCAGATGTTGAAATGCGAGTGTGCCAGCATGTGCGTGTGTTTGCCTAAGAAAGCAGGCTTTTACCCTGCATCAGCATCACTGAGACTTAGTAAAATAAGAAAAAGCTACTTTATTTATAGAAATACATAGTAGATAGAAAAGCATACCTACTTCTAACTAACTAGCTAAGTTGGAGGCGTAATGCCCAGGTGCGGGAGTCAGCCTCAAGCTCGGAGAGAGAGCAGAAACAAAGGGATGTCTCCTCTCTCCTGGACAGTCGGAGGACAAAGGAATGGAAAGGGCAGGAGGAGGAGGGGCAGGTAAGCTTCCCTAAAGACGTCACAGTCTAGCGCCAGAAGGAAGTCAGTCAGAGCATCACAGGTAAAGGTAAACAAGCCTATCCATCTGAAGGATCCTAGCTCTACCCTCTGGAGCACAAACAAAAGAACAAAACAGGAGTTGCTCTTTCCCCACTTCCAACAGGGGGCTGCAACTCCCAGCAGTTCCAATGAGCATGGCCAATGTCAGTGATGACAGTCGGGAGTCCAAAACATCTAGAGGGCCACAGGTTGCCCATCCCTTTGCTAGAGGTCAACTAATAAGTTAAAAGCATTCCTGTTCACCCAGGCATTGGGTGGCAGAAAGATCATGTTCCTGGCAACCCTGAAATTAACTGTTAATATATGTGACTGTTTTACATGTTTTTAAAAGTTCTTAATGCTTTCAAATTTTGTAGAGGTTTTTAATTGTTTTAAATATATTTTTATTCCATTTTAATAGTATTGCTTATCATTTGGTGTTTGCCGCCCTGAGCTCCTTTGAGAGGAAGGGTGGGATAGAAAGGTAATCAATCAATCAATCAATCAGTACAGAGTTCTGATTAGGTGTGTGGGGTGAAAAGCTATACATTCTGTGAAACAACAGAAATAAAACCTTTTTGAAGAGTTAAAGATGTGTGCATAATCTTTGGTTTTTATCTGAATAATTTGATGTTTTCCAAAATTACAGTCCGATGCAAAAATAATGTATCAGAATAAATTCCTTCTGCATGGAAATATCGAGGCAGAGGAAGTTAGGGCTATGGTCCTATTCTTGATTAAATGCCCCGTTCTTAACTGCACCCATAAGAGATCCTGAAGCATCTTTCTTGGGGTGACTTAATCTCTCTTCCTCTCCTGTCACTCTCTGTCATCGGGTTAATCCCCCAGTTCCTATTTACTATTTTTTAGGCTGAAAATCATTGCTTACTGGGGAGTAAGTCCCTCTCTCTGATCCTAACGGGACTTATTTATTGAGACACGTATAGCATAGCATATACACCTCTGGAAATATGCCGTACTAATATCACAGGGTCTTACATTCCATCTAAATACAACGCGGGCACTCTCTCTCTCTCTCTCTCTCTCTCTCTCTCTCTCTCTCTCTTTTAGCCCGGATTACTGAACCTCCGTAACCACCATTTGTGGCTCCATAGTCACAATCTATGAAGTGGGTGGGAATCTCCAATTCCACAAAATAAGTGAAGGGGGAAGCCTGCCGCTTACCCCCCCCCGCCTTTTATTGTGAGTGTGAGGATGATTGAAGAGTATTAGGTAGTAACTAATTCAAGTTAAGTAACCTTTAAAAAAACAATAATGTCTAGGATTTTCCCCTAAAATAATACTGTGGGGGTCACAAAGCTTAGGCTTAAAGAGGCTGGAGAATTGCACCCATGTCAATGCCATTCCTAAAGGTTTCCTGATTGCAAATACAAGTGTCTTGTTATGAGCTTGTGGCGCATTGTCGTCTGAATTATATGGGTTAATACAGACACATGCAGGACCCTGCCTTAAACGGGGAGGGAGGCGTTGTCGGGCTTGTTGACCGTGAAGGTGGGCTAGCCAACAACCGTGTCTGCTCTTTGCTGAGTCTTTCCTCGTGACACTCACGCGAGGCACAATGGCGCTGTGCTGGATGCAAATCCCATTGCCTTCCCCGCTGCGCAATGGACTTGCGCCGGTAGCTCATGCAACGAGCGCCTCCTTGGATTGTCCACAAAATAGGCTGTGGCGGGTAGAACGCGGTCGGGCAGCGCCGGCTGGAGACCGGGAGGAGAGCGCGCGCCTCCAGCTCCTCCCATGGCTCTGGTCCCGCCTCCTCTCCAGGAGCCGTCTAGGTGTGTGTTACCCCCCTCTTCCCCCCTTACCGCGGGGTCCCTCCACTACCCTTCCCTCCCCCTCCAATCCCTGAGCTGTGATTGGCTGACGCTGTTGGTTAATGGCACGCGTCTGTGGTTGTAGTTATAAGAATCCTCGCGTGCCAGCCCTCAGCTCATGTAAGTCCCCAGCCTCCCTCTGGGGAGAGAGCGAGCGCGCGCGAAAGCACTGAGGCAGGAGCAGCGGCAAATCGAGGCGCCGCAGGAGCCGGGGGAGGGGGGGAAGCTGAGGAAGAGGAGGCTGTCTTGAGCCGGTCCTCGTCCCGTCCCGTCCCGTCCCGTCCCTTTCTCGAACCGCACCGGGGGGGGGGGAGAAGCCAGCATGGAAGCGGTACTGTTGGAGCATTTCCCCGCAGGGCTGGACTCTTTCTCCTCAGCGCCCTACTTCGACGACGAGGAGTTCTTCACCGACCAGTCCTCCCGCGACCCCCTGGAAGGCGACGAGCTCTTGGAGGGCGACGTAGACTTCCTGGCCCCGCAGTTCCACGACTGTTACCGCAGCGACGGCGGGGCTGGCGTTGGCGCGGGGCCCGGGGGTCAGCCTGAGGGTGCCTTCTGCTGTGAGGCAGCCACGGGCAGCTTCTCGTCGTCCTTCTCGCCGCCGTCGTCGCCCTCGTCGACCGGCTTCGCCCACGAATGCTGTGGGCTAGCGGCGTCGCCCGGGGGCAGCCTGAAGGCGTTGAGCGCGGCGTCGGCGGCGCGGCGTCGGCGTCGGGTGCGCTCCGAGGCAGAGCTGCAGCAGCTGAGGCAGGCGGCCAACGTGCGCGAGCGGCGGCGGATGCAGTCCATCAACGACGCCTTCGAGGGACTGCGCTCGCACATTCCCACGCTGCCCTACGAGAAGCGCCTCTCCAAGGTGGACACGCTGCGCCTGGCCATCGGCTACATCAACTTCCTCAGCGAGCTGGTCCAGTCCGACCTGCCGCTGCGCAGCGCCGGCAACCAAAGCCCCTGCCAGCCCAAAAAGGTCATCATCTGCCACCGGGGCACAAGTAAGTGCAGGGGGCGCCCTCCATCCCTCACCTGAGAAGCACGTTGCGTGAGAGGAAAGCCCCTTGACTACGCGGTGGGCTCTCTTGGAAAGCCTTTCAGGCGCGCACATCCAAGCGCAGGTGGCGTCCCCTGTTTAGTTAAGCTTCTGCACTTGAATTCAAGTGGGACACGTGCAAGCTGGCATCACCTACCTCTGAGATCTCAACTTTAAACTCTCTTATACGTTGTCACACGTTCCCCTCATTCTCAGGGGGGCATGAACAAACCCAGGCATGCATATGTACCCAACAACTCAGACTCAGACTTTCTCATAGGCATTTTCACAATGGAGGGAGACCCAGAGGCGCATGCAGAAATTCTCACCTGCATATTCACATGTACAGTTATGCATTTGTGCATAGGCGCAAATGCAAACAGTCACAGAAAGAGAGAGCAAGAGGAGACACACATTTGAGGTGACCATGGAAATGGAGATGGACTGCCTTCAAGTCGATCCCGACTTATGGCAACCCTGTGAATAGGGTTTTCATGGTAAGCGGTATTCAGAGGTGGTTTACCATTGCCTTCCTCTGAGGCTGAGAGGCAGTGACTGGCCCATGGCCACCCAGTGAGCTTCATGGCTGTGTGGGGATTCGAACCCTGGTCTCCCAGGTTGTAGTCCAGCGCCTTAACCACGCACCAAAGGTGTGTGCAAATTCCAAAATGCGCTCCTCTCATCCGCTTCTGTAGCCTCTTCCAGGCTAGATAATTATTGGGATTGGAATGGAATCACCCCCACTACACAGAAACACACACACACAAAGCGCCTTTCTGCAGGAATGCAAAGTGTCCCAGCCTGAACAGAGAAAGAACTAGGAGTCTAGAGTGATACCAATTCAAGAGACAGTCCTACATGCTATGCTAAAAGTTTTTGCTATCCCTTTTCATACTCTAAAGGAAAGCACTTCCTTTGCCCATAGCTAGATGCTACTTTCCTCAAAGCACCCAGAGGCAGTCCTGGTGGAACAAAACATCTTTTTGGATCAAAATATTAGATCCCACCCTAGGTTTGATAGATAGGTCTATCAAAAAGATAGATCACAGTGCAGTATGGATGTAGAGTTGCCGCCACATGCAACAGGCACTGAATGCCAAGGTTAGCTGAGCACCTGCTGCTGTCCTGCACTACAAGAGCGAGAGAGGAAATGTGGTCCCTGTGCTGATTCCTTTCTGTATTTGGTGAGAATATTGAGTGTGTGTCTTTCTTCACCGCCCCTAATTTTGTCTCTCCTTTTCCCCCCCCAGGATCACCTTCTCCAAGCGACCCAGATTATGGACTTCCTCCTTTGGCTGGGCATTCACTCTCCTGGACAGATGAGAAACAGCTCAAGGAACAAAACATTATTAGGACTGCTAAAGTGTGGACCCCGGAAGACCCTAGAAAACTGAACAGCAAGCCTTCCCTAAACAACATAGAAAATGAACCTCCCTTTGACTTCGGAGCATGAAATGTGAATGTTAACTGGGTTGTAAATATTGATAATCTTTATACAGTCTGTACATTTGTACTTAGAGATGTATATTTTTCAAAGGTACTTTACAAACAAGCAAAAAAGTATTCTAATGGCAATCAACTTTTTATTTATCTATTTATTATTTAGTAGAGTTATGGAAATAGAACTGTTGTTTTGAATGTATAATTTATATAATTTATCCTAATTTAAAAATATGCAATAATTTGAGATTCCTCCACCAGCACCTTTTGGGCACAATTCTTTGTTGGAGAAAGAAAACACATCCCAGAAAATGTGAACATAATTTATTGCCATTTGTTGAATATGCCAATCATATTATATTAATAATAAACTTTGATTAAATCTCAGGGTTATTTTATTTGGAGGAGGGTCTGCATGAGTGGGATGCTGTTTCTGAAGTAATCAATATTCAAATAAAACTGTAAATTAGACAAAACTAGGTGTAAAATACTTCAGGCTTCCCCAGATTCTGAGAGAAGTTTATCTGAGATAGGATTTGGATGGGGATTAAGCTGCACTTAATGTATTGTAACAACAGCAAAGTTATCCTGCATTTACATACAGTAGTTTTTGACCACTTCTCTGCTGCAAAATCCTGATTCCAGTTTATTCTAAAGTGGGGTCATTCATCTGAATGGGACTACACTATAGAGCCGTAGAGCTTTTTCCTGGAAAAAGCTTCACCTGCTAAATTTCTGTGAGTCTGGCTGATGTTAAAGGCACAGTATCAGGGCCTGGAAAATAATATTAGCAAGTAGAATAAGGCCTGTGTGGGCTGCACAAAGCCCTCCTCAGCTAATGAACTGAGAAGTTCATTCTCAGAACTTCAGAATGAACTTGGAAAAATGTTCAAATCATGGGAAGGATGGGTGATGTTTACTTGAGTGTTTCAGGCTTACATTTTTATTCTTGACCATCATATCTTTTCATATAGGCTTGTTTCCTTATGACAATTGAAAGTGCTAGTACGCACACACAGACAGATTTTGCTGAACCATTAATTTCAAATGGATTCATAAACTCTCTTGGCCACCTGAGATGGTCAATATCTCATGTGACCGGTATAGATGTATATATGAACTTCAAAACAATCCTCTTAATGTTAGCATGATGTTTTTTTCAATTAAACCAATGGAAGGGTGATAGACTGTCCCTCACTGGAGGTCTTCAGCCATCTGTTGGGAATGTTCCAGCTCTGGATTTCCTACATGAGCAAGGGGTTGGCCTAGATAGCCCACAAGACCCCTTTCAACTTTATCTATATATTGGACACTGTTTTGGACAAATAGCTCTAGGAAACGATCAGTTAATAATAATTAATAATGGCAGAAGTTTGAATGGGTATATAATTCATAGTTTGTTACACATGTAAATCCCTTCTCCTTTCCCCCACTGCATCTCTGAGGCTGAGACCAAAGGTGCAGACCTCTTGAACAGTAGGAGGGGCTGTCCAACTACACCAAGCTCCTTTCCGCCTGTTCAGCTGTAATGGGAAGGATTCATTCATCTAAATCTTCTACAATACTGATCGGTATTGAATTTGTATATTTTTTTAAAAAGTTGTTATTGCAATAGAGATTATTCCCATTATAGAGGTGTAATTTCCTTCTAAATCTTTTACAAGTATGCTTTAAAAGGGTGTGTTAATTAACGAGTACCTTTGTTAATATTTTGCATTATGCAAATATTGGATTAACCAATTAAAAGTCCGATTCAGCATATTTTTAAAAATGTAATGGATTGAAAGCCCATCACAGTTATTTGCAGCAGCAGTGGTAGTTGCACTACCACCATTCACCTGTAGTAGTTGTCACTTTGGGCCTCAGTTTTCTATTTATAAAATAGGTATAAAGGTGATTTAACTCAGAGGATCCTATGAGGATGACAAGATTAGAGTGCATCCTAACATTCCGAAGTGGTATGGTATAGTAGTTAGAGTGTTGGATAGGACCTGAGAGACTAGGGTTCAAATCTCTACTCAGCCATGAAGCACACTGGGTGACCTTGCGCCAATCACTGGCTCTTGGCCTAACCTGCCTCACAGGGCTGTTGTAAAGATCAAATGAGGAGAGGGAAAACCATGCAGGTTACCTTGAGTTCCTTGGAGGAAAGGTGGGCTAGAAATCTATAAACAAAATACAGATAATTGACAACCCTAAATTTGCATCCTACCTTCCCCCCCCCGCCTCGTCCCCAAGCGGTGCTGTAGTGTCTGTAGGGGGTGGGGTGGGGGTAGAGGAGAAGATTATATGAGAGCACCTCGCCTGTAATCTAGAGATGAAATGTAAAGGACTTAAACGCTCTCAGACCTAATATTGGGGAAAACGGAACATGACCTAGTCGCCCTTGCCAGGAGGAAATGGACACTCGCCATGCGGGACAATAAACCCTCTACTGAGCGACAGCCCACGAACACCTTAACATCCATCCATTCATTCATTCATTCATTCATTCATTCATTCATAAGAGGATCAGAGCCCAAAAGGTGTTAGACCATGCCAGCATCCCACTGCACCTGTAGGAGGGAGGTTCTGGAGCTGGAGGGGTGACTGTGTGCCTGGTGATGAGATGGGGAATGTGTGCAGCTCGAGCCTTCCACACATCCCCACGAGCACACTCCCGCTCCCCGGGCGGGATCCCGCCAGCGGTGAAGCCTTCTGGCTGCCCTGGGGCTGCTTCAGCCTCTTCCGCTCCCGCGGCTGGCCCAAGGCCGCAGGTGCTGTTTTTCCCGTGGTAGCCGCCGCTTGTGAGGCACGGGGGGCCGGGCGAGTCCCCCGGGAGGACTCCCAGATGCCCAGCCCAGGCCTGAAGCTCGATCCGGCGCGCACTCTGCAGCTGCCCCGACCTGGGCTGCTCAGCCGAGTGGATGAGACCGCGCTCTGGCCTTGAAGCCCAAGGTACATCATTACCCCCTCTCTGCGGTAACTTTCGGGGAGCGATATGGTCGCCTTGCCTGCTCCGGCTCTGGGCTAATTGCATTAACCTAGCTAGCCCAGGCCGACTGGCATCCAGGATCCCTTCCCATTGCAATTACCCCACCAAGGCTCCGAGTCCCTCGCCCTCCCACTTGAAGATTTCAGATGGGATCCGAGAAGAAAAGCCCCCTCCTACGCGATATGTATATATATATATACACACAGAGCCAGATAAATCCACAGCAAGGGTCGTTGGGGGGCAGAGGAGAGAAAGCAGGCGAGAAAAAGAGGGAAGAAACGCAACTATAATTCGATTTTGTCCTGTATTAGGTCCTCATTAAACACAGAAAGTCGCCTTGGCACAAACGCTTCCATGAGGCATGTAATCTCATTACACTCATTAGAAAGTCAAATGGTCTTCGAACTGGAGCGTCGTGGATCTAAGTTATAGAAGGGCCGGTCCCGTTTGCTCGGTGTGTGTGTGTGTGTCTGGAGAGCCCTCCGCCTCGATTGGACTTGCTACTATGGCACTGCACAATTCAAACACTACACGCATTGTTAAGGAGCATCTTTTCTTCGGCCGTGCCACTTGTGTGTGTGTGTTTTGTCATTCAATGCCTCATCACCATCCTTTAGTATGGTGCAGATCAAGCGGAAGAGCCGGGCTGCGCGGGGAAAACACCCGGGTCTCTATCTTGTCACTCTCCTGTCTTGACTTGGCAAGTCCCTTTAAAAGGCAATCTTCAAAGAGGCTGACAGGTTCTTTGGCTTCACTCATAAATCCATTCGGTGGAGTTGTAGCGATTTTGCCCATTTTTCCTTTTTTTTTTCTTTAAAACAAATCCATTAATTTATTTATAAAATTAAAGCAGAACTTTCATTTCAGGCCCGACCGTTCCCAAAGAACCCCCGAGCCACGTTCGGAAGTTGCAGGAGAAAACTACCAAGACATGGAAGAGCCGGGGTGGGGGCGGGGGCAGAAATATTGCTTGGCACTGGAAGGAACCAGCGTGTGGGCTTGCATGATTGACAGCTATTCAAGCCTTTGAAATCAGTCTTCCCTCTTCGCGCCCCACCCCAACAATAACAATATTCATAGATTTGCCCCATTCCCTTGGGTTGGTGGGTTTGTATTCAAATAAATTATGCATTCACACCTACTCACACACCCCTCAGCTGATTTATCGGAAATAAGCCCCATTTATTTATTGTTTTTGACGGGGGGGGGTAAGAACCCAACCAACTTTTAAAACAATGAAGCAGATGAAAACTTTGAGTATTGTGAACTGATTGACCCAAACGCCAGATCCGCAATATTCCGAAAGTCCTTTCAAAGTAGTATGTCAGTTAAAAAAGGGGGGGGGGATTGAAGGATCCAACATTTAATTCTGGAAATGTCATTATGTCGCTTGATCACTTTGGGAGCTGCCTAGGCAGCACCAGATCAACGCTGCCTGCTACAGGGTTCGCCGCGGGATGCCCTTCCCAGTGTGGGAAGGCGCAACACTAACTTATTTATTCATTCTATTTTTTTTTAAAGAGCAAAGCAATATCCAGAAGGCTGCTGCCAACTTTAGAAAGGACCTCCTAAACTTTTCCTGCTCCTCTGAGTCCTCGCCCTTGAGACCAACAGCATTTGTGATGCTCCTTACATCCCATTGAAAAGACCATTTCGTTGTACACAAAACAGACCCAGAGAGACCATTAAAACCTCAAAAGCATCAATCTCTTTTGGGCCCGAAGCGCAGGGAAAGGTATGGGAAAAGGAGTGCTTCTCCTGCAAGCAAAGGCAGGGCGCAAGGAAACCCTCGGGGGAGACTGAGAACCTGCTCCCTTGGGATTCCCAGGCCTTCTAATCTGCCAATATTAGGATTAAGGCCCCTATAATATATGGGGTGTGAAACCTCGGCTAGGCATAAACTCATCCCATTTCCATTAAGGTCTCTTTTGCAGTGGCATCGAAGACCAGCTGCCAGGATGAACAAACACCAGTTGAGTGTCCCTGGTAAATCTCTCCTTTTTTTTTTTACCCCCCTTTCTCCCCCTCTCCCCAAGGCCTGTGGGAATGGGCCCGCGCTCATTCCACAACAAATTGCATTTTCGAGATCTGGAAGCATTGGGAGGCAACGATTCCCACGACGGGTTGTGAGGTCTGGCCAACAGGTGTTCGGATTTGGCCGAGGGAGATAGGGAAGGCTGGGGAGGGGAGCGAAGCTTTGCTGCCGGCAGCACAGGCCGCCCGGGCGCCTCTTGCTTTTTACATGGCGTGGAAGCCGCAGACAATCGAAATGATATCTTTATTGCTAGGTTCATGTCCTGGGCTATAACATATCAATCCCTGTCGGGTTTCCCTCGGATGCACCTGGAATTTCAAACTTGTTCTTTTTGTGTTTCTGGGTGCTGGGCTGCAGCTGCCTAAAGCAAGCAAAGGGAGAGAGAGGCCCTTACAATGTCTCCAAGACGTGTTGGCATGGTTTGCTTGTCTTTAATGTACCATTAAGCATTGTCTTGACACAATATGGGAACTGTAAAGCATGACATGTGTTATAATAAAACACATTTTCAAGGATGCACTTGCAGTGGGAGCTGGGATGCAAGCAAACAAACAGGCCCAAGACTTGTTTTTTTGTCTCCTTTTGCTCAGCCTTCAACCGGCAATTAAACTTAAGACCACTACTTTCCCCCCTCCTTGATCAGCCAATTACATTTGATGTCTCCTAATTTTTCACACAGAAAGAAAAAGTCTCCGTGCTGGCTTCTAAAGACATTGATTTTCTTGCTATCACCTGGCGTTCAGACCTTCGTTCCATTTATCAAGAAGGGGAACGTCAGGCGTTGCATAAAGTGACTCTGTTACCATAAGGCTCTCACCATCCTGGCCTATTGTTTTCCCTTGTTAATAACTCATTACCAGGATTTAACAAATCCACCATTACATATGTTTTGTGTCTCCATATTTTGATCCGTACGATTAAGCAGATGTTACGATTGAAAATGGAAAAGTCCAAGGCTACTCTAGGCTGAAAGAAAGAGGGCAGCCTCAAACAACGAGCTAACAATGAGATTCAGAAGATCTTCAGAAAAACATTTACGACCAATAAACAGACTCCAACCTGCTCCATTTCAACCATTGTGTGCCTGGGGGGAATAATTAAGTTTAATAGGGAATAGGTCTGCGGGGTTTTCAATGCCAAGATCACAGGTGCGGGGTGGCACGCTGAATGATTCGCCTGATTTTTGCCAAGCTCAAGGGCCCTTCTCTGGGACTTGCGAGCAGGGGAAAACATTGTCATTTCTTTTAATTCGCAGCATTACTTTTAAGGCGAACAAAGGGGCGGAGGGGGAGGGGAGGATGAGTGGCTGGCGCGGCGAATGAGGCGCGCGCGGCTGCACAAGAGAGCAGCCTCCTCAGCCGAGCGCGCCGCCAGACCGGTGCGCAGGGGCCTTCTTGGGCCTCCTTAAAGGCTCGCTCCTCACCCCCCAAGCCGCCCCCCCGGCCTAAGTTCACCCCCAGCATGACCTGTGGAGCCTGCAGAGGCCTCAGGCAGGCTCTGTGGCGCTTTAAGTTCGGCTCTCCAGTGCTAGGCGCCTTTCTGAGAAACTCGTCCAAACTATCCCCAAACTCCGGAGCGAGCGCCTGGGGAGGGAGCCCGGCTGGAGACGCGCATGCGCCCACCTTCTCCCCTCAATGCCTGTGGCTCAGGGGAGCCGGCAGGAAGCCAGTTCGCGAGACCCCAGAAAGGGGAGGACCCCGTACTACAGACCAAGCCCCCCCTTCTGCCTTCGAGGGCCTGAGGGACTGGAAAGAGACCTCCAAGAAAGGGTCTCCGCCTGCCCTGGCCTCGTTGCGCATGAAGGTCTCCAAGAGGGACCCCAGCAAGGCAAGCTGGCCTGAGGCGTGGCCTCGCGGGGGATAGGTGGCTCGGTGGTTGTGGACACCCTGAGGGGAAGGCAGAGGGGCTAGCATCGTCCTTGCACGAGGACCAGCCCCCCAGGCGGCTGTCAGAGGGAGAAGAACCGGGTCCCCTTGACAGAAACTGTGTCGCCGGCGCTCGCCGCCAGCTGCGCGCCCGGTCCTGCCCCAAGGTCGCTCAGCTCGCTGGCCAGAGCCCCCCAGAAAGAGGGTGGCTCGTCGTGGAGCTCAGCCCAGACCCAGGAGTCCGGCGGAGGGTTCTCCGAACTTCCTGGCTCATTCGCTCGTCACGCCAGCAGTCCCTTTCCCCTCGCCTTCCCGCGCACCTGCTCTGAGGGAACTTGTTGCGCCGAGAGGCTGTCCCGTTGCCAAGCAGTTGCTTTCCCGCTCAGAGCCTCCCTGAGACAGGCAGCGCTTGCCACCCTCAGCCAAAGTCGCACATCCAATCACATTTTCTGGGGAATGGGCTTTTGGGGAGCCGCTTCCCCCTCCCCTTAAGGCAGACGAGTTACTCTTGCTCCTTTGGTACACTGGCACCGTGGCGGGCCTCAGCTGCTCTGGCCAAAGCACTTTTTTTCGGGGAGGGTAAATGGGGACAAGAAAAGGAAACGGCTGGGCCCTGGGAAGAACCTGGAGGTCTACAGAGGTCAAGAGGTTGGGCGGGGAAGGAGCCAAAACCTAATTCTCCGCCGCAACCCCGCCGCAACTCCGACAAGCCTTCTTCCCTCGCCAGACTCCTAATTTTGCTTAGGAACTAAGCACGTCCCTGGAGTCAATTTGGGAAAGAGAGTGGCCCCATTTGCAGGTCATGAAATTCCTTCCCAATTAAAACGATCGCTTCTGGGCAGCTTAAGCCTTTCTCAGCCTTTGACTGGATTGCAGAGTGTTTTTGAGGGATAAAGACTGGGAAGGAAGGGAGGACTAAGTGAAAATGAATGCAGTTTGTGGCGCTTGCTAAGAGGTGAAATGCAAATAAACCAGACTGAAATCAGGGAGCCATAGGCGAAGAGATGCAGGAGAAAGCTTGCCCAGCCAGCCTTCCTTATTTGCCGATCCAGCTTTGGCTAAAGGGCACTTCCGTTAGCAACAGGCCGTTTCCACGTTGGTGCAAAGTTATTTGGGACTTTGTCAAACTTTGCATTGTGGAAGGCAACTCCTTTGGCTAGGCGCTCAATGGGCACCCACCAGAAGCTTAGAAAGCGCCCCTCCTTCCTTCCTTCCCAGCGCTTTCAAGAAAAACTTGAATAGTTGTCAAAGTGGAGAAGGCAAAAAAAAAGGGGGTTCAACAAAAAAAGCCCCTTGAAAAGTCTTGGAAATGGGTAGATTTTGCAGGTGTGTAGAATGAAGTTAACAACCATGCACAGTGTGTGCTCCCCCAGCGCGGAGAGTGTGACAGGGACAGCTGGCTCCGTTTTCCCTGTGAAAACCCCCCCTTGGTGGACCATACACAACGACAGTGACCTTTCTGCAGGGGGAAACCAGAGCCGGCCCTTTGACTGAATTAGTCACAAAGACGTCTTGCTATGACTTTTGTTCCTCGCCAAAGCCAAGAAATATTGCGTTTAATATGAGAAGGGTTGTCTCCAGCTTTCTCGTGCTCCTCCAAGAAATATGACCAGTCTGATTTAAAGGGAGCTCGTTTCTCTTCGCCGCCGCCCTCCCCCCGTTCCCTCCCCAAGACCTGGACATGCGGAGGCGCGCTTTTTCCAGCGTGCCTTGGTCCACAGAGGAGCGCTCCGTCTGGGTGTGCAGCGGCGAATTTATCAATCTTTTCATGATCTGACAATACTTGGAAATACATCATTGTCACTGGGGGTGGCTTGATAGATTAGCCGGAGGCGCGGAGCCTTTTTCCAAGGTCAAGTTGAAGATTCTTATTTGCTGTTTAACTGAAGTTTGTTAAAGCGCCGAACAATGCCAGCCTGTTCGCTTCCCTCTTGTTTTGGAGAGGAATCTCTCCTTCCCCCCCTCGCCCGCCCGCGCCCCAAAGGCCTTTTCTTATTGATGTCTCTTTAGGGGAGGGGAAGGGGAAAGCGGCCTGTTTGCTCCCTTGTCGCTCTCCAGTAAGAGTTGACAACTAATTAACAGGAACGCCTGAAATTAGGGAAGATGGAAAGAGGCGAGAAGCGTTCCCCGAGCGTCTGAAGGCCGGGGCGTACTTTCTCCTAACGCAAGATGCCCACTGTTTTATATCTTTCACTTTGCGATGCAAGCACAGCGCCTTCCCTCCCACGTGCCTTGGGGCGATTTCTTTTTACGAGTTGGCTTCCCAAAAGCTTTGTCTGTGGCAGGACCGCAACTGGAAGGCAACTGTTGCCAAAGGCTTCCTTTTTACTAGCCTTGAACCTGTTGTCTAAACGGACTCTTTGAACTTCCCTTAGCTGGGCTAAACGTTTTCTGTCGCCTCTTTGCAGACTTCCTCAGCGTTAGTCAGGGTTGCACCGACAGCTTCTCCTCTCTCTCTCTCTTAGATGATTGATATTTGTTATTCAACTCAACTTTTATTTACCTTGCAAAAAAAAATGTTCGGGGGACCCAATGTGATAAATTACAGATATGCAAATCACATTGAATGGTCTTGTAAGTGTGTCTCGCTGGAGCTGAATAAGACCTTGCAAGCCGGTCTGTGCGCACTCAGGACCCCAGGGAGCTGATCAAAGCACCCATTCTCTTTCATCCCCAGTATTCTCCTGCAAACTATTTCGATACAATATGTTTCCATGATGCCCTTAATGGGCTAGGGACACAGAACTCATTACAACCTAGCTAGTTCTGTCGACCCCTTTGTTCAGAGGCAGAAAGTTAAAGAGGAAAAAAGGGAGGGGGTGAGAGAGGAGCTCTGCCAGTTGCCAGCTTTCTGAAATGCTAAAGATGCGTCATTTTTCACTGGGTCTCGTCTTGATATCCTCAAAAGACAAACTATGAAACCGGCTTGGCCTTTTATGGCATTAATTACACTGCTGTCCAGGCGATCTGTTTTTCCTATTATATGCATTTCTCAGCAGGGATTTTTTGCAAGACATTTTTTTGCAGCTGCCAGTTAAATTATGAATGCATTTTTATCACTATGGGAAAAATAAGAACGAGTGTTGAGTATTCTTATTGTATACTCTCCTGTTTCAAAGGAGTTTTGTTGTTTTATTTTGAGGGTAAATAGAAATATGTGATCTAGTTTAACAATCCAGATCTTTTAAAAATCCTGCTTTATCTTACAGTTCATTCCTCAGAAATCAGAGTAGTCTGATTTTAGTGCAGGCTAGCCTTACCGGGATAAATATATATTGACTTATCTAACCAAGCCCCTGAGAGCCAGTGTGGTGTAGTGGTTTTAGAATGTTGGACTACGACCTGGGAGACCAGGGTTCGAATCCCCACACAGCCATGAAGCTCACTGGTGACCTTGGGCCAGTCACTGCCTCTCAGCCTCAGAGGAAAGCCATGGTAAACCACCACTGAATACCGCTTATTAAGAAAACCCTGTTCATAAGTTGGGATCGACTTGAAGGCAGTCCATTCCAACCAAGCCCCTATGAAAGTCTTACTGAAGCCTATAGCAAAGTTGTTTGTTTGTTGCCCATTTAGATTCTGGAATCTCATACTTTGGATGCAGTTTTCAAACCTCCCCTAGAGGAAATGGGTTAAGCAGGAGTGCCTGGAAGCAAGGCCAAGTTCAGGCGTGTAAAGTTTTAACGCCAAAGGATGAACTTGTACGTGTGGAACAGCCATCGCAAAAACCAAACACCCAAGAGGGCTCTGTGATATCAGCTGACATCACTTCAAACGCAACACCTTTTTAAAGAGGGAATTCATGCAAACGCCCACATGGATTAATACAGCGGTGAGGGAGACCTCCGGGGGTGTGCATGCATGTGTGAATCAGCCCTAAGCTTGATTAAAGCCAATGGGACTTTTATCTTAGCAAATCAAAGGAGGCGGATAAATTGACGGTGTTACCATCTTTGGATGCCCATTCACACGTCCTAAATACTATTCAAGTCATTGTACCTTTGATGCCATCAGTCCTCAGAACAGGCACAATAATATGCAGTTCATATCCACATTTTACAAATGAGGGAGAACGTACCCCAGGCCAAGTAGCAAAGGCTCAGGCCCGTAGGAAGTCTAAAATTTTGGGGGCGGGGGGAGACAAAAAAGTGTGTGTGTGGAGATTTTTTCCTGTAATTATTTTTTGTAAAAAAAAATAGGGGGATTTTAGGGGACCCCCCCGCTACGGGTATGCTGAAGCTTGCATTCAGGTCCATGTCCAACACTCTAGCTAGCCATTTCTCCTTTTAGTCTGGGAGTCTAGGGTGGGGGGCAGAGACCCCGTGAGTTACTCTCAGGCAAAGTCAAGAGTGCAGGCGCCCCTGGACTGAGGTCCTGCAGCGGATCCAACCGCTCCTCGGGCAGCTTTTGCCGCTGGCGCCTCTCAAAAGAAAACCCCATCAGCTCCATTTCTCCGGTCGGGATTGCGAGGAGGGCGTTTGTTTCTGGGGTTGATTGGTTGGTGGAAAATGGCTGGCAGCCAGTTGTGGGAAAGATTCCAGCCCTGACTCCGATTAACCCTCTCTGGTGAAACTCTGCTGGAAACCAACTCACCAGCCATTGCCATTAATCTACTTACTAATTAAGCCAATTCATTTCTAAAGGCGAAAAAAAAATGCCTTTCTTTGGCCCAAGTGATGGGAGGAAATTTGAAAGCAGCGCCAAACTGTGTCACTGTAATTCAGCCAGGGGACTGCTAAAACGAGCTTGTTGATATATAGCTGGAGGGCGAAACCAAGTTTCTAGGGCAACAATCCTTTGGAAGCGCCAGTGGCACACACAGCAAAAGGAGCCGATGCCTGAAGAATGGCGAGGGCTGCAGAGGGGGCATTGTGCGGGTCGGGCGTAGGGGAAGCGCTTCCCGTCCCCGCCCCACTCCAAGGGATCCTCTGAGCAGTTTCCCACCGTCCGGGCCGAGGGCTACCAGCTTCGTGATTATGGGGCCCTCACTGAACCATTTGGTGCTTCCAGTCCCTACCATTTAGAAGGGTGAACGTAACACCGTGCAACTGGACAGTAAAGAGAACTGGATGTCAAGTAGGGGGCTCAGGGCATGGATGGGGAATCGCAGGCGGCGGCGAGGGGGGGACGACAAATTCGCCCTCCAGGTCTCTCATATCTGGGCCCTTGGATTCTCTTCAGGCCACGCCCGGATCTCTAGACCCTGCCCTTCGCTGACCCTGTTGGGAGTGCTTTTGCCTGGCTGGAATGCAGTAGCGTGGCAGCAAATTCGGAAGGGCAGGGTCTCTTCATGATAGGCACAGCCCCGCCCCCTTTTTGCTGCTGGGTTGAGAATGAGATCCTTGTTTCCACCTTCTCCCACAACAACAGACATCCCTAGGAGCCAATCAGCATGAAAGGGGACAGTGTTAGTTGCTGAAGTCTTCTCAGAGGCTGGCTCACCTCCTTTCACTCTGATCCACTCCAATTAGCAAGAAAGGACAAGGAAGCATGTTAGAAGACTCTTCTCAGTGGCTAACACACTCCCTTTTCATGCTGACTGGGTTCATAGAATGCTGTAGACATAGGGACCCTGCTCCCAAAAAAGTAAGGGGTCTAAGACACCCCACAGATGACTATACCCTGCTGGAACGTTTCGTTAAATTGTGCTAATAATGCTTCTGACCTTTATGTGGCTGACTGAAACATAGTCTACTGTAAAAAGGAAGAAGTCCCAGCTATTGTTTCACCTACTTTTTCCTCTGGCTGCACCCACTACTGGCATTCAACCCCCAGAAAGTTGGCCATGAGGGAATGCAGCCCTCAGAAAGATTCCTCACCCCAGCTTAAGGGACAGAGTAAGTCACTTCTCGGATGAGCTTGGTGTCCCAGTTTTCATCTGGTGTCTCTTATCAGTATTCCCATTTGTGCTGGAAGGATGGTTGGCTGTGCTTATAGGATGCTGGGCCCAATGTCCTGTAGGACCCTGCAGAGTTGTGCTGCAGAACGGAGAGTATTGAGCGAGCTTATGTGTGTGTGAATCTTTGCTAAGATTCTACCTTCCCTGCAAATTAGTCAGACAGAGGCTTTAAGCATTAAAATAGAAATTACTTTATTCTGGAAGTACATGTTTGATAGGAAAGAGTCCTATATCTAGCTAACTAGCTAAGTTGGAGCAGCAAGCACTGAGCCCAGTGCTCGCCCTCATGCTGAAGCAGAGCCAGCATGGCTTCTGCAAGGGAAAGTCCTGTCTCAGTAACCTATTAGAATTCTTTGAGAGTGTCAACAAGCATATAGATAGAGGTGATCCAGTGGACATAGTGTACTTAGACTTTCAAAAAGCGTTTGACAAGGTACCTCACCAAAGGCTTCTGAGGAAGCTTAGCAGTCATGGAATAAGAGGAGAGGTCCTCTTGTGGATAAGGAATTGGTTAAGAAGCAGAAAGCAGAGAGTAGGAATAAACGGACAGTTCTCCCAATGGAGGGCTGTAGAAAGTGGAGTCCCTCAAGGATCCGTATTGGGACCTGTACTTTTCAACTTGTTCATTAATGACCTAGAATTAGGAGTGAGCAGTGAAGTGGCCAAGTTTGCTGATGACACTAAATTGTTCAGGGTTGTTAAAACAAAAAGGGATTGCGAAGAGCTCCAAAAAGACCTCTCCAAACTGAGTGAATGGGTGGAAAAATGGCAAATGCAATTCAATATAAACAAGTGTAAAATTATGCATATTGGAGCAAAAAATCTTAATTTCACATATACGCTCATGGGGTCTGAACTGGCGGTGACCGACCAGGAGAGAGACCTCGGGGTTGTAGTGGACAGCACGATGAAAATGTCAACCCAGTGTGCGGCAGCTGTGAAAAAGGCAAATTCCATGCTAGCGATAATTAGGAAAGGTATTGAAAATAAAACAGCCGATATCATAATGCCGTTGTATAAATCTATGGTGCGGCCGCATTTGGAATACTGTGTACAGTTCTGGTCGCCTCATCTCAAAAAGGATATTCTAGAGTTGGAAAAGGTTCAGAAGAGGGCAACCAGAATGATCAAGGGGATGGAGCGACTCCCTTACGAGGAAAGGTTGCAGCATTTGGGGCTTTTTAGTTTAGAGAAAAGGCGGGTCAGAGGAGACATGATAGAAGTGTATAAAATTATGCATGGCATTGAGAAAGTGGATAGAGAAAAGTTCTTCTCCCTCTCTCATAATACTAGAACTCGTGGACATTCAAAGAAGCTGAATGTTGGAAGATTCAGGACAGACAAAAGGAAGTACTTCTTTACTCAGCGCATAGTTAAACTATGGAATTTGCTCCCACAAGATGCAGTAATGGCCACCAGCTTGGATGGCTTTAAAAGAAGATTAGACAAATTCGGACTTCCGGGAAGGGTGACTTAGCCTGTGCCTGCTTTTGAGACGGGCTCCTGCCTCAAAAGAAGCTTATTCAGATATATCAGTCAGTTTTTTCTTTTTTTTTTGACTGATTAAACTTCTCCCGGGTAGGGAGAAACGAAGAGATTAACCTCAAAGCCTATTTTTGTTGGGACGACCAGATCTCATTAATTTATGGGACGAGGTCCAGCCGACGAAGGTGGGACGGATTTTCAACAGCAAGCTCTATCTGTTAAAGCGAACGTTCATCTTATCTTCTAAGAGAGAACGCACTAACAGGCAAGCACCCTTCTTTCTATATTTTTCTTTTACTTGACTTAAATTGTTGCTGTTTAAAAGAGATTTGCCAGATTGATCGGTTTTTGACATCTCACTGGGGAGCCGTAACTTCTCTCTGCTACGCACTAATTAATAGCTTATCTCTGTTTTTGTTGCAAAAAGCTGTCCTGGATTTGCATTCTAAAGATACACACAGAAGAGGGATTTCTATTCCAGATTTTTATTTTGAAAAATATTATACTGTTTTGAGACTACTCTCTTTTTGGTCTATTTTATTTTGACGAATCTGTTTCTTGACGATTGCCATTAATTGCTTCGATCCTGGGAACTGCATTTTGTTTACTTAACTATTGGAGAGATAAGGCTGTCTGCTCTGTTTATACTGTGATGTCACCAAGTTTGGAGTATTAACCCAATTGTTGCTGAAATAAGAAGTGGTTTTCTTATATTTTTCTTTTAAAATGGCAATTAAGAAAGTGGCTGAGAATCTGGAAATAACTATGTTTCAGAGAATAATGAATGAGATTGAGACAACGAAAATTGAATTGAGTAAAATGAAGCAGGAGATTAAAGATATAAGGGTCCCTGTGAGAGAGGTGACCCTGGAAGGGGTCCCTGTGAGAGAGGAGACCCCGGAGATTGGAATAGGGGTCCCTGTGAGAGAGGAGACCCTGGAGACTGGAATAGGGGTCCCTGTGAGAGAGGAGATCCCGGAGATTGGAACAAACGTGGAACAGGAACAAGATCTGGAGTCTATGGACTTTAGAAATAAAATCTATTGTTTGGAACTCAATGTTATCTCTGAAGAAATTAATGAAGATTCTAGAGATAAAGTTATCAATGGCATGGATTATCTTCTGGACTGGAATGATGTGATGGAGCCCAATATAGAGAAAATCTATGGAATTAACTGCAGCCATGTGACAATGGAAAAACTTTTAAGAGATGACCCAGTGTATTTTGAAAAAAAGAACAGAGATATGATTTTACAGCAGTATTTCAGCAACTTATTCAGAATGGATGGCAAGAAAATATTTGGGATAGAGGTAATTCCCATCAGATTCTTATTATATGACTATGGCTTTGACAGCAAGATTATTATGGAATACTGATAATGGAAGATTGGATATTGAAATTACTGGACTTAACAAGACTACTGAAGATGGAAGATGGAAAATGGAACTAATAGAGATAATAGAACAATGGCTACTGAAATTACTGAACCTAACAGATTCTGATGTGATGGATTAATTGAAATGTTTATTTTGACTATGGTTATGACAATAAGATTATCATAATTAGTAATGAGATGGATTAATCGATATGCTTATCTGGAAAAAAAAATTGATAGATATATTTCTTAAAGAATTGAAACCTCTCTTTGACTTTTTGTGGAAAGAATAAAGTAATGTTTATGAGATTTGATGATTAAGTAAGATAACTACTGGAGGAAAGTGATTTTATAATATGACTTAAGAGACAGGATTGCTATATATTATAGACTTATAACTGATTTGATCTTTGACAAATGGGAAGTCAATATTTTACTCTTTATTTTTTATTTTTGTTTTTTTTTTTTTCTTCTTTTCTTTTTTTTCTTTTTGTTTAACTATTTTTGATTTTGTTTTTTGTCTTTGAATGTTTTATGATTTTGTCTTGTATGTTTTATGAAAATCTGAATAAAAATTATTGAAAAAAAAAAAAAAAGAAGATTAGACAAATTC
Organism: Rhineura floridana; assembly: GCF_030035675.1. NCBI lineage: Eukaryota > Metazoa > Chordata > Lepidosauria > Squamata > Rhineuridae > Rhineura > Rhineura floridana. The sequence goes on from NC_084489.1 coordinate 62,282,346, forward strand.
ATGGAGGACAGGGCTATCAATGGCTACTAGCCATGATGGCTGTGCTCTGCCACCCTAGTCAGAGGCAACATGCTTCTGAAAACCAGTTGCCGGAAGCCTCAGGAGGGGAGAGTGTTCTTGCACTCGGGTTCTGCTTGCGGGCTTCCCCCAGGCACCTGGTTGGCCACTGTGAGAAGAGGATGCTGGACTAGATGGGCCACTGGCCTGATCCAGCAGGCTCTTCTTATGTTCTTATGTTCTTATATGAGAGACAAAGGAAAGATGTCTGCTCCCCTCTCGAGAGAAAGAAGAAGATTGGGAAGGAGGGAAGGAACTGGGATCAACATCCATTGCATATCAGTCTAGCAGGAAGGAAGAGACAGCAGGAGATCAAAGGGATAGGTATAGCTTAGCAACCAAGAGGTCTCCTCTCTAGCTACCCTTTTTAACCACATGCAGCCTCAACCCAAGTTGGAGTTGAACCCCATATATTCCAACAGTGCTTGAGGGGAAGTCAAGGCTCAGAGGCTTCCCCTTTACCTACTTGAACCTCACAGGTTCAAGGAAAAAGTATTTGCATTGAGAAAGAAGATATCTGGCTAAATGAGCCCTGACCCAACGTAAGCCTTGGGTGGGTGGGGAAAAAAATCTATGTATTATTACTTTAAAATAAATTAAAAAGTTACAACGCAGCCACCTTTTTCAGGGTTTGCTAGAGCAATGTACAAGGCTAAAAAGTAAGGAAGTAGCAGTAGCGAGTCATAAGGAAAAAAGATGGCCATGCCCCAACTGGGCACATGCTTTGCATGGACAAGGTCCCACGTCCAGGGATCCCCAGGTCAAGTTGAAAAGACTTCTGCTTGAGTCCCTGGAGGCTGCTACCAGTCAGTATGTAGATAATAATGAGTCAGAAAGACTAATAATCTGACTCAGAGTTTATATACTGTAGCTTCCTGGGTTCATAATAATCAAACAGACCTTCAGTTCTCAACAGGTTAACAATATGTTGTGAGTAATCTAATCCTAACAAATATGATAGTACATGCACATGTGAAAGGGGATGAAGATGAGGCCTGGTTCACACAATCATGTTATTCATCCAGTGCATGATGGCTCTTCAATGTGTGAATACGCCATCAAATAACACCGCAGTGAGAATCTGCTCGAGTTAGTTCACATATTTTGTTTCTAGTTGTTGTAGAAGGAATTTGTGTGGCAAAACATATGTATGAATGAGCAACCTTAGGCTTATACTTATTAACTGCAGAAGTGTATAATACTTAAACAGTCGATGTAGGAGAAAGAATTTAATTTTTGTAAAAAAACAGTAACACACCATGCTAGTTTATTAAAGAAAACATATTCTAATCTGACTGCAGAATGGTGGGTTGGGATTTGCTTTTACTTCTTGCAAAAACTGGATTTGCAGGCTTCAGGCTCAATGTAAGGACCAACTTCTGGTCAAGTTTTAACCATAAGCAGCTGCAGTGTAATGTTTGTTGTTGTTATGTGCCTTCAAGTCGATTACGACTTATGGCGTCCCTATGAATCAGTGACCTCCAACAGCGTCTGTCATAAACCACCCTGTTCAGATCTTGTAAGTTCAGGTCTGTCGCTTCCTTTATGGAATCAATTCATCTCTTCTTTGGCCTTCCTCTTTTTCTACTTCCTTCTGTTTTGTTGGAATATGTGGTTCAACTCCAACGTGTGGGTTGAGGCTACATGGGGTTAAAAAGGGTAGCTAGAGAGGAGACCTGATTGCTAGGCTAATACCTATCCTTTGATCTCCTGCTGTCTCTCCCTTCCTGCTAGACTGATATGCATAGGATGTTGGCCACATCTCCTTCCTCCTTCCTTCTTCTTTCTCTAGAGAGGGAGAGCAGACATATTCTCTTTGTCTCTCCCTCTCCTCCAAGCATGAGGGCAAACACTAAGTTTAGTGTTTGCATCTCCAACTTAGCTAGTTAGCTAGATGTAGAACTCTTTCCTATCAAGTATGTACTTCCAGAATAAAGTACTTGTTTCTTATTTTAAAGCTTAATTAATTAATTAAAGCTGACTAATTTGCAGGGAAGGTGTAATCTTTAGCAAAGATTCAAACACATAAAGGCTCACAGTCTCTCCATTCCCAATTTTGCCACTCTGTGACATGTTTTTCCCAGCATTATTGTCTTTTCTAGTGAATCATGTCTTCTCATGATGTGTCCAAAGTATGATAACCTCAGTTTCATCATTTTAGCTTCTAGTGATAGTTCTGGTTTAATTTGTTCTAACACCCAATTATTTGTCTTTTATGCGGTCCATGGTATGTGCAAAGCTCTCTTCCAACACATTTCAAATGAGTTGATTTTTCTCTTATCCGCTTTTTTTACTGTCCAACATTCACATGCATACATAGAGCTCGGGAATACCATGGTCTGAATGATCCTGACTTTAGTGTTCAGTGATACATCTTTACATTTGAGGACCTTTTCCAGTTCTCTCACAGCTGCCCTCCCCAGTCCTAGCCTTCTTCTGATTTCTTGACTGTTGTCTCCATTTTGGTTAATGACCGTGCTAAGGTAGTGATAATGCTTGACGTTCAGTGTCTTCGTTGTCAATTTTAAAGTTACATAAATCTTCTGTTGTCATTACTTTAGTCTTCTTGATGTTCACCTGTAGTCCTGCTTTTGTGCTTTCCTCTTTAACTTTCATCAGCATTCATTTCAAATCATTACTGGTTTCTGCTAGTAGTATGGTATCATCTGCATATCTTAAATTATTGATATTTTTCTCTCCAATTTTCACACCTTCATCTTGGTCTAATCCCGTTTTCCGTATGACAGTGTCATGTAATGACTCAAAGAGATGTGGCTGAAGTTAACTCTTTATTGAAGGCTGTTGTTTAAGACAGAAAAAAAGGAACCCTAAGCTCTGGTGGGAATAGACAAACTTACAAGCAATGTGGGGGCCGCTCCGTCATTGGGAAGCTTACTCAGGAAGGATGGCTTCCTATACAGCCTGTTTTGCACAGAGCACCCCTAGAAGTTGGTAGGAAAACTGAAAGCATTTATCTTCCCTGGACAGGAGAGCCATGCAGGGACACCCTCTGCATGAGACCAGGTGTTTGCTGTAGATATTTGCTCGCTCACTCTTTCTCCCCACAGGTGGCCCCTGCCCCAACTATCAGGGTACAGATGAACGGGATGAAGGCAGAGGAGGCAATTGCTCAAAGTCTTCCTCATCCATAGAATCTGAAGCAGAGAAAAAGAAGAAGGAGCTCATGAATAGGTTGAAATTGCATAGGGTTTGATGCAACATTCCCCACAGGTCAGTTTGGAGGGGTACAAACAGCTATTGCCAGCTGCTGAGGAGCATGATAAATACAGCATTTGGGATATTGCCATCCCCTTGTCTTGTCTCTAGGATTGATGATGGAACACATTGTCTTCAAAAGCCATATCAATCTGCTGCAGCAAAAACAACAAAGAGTTGTAGCACCTGAAAGGCTAAGGCTTGCAAACCTATGCATCCCTTACCTGGAGGTAAGCTCCATTGAGAAATGGGGCTTGTTTCTGAATTGCACTGCATGTATTTTTCTGTGGTCCAGAGTCCACAATAAGCTATTGTGGACCAGAGTCCACATCTAATTCAAGAACAGGATACCACTCATGAGGTAAGACCAGGAACATCTCATGGGTAGTTAAACATCCCTCACCACAGAACTCTATACTCCATCTAACACACTGCCATTTTTAAGTTAGGACCATGGTGTTTCACTCTTGTTTTCTAAAAAATACAAAACGGGCTGAAATAAGTGGATATGACCACTCATCCCTGTATTTTCCAATCTACTGGAAGAGAAGCAAAAGCAACTATCTTGTTAACACCTCTTTCCTAATAGAGGCTCTATGCTTTCAACCACTGCAGAACAGGCAGAAATTCAACAGTAGAGATTTCCTCCTCATCTCAGTTCTATTCTAAGAAAGTTGTGTCTGTTGAATTACTGTCATTTAACAATTAAAGGCAAACATGCCCAGCCAAAACCAGGCAATTCCGTATCAATATTCACCACTGATTTGCTAACATTTGGTCACCTTTTAAAGAATTGCTTAACAATGGTGAATGTAACTAGGGATCTTCTGCTTGAAAAGTGTTGGAAGTGGGGCAAGAGCAACTCCTGTTTTGTTCTTTTGTTTGTGATCCAGAAGGGAGATAGAGCTAGGGTCCTCCAGATGGATAGGCTTGTTTACCTTTACCTGTGATGCTCTGACTGACTTCCTTCTGGCGCTAGACTGTTACATCTTTAGGGAAGCTTACCTGTCCCTCCTCCTTCCACCCTTTCCACTACTTTGTTCTCCGACTGTCCAGGAGAGAGGAGACATCCCTTTGTCTCTGCTCTCTCCAAGCCATGAGGCTGACTCCCGCACCTGGGTGTTACGCCACCAACTTAGCTAGTTAGTTAGAACTAGGTATGCCTTTCTATCTACTATGTATTTCTATAAATAAAGTAGCTTTTCTTATTTTACTAAGTCTCAAGTCTCAGTGATGCTGATGCAGGGTAAAAGCCTGCTTTCTTAGGCAAACGCACGCACATGCTGGCACACTTGCATTTCAACATCTGCTGTTACTCTGCTGCTGTGGTGTTGCTTTAAACTAAATTAAGCACACAAATTACACACAGCACAACAAGGGTTATGGGCCCAGCAAACTAAGTTGAATGCAAGTTGTAGTTGAAGCTGAAAGTGCTTGTGTGTAATTTACAAGGGAGACTTTAAGTTCAAAGGAAAAGCAGAACAAGGATAGAAAAGGATGGCTGAAGTATCTTCGCTGGAGAGACGCATTCCAAGGCTTGAAAAAGATAACTCCGAACTATGGGATTTAAGATTTAAAGCCCTCCTGGAAGGAGAAGAGTTGGAAGGAATCCTGACTGAGAGAGAACCCTCGGCTGAGGATGCGAACGCAACGGCTTCATGGAGATGTAAGCATGCAAAAGTAAAGTCTCTGCTTATTTCTGCTCTATCAGATGAAGCATTAAATATCTGTAGAGGCTGCAACAGTGTATGGAAAATTGCAAGAAGTCTATGACAAAAAGACAAAAAGCCACATCTTATATCTTTACAAAAAGTTATTTTCTCTGAAAGAAACTAATGAAAGAGGCAGTCTGGATAAATATATAGAGCATTTTTCAGAACTTGCTAAACTTGAGAGATGTGGCAGAATATTAGATGAAGAATTAAAGAAAGGATTGCTTTTAAGCACTCTTAATCAGGATCATAAATTAATTTCCTGTGTACTGGAAAGTTCTGATCAAAGTTTAAGTCAGCTTGTATCGTATTTAAAAGACCAAGACTTTCAGGAAAGGCAGGAAAGGCTGTCCCTGATCAAGCAAACTTTACTATGGGGAGAAACAAACAAACAAAAGGTAGCCGTATGAGTCATCAACCCAATCCACAAAAGAGGGAAGACAGACGGGATCTGTGTTTCAAATGTGGCTCTCCAAATCATTTTCAAAGGAATTGCGATAGAGGGCAGACGAGAGCAAAGGCTGACTATAATCAGAGGCCGGCTGAAGTCAGAGAAGCTCCCAAGCAAACTGACTTTAAGTTTAAACAAAGGCAGAGAAAGCTGGAAACAGAGACTTTTAGCTATGTGTCTTATCCAGGCAACAGTGACTGTAAAAACAGATTTTTAATTGACTCAGGATCCACCTCACATATTATAATCGATAGGAACCTGTTTAAAAGTTTTGAAAATCACAAGCAAAAGATACTTACAGCGTCTGGACAAGAAATATTATCTGAAGGAATAGGGACAGTTGAATTATTATGCAAAGTGGCACATGAGGAAAGAAAGATAGAACTGAAAAGCTGTCTATATGTTCCAGATTTTAAAGACAATTTAATCAGTGTTACCAGAATAATGCAATTTGCAGGCGAATTCCATGTGAGTGGAGAACTTTGCCATGTTCTAGATAAAGGAGTAATAAGTTGCACTGCAAAAGTGAAAAATGGACTTTTTATTCTTGAATGCTTAGAAACCATGCCTGCAAATGTGGTCAAGGAAACCAGTGATTTTGAATGCTTGCATACCTGGCATAGAAGAATGGGACATGCTAGCTTTGCCAGAGTTACTGCTCTTGAAAAAGAGAATTTAGCAAGAGGCTTTAAAGTGAGACAGTGCAATTGTACACAGACTTGCGAGTGCTGTATTAAAACTAAAAGTGTGAAGCCAAAATTTCCTAAGAAAAGTGAGAGGAAAACCAAAAGGCCTCTAGAGTTAATCCACACAGATCTATGTGGGCCAATGAGAATGCCCTCCCAAGGTGGACATTTATACATGCTGACTTTTATAGATGACTACTCCAGATATACTACAATGTATTTAATAAAGGAGAAAAGTCAAGTACTTCAAAAACTGAAGGACTATGTTAGGATTGTGTCCAACAAATTTGGCAGAAAGCCACAGATCATAAGATCTGATAATGGGGGGGAATGTGTCTAGGGCTATGCAAGACTTCCTCTGTGAAGAAGGCATAGAGCACCAGACTACAGTTGTCTACAACCCAGAGCAGAATGAGGTCTCGGAGAGAATGAACAGGACCCTTGGACAAATGATTAATTCCTTGTTGGAAGATGCGCAGTTGCCAAAATAGTACTGGGGAGAAGCTGCGGTTACTGCCACTTACCTGCAGAACCGACTTCCTGCATCTGCAACCAACAAAACACCAATCTGAACTGTGGCATAGTAGGACACCAAGTATGTCTCACCTTTGTGTATTTGGGTGCAAGGCTTTTGTGCACATCCCAAAACAAAAGAGATCCAAACTTGACAACACTGCCAGGGAAGTAATATTCATTGGATATTCTCCAACGCAAAAGGGATACAGAGTAATAGATCCCAAAACTGGCAAAGTTGAAGTATGCAGAGCTGTCCATTTTGATGAAAGAAAGTGCGCACACCAACCAGAAGGGGCGCCACACCAAACAGATGACAGCAAAATGGAAGAAGAAGCTGAGTTATTCTTCCACCACAGAAGGTATAACAATATATCTGCAGAGGAAGGTGAGGAGTCTGAGCCAGAAGAGGCAACAGAGCCAGACGAGGCATCACAGCCAGAAGGGGCAGCTGCAGCGCCAGCACCCAGATGCTCTGAACACACCAACAGAGGTGTACCACCAGAGAGACTCGCTTACCTTGTAAGAGATGAACTTCCAGAACCAGAGACCTGGAAAGAGATTGATGCCTTACCCAAAGCCGAAGCTGAGAGGTGGAGGCAGGCAGCCAAGGAAGGGCTAGAATCTCTACACCAAAGTAAAACTTGGACACTGACCAAGCTTCCTCAAGGAAGGAAAGCTGCAGACTACAAGAGGAAATTCAAGAAAAAGCCACATGCTAAAGAAAAGCCTGTTACCAAGCCAGATGTGTTGGTAGCAGTGGGATACCTGTGCTGAAAAACCAGCTTGCCAACCAAAAAGGACTGGGAAGCAAGCAAGGATGCAACAGACTCTTGGAGTCAGAAGGGGTGAGTTCACGCAGCAAGTACATAGATGTGAAGCACCCACCTACCACAGAGGACTGCTCAAGATGGAGTATTGTCCAACAGAAAACATGACTGCAGACACTCTCACGAAGGCATTGGGCAAAGTCAGAAATTGCAAGCTGCGAGACAAGACAAATCTCGTGGACTGAACCAAACACTTGTTGAGAAGGGGTGTTGGAAGTGGGGCAAGAGCAACTCCTGTTTTGTTCTTTTGTTTGTGATCCAGAAGGGAGATAGAGCTAGGGTCCTCCAGATGGATAGGCTTGTTTACCTTTACCTGTGATGCTCTGACTGACTTCCTTCTGGCGCTAGACTGTTACATCTTTAGGGAAGCTTACCTGCCCATCCTCCTTCCACCCTTTCCACTCCTTTGTTCTCCAACTGTCCGGGAGAGAGGAGACATCCCTTTGTCTCTGCTCTCTCCAAGCCATAAGGCTGACTCCTGCACCTGGGCATTATGCCACCAACTTAAGTTAGTTAAAACTAGGTATTTCTATAAATAAAGTAGCTTTTCTTATTTTACTAAGTCTCAAGTCTCAGTGATGCTGATGAAGGGTAAAAGCCTGCTTTCTTAGGCAAACGCACACACACGCTGGCACACTCGCATTTCAACATCTGCTGTTACACTGCTGCTGTGGTGTTGCTTTAAACTAAATTAAGCACACAAATTACACACAGCGCAACAAAAAGCATACCACTGAGCTGTGGTCCCTCAGAAATGTTTCATGCAGGAGGTCCCTGGTTAAGTTCCTGGCATCTTCAAGGAGGGCTGGGAAAGACTCCTGTCTGAAACCCTGGGGAGCTGCTGGCTGCCAATGTAGACCAGGAGTGACCACTAGCCTATGGGCTGCACCAAGTTCCTCAAACCATTTTTTCTGGCCCTCCAGACCACAGCAATATTGGTGATGGTGGCATAAAGGGGAAAAAAAGTAGATACAATTCCAGGATGGATGGACAGATTTAAAATGATCCCTAATGGGGATGCAAATCGCCCCTTCCTTAATTATCAGATTGATCATTCGGTAAGTCGGGAGAGGATGATCACTCCCTCTTCAGCTGATCTCACAGATGAGCTGAATGGGGGAGGGCTGTGTGCCTGTGAATGTGAGTAAATGCAATAGTGTGCCTGTGAGAGTGTGGGGTGAGCACAGACACTGCTAGGATGCAGAGCTCGGAAAAGTTACTTTTTTTGAACTACAACTCCCATCAGCCCAATCCAGTGGCCATGCTGGCTGGGGCTGATGGGAGTTGTAGTTCAAAAAAAGTAATTTGTCCAAACTCTGCTAGGATGTGGCGCCATAGGGCTGGAAAAGGTTGAATGTAACCCTCAGGCCAAAAAGAAAAAAGAAAAAAAGGTTAGCTATCTCTGGTGTAGACATTATTGAGTCAGCTGGACCAGTGATCTAAGAACGTAAGAGCCTGCTGGATCAGGCCAATGGCCCAGCTAGTCCAGGGTCCTGCTGTGATGGTGCCCAACCAGATGCTTGTGGGAAGCCAGAAAACAGGATGTGAGCACAACAGCACTCTTATGATTTCCAGCAACTGATATTCAGAGGCTTACTGCCTCCCACAATGAAGATAGAACATAAAATAATTTAATAAATACATAAAACATGACTTGGTACAAGACAGGCTCCTATGTAACTTATTTTCTCTTAATTTGTCTCTTGTCTTACTTAAATGTGTTATTGGTGTTGTTGCTGTTTTTACCCTGTTAGCAAGATCATTAGTAAACACTTTCTAAAAAAATTGTTTACTATTTAGTCTTATTAATAATTTGAGTAAGTACATATTGTTTTATGAGCTGATAGTGTGGAAGGTTTTAATGTCTATTTTAGACTACATGTTTTCTATTTTAAAACACACTTTGCCCCATTTCATTCTGGGGAGAATTATGTTCTCTTTCATTTGTAAAAACCAGTTTGTAAAAGCTGGGATTCCCCTGATATAATTTAGATATGTCCCCCTTTTACTGACTTTAAACAATTGCCTACAGCCCAACACACACTTTTCAACCCCCACTCTTTATCCAATGAGCTCAAGTATGTGGGGATTACTGTTTTTACTCTGACAAGAGCTCTGTGAGGTATGTTATTTTGAGACAGAGATCTGGCCCAAGGTCACCCATTGAAATTTGTGATTGAGTGTGTGCCCCCACAAGAGGCAGTGATGGCTACCAACCTGGTTGGCTTTAAAAGGGGAGTAGAGAATGCATAGAGAATAAGACTGTCAGTGGCTACTAGCCATGATGGCAGTGCTCTGGCTCCATGGTTGGAAGCCGTATCCTTCTGAATACCAGTTGCTGGGAACCACAAGGGCAAGAGTGCTGTGTGCTCAGGTCCTGCTTGCAGGCTTCCCATGGGCATCCGGCTTGCCACTGTAAGAACAGGATGCAGGACTAGCGGGGCCATTGGCCTGATCCAGCAGGCTCTTCTTATGTTCTCTGCATTTGCATCCACTACATCACACTTCTTACTTGGGAGTAAAGCTCATACACAGCTGATGTAGCATAGTGGCTAAGAGACCACAGCTTGGCTAGTCAGTCCTTGATTAAAATTTCACCTCTGCCATGAATTCAGCAGAAGAAGTAGGCAAGCAATTCTCTCTCAGCTCAGTGTCTATCCCCATATACCATAATACTGACTTATCTTATACAGTTGTTGTAAAAACAGCGGTGGCTAACCTTATTCCCTCCAGATGTTGCTGTACTACAATTCCTATCATGCCTGACCACTGGCCATGCTGGCTGGGGCTGATGGGAGCTGAAATCCAAGGACATCTGGAGGGCCACAGGTTCCCCGCCCTGTTGTATAGGTTGTAGTCAGATAATGCAGGTTGAATACTTCAAACACTTGAAAGAGCTATTTAAATGTTAAGAATTACTCCTAGTGGGCATCCAAAAATGGAGCATCTGTTTTGCATGTAAGAGGTCCCAGGTTCAAACTCTGGCATCTCCAGGTAGGGCTGGGAGACTCCTGTCTGAAACCTTGGAGAGCCGCTGCCAGCCAGTGTAAACAACACTGAGCTAGATGGACCAATGGTCTGACTCAGTATAAGGCAGCTTCCTGTGTTCCTATGTAATATAGAGAAGCAGTGTAGGGCTTTCCTCTTTCAACAAGCCTTTTAAGTTGAGACCTATCCCAGACTGCATCTGTGTCAGAATTGTTTAATATGTTTTTTAATAATGTTTTGAACCCTTTTTAAAGTTTTTTTTTTAAAAAAATGTTTTTTCATGCTGTTTTGTTTTAATGTATTTTAAGATCTGTTTTTATAATGTTTTAAAGTGTTTTAGTGCTTTGTTTGCTGCCTTGGGCTCCTGCTGGGAGGAAGGGTGGGATACAAAACAAACAAACAAATAAATAAATAATACTGTAAATACACACACACAAAGGCTGCAATCCTATACATACTTGTAGACAGGCAGGCAGGCAGACACAGAAACACACACATACTAAAGCTGCAATCCTATACACACTTACCTATAAGTCCCAATGAAGTCAGTGGAAAGCTCACTCTGTTTAAATCAATGAGACTTGCATATAAGTAATTTAATTGGCATGGGAGTGAAAGTCACGGCTGTTTCACCTGTTCATACACAGAAGGTGCTTCCGTGCAGGAATTCTGGAAAGTAGCCTTTAAAGTAGGGACAGACAGAGAGGAGTTTCTAGAGACACAGCCTGATATACAATACAGTGAAATTAGGGTGGGTTTTTTTTCCTGGCAGAATCTCGTCTTACTAAGATTTGCACGAAAGGCAGAAATTCAGTGGGTAAAGCCTTTCCCTGTCACTACATCTTCATGGTGGAAAAAGTCATACTTGTTGAACTTCTGCCAGATACAGCTGTTTGAAGCATACAAAGTTCTGTCTGGAAAAATAAAGGTGGCAACTCTACTGTAGATCCAGTTGAAAATTTTCAGGCAGAAGAGGATGCCATAGAAAAAGGGGCTGATGTTCTCCGTTCACGTGCCATATGAATTTACATGTTAGTTTCTATCCCAGCTGCTGTGCAACCCCCTTATTGTTCATCCACATGTTGCTGTTTGTGTGGAATGTGACGTCTTGAGGCATAGCAGTTAATCAGGTGAGGTCACCAATGCAGCAGTTAATGAAATACTGCTGTTCTACTTTGAACCTTCCAGAGTTTGGGAAGCAGGTGCCCATGGCGTCTCCGAGGGAATCCCTATAAATAACCAGCCTCAGTCTCCATTGGGAGGTGAGACAAGCGCGCCTCTCATTCTATGGGAGGGAAGGGATAGAAGCTAACCACAACCTCCTCTTGAAAGACCCTTGCTAACCCATTTGCAACTTGCTAGTTCCCGCACATCTGTAATACTAGTCCTCCACCCTGGTTCAGGAAAATAGCACAAACCATATAATATATATGCAATTACATAATATATGTAATAGGGATAATCTATATTTTCCAAATGGGGAGAAAATGCAGGAATATTAACACACACAACCTAAAATAGGATTCCAACCATTTTAACTGCTGTGTCGCCATTTACAAATGTAATATTGTTCAGAGCAAACAGAGGCTCCTAATACAACAGATAATTTTTACGAATTGCCTGAAAATCTTGAAAGCTTTTTGCAAAACATTTTTGGGGTTGGGTGGGGAAAGGGAAGAGAATGGGGATTAAGGAAAGAGAAAATATCAGTCTAGTTGCATTTGTAACAAATTAAAATATACACTCAAAGGAAAATGCATTTAAACAATGATTTTGCATAAGGAAAGTATGATCATCATGTCATTCTGGAGAACTTACTACCACATTGTATTATCATAAAGAAGGCACTAATAAAACTGGAAATTTGCAAATGAAGCATGAAACTTCAGTTTTCAGATATCTGGATGCCAAAATTAAACAGAGAATAAGGGGAGTAAGAGTTAACATAATGCAGGGGAAAAGTCAGTTTCTTCACTTCAAGCCTCTCCTGAGTTTCATAGTAAAAATTGGATGCAAATATCCTAAAAAGACTAATGACATTTCACAGGTAATGCAATTTAGAAAGAAACACTTCCATGTTTTCTTTTCCAACAATGTGCATTTTTGTAAACTGCTATAAATTGCAATTCAAAAGCACTGATCTCCCCATCCCCAATCATTTTTTATACTGATCAAATGAATGCAGATACTCCCATTTGGGAGGGGCGACATGACATTTCACTTGGCAGTTCTAAACAGGTCACGGACCTTTCACAGACCCTAAGGCAGTGGGAGGGAGCTCTTTACGAAACCGTGTAACCAAATCAAACCAATGGTTACCCCCTTTCAATACCATTGGAATGGTTTGCACAATGCTTATTCACATAGCAGCAGAGGAACTGAAAGGATGGTCATCCAATGGAAATGTCTTTTCCTTTGTTTGAACTTAACAGAGCTCCAAAAAAATGCTAGAAAACAATTACATTTGGGAACAGCAAACCCCCAAGCAAAGTCTGTACATATCTGCAGAGTGGGTACATTAAGAGATCGAGGTGTATGTAGATGTTTAAACTCAGATATGCTGGCAATATGGAATTGTATATGGACATTTATTGGAGATGTTGCTTTGTTTGAAGCCATAGGCACAAAGACACAACATGGCTGCCCTGGAGATGACCTATTGCTTTCAAGTTGCTTGAACACATCAGAATTTCCATTGTTAAGGTTGATTAATTGAAACTGATAAGTTACCATGAATAAAGATTGTTTTTCTGTTTAATGTGGTGGGCCTGATTTGGTAAATGCTTCATTCATGTAGCCTTGCAGCGCAGCATATGGGCAAGATTCATTCAGTATCGCAAACATACACAATTTATTATGCTTGTATGGTCACAGCCAAAAGGCTTTTCTAGTTTAATGTCAAAGTCTGAATGAAAAATTCCATTTAAAGAGTCACTAGTAATGTTACGTGTGAGTTTTTGTCATTCAGCCTGGTTTTTAGCTGCCAGCAAATTCAAGCCACTGGGAAAATATATTTAATTTACAAAGTTAAAACCAAGAAAGAAGCAGATGAGAGAGCCAAGAGGACATAGGCTTTCTTTCAGAACAAGCAAACAATTTATCTGAAATGTTTGTAGACACCTACAACAAAGGCACATGTTGTGGCCTGGTGTCACCCTGTGTCACACACTGCTGATAAAGTTATCACTATAATGTTTCAAAAAGATACTGTCACTGCAGCTCCGAGATCTGACATTCCTATGTCTTTTGCTGGAAGATAGAAATCCGTTTATTTAATAAATAAGCTCTTTTCAGAAACAACAGCCAGAAGCCAAAGCTTTATAAATCTTTCCGTCTCGATGGTACTGCCATGTCATGAATGACAGGTCGTTTTTGATGAGCCTTTAAATGTTTTGACTTTTTTTTTTACTAGCCAATGGCTTACAGTATTGGATGAAATAATGTTTAAATGTTTAAAAACAGCTATGGTGGCAATATGAAATTGTATATGGACACTTATTGGAGTTGTTGCTTTGTTTGAAGCCATAGACACAAAGACACAACATGGCTGCCTTGGAGATGACCTGGAGATGAAATAATAATAAAAAAGTTTCCCTGCAATTGTAATGTTTAATTGTAGTTCTTACGTATTCAGAAAACGTTGGCAAATATTTAAGGGCTTTTTAAAAAAAAACCATGGATTAAATATAGACCCCCCCTGTGTCTTCCCATTTTCTGGTGCAACTGTTCTCATAGCATATGCTGACTTGTCGCAGGGGGCTTGATGGCCACCTTTGGAGAACAAAAGTCATGGAGAAATGTATTAGGGGAAGGGACTGCTAGGGAGGGGGCATTCAGGCAACACATTCATGGAGGAACTTTCACTAAGCTATGTAAGAGTACCCATTCAGAGCTTAATGCAGATTAGCTATTTTTTAATATAAGCTATTGAGGAGTACAAATTCAGAGCCTAATGCATATTACCTATCCTTTCTGTATCTACACCTGTGTTTCCACAAGCAGAGCTGTTAGGGTGTCTGTCCAATTCTTATCCCACCCCCTTCCCGCACACACTCTTTCAGTTTATATGAATATGTGGGTTAGTTTTCTTAATGCAAACTAATGACTGAAAATAGAGGCTCAAAGGATGTTAAACATTAAGTCATATGAATAGTGTTGTTCCTATAAGCAATAGTCAGGGAACAAGTGGGAATAGCAACAAAATGTTGCACTATGGAGTGCTCCTGTCAAGGGTTCAACTCATGCTCTTTTCCAGAATACACCATTCCATTCCTCCTCCCCATGCAGCTTTCTGTTCCTCCACCAATAGTCAGTTAGCATTCTATGCCCACTGAGTGTGCTCTGACCTAATGTGGCTGTTTTGGAGGGTCCTGTCCCCTCACATCTTAGCGGGGTTTTTCCCCCTGCGAGTTTTGTTTCTGCAAAGCTTAGGGTTCTCCTAAGCCTGCTGATATCTCCCACACATGCATGGATGGGTTGTCATTTTGGCTGCATAAAGATGGCACTTGGAGAATTGAGTTCACTATTAGACAATGTGTGAGCATGTGCAGATATACAGTAGATATGAGACAAACCATTTTAGAGCATTCAGTTTCACTCCATCTTTCCATCACACTCTAGTGTGATCAAGAAACAGAGCCCAGAGTAGGACCTATGCAGATAGCAGCTGGTTGTTTTTTAGGGATTTCATTCAATTCTATGGAACATAAACACTGCAAACTTACTTCTGTTTGATGCAGTGTTGGCCAGAGCAGCTTACAACAACTTCTCTCTGGTCAAATACTATTTCCAGTATCCTATATTAGAAATGCATCTTATGTCCACAAGCACTAGCTTATTCTGGGGCAACTGGGCAGTAGCGGGGGAATGCATGGCTATGACTTGCTGCCTGGGGGCTGGATCCAATGCTAGTCATAGTAGAGCATTGAAACAAATGAACATGATTAACATAGGTTCATAGAATCATAGAATAGTAGAGTTGGAAGGGACCTATAGGCCATTGAGTCCAACCCCCTGCTCAATGCAGGAATCCAACTTGAAGCATTTCCAACAGGTGGCTATCTAGCTGCCTCTTGAATGCCTCCAGCGTTGGACAGTCCAGCACCTCCCTAGGTAACAGGTTCCATTGTCATACTGCTCTAATAGTTAGGAAGTTTTTCCTGAGGTTCAGCTGAAATCTCGCGTCCTGTAACTTGAGCCCATTATTCCGTGTCCTGCACTTAAGTTATGATTTTCCTGCATCTACTGTGGATCCCTTCCAAATAGGACATCACTTACTCCTTCCTCTCAGTTTCCATTCCACCTTGATGCACATCCCTTCCCATTAAAATAATGTTTTAAAAATCATAGACTTTGGAATCAGAACTCATGTGCCTGGTCCAACCCTGAAGATATACACCCCCCACCCATATATATATATGATTCAACAAGAGTTGTAGGAGGACAACTGGTTCACAAGAGTCTATCAACCTAGTGAAACTCTAAGCAAACACAACAGAATATACTGCTGGATCAGACCAAAGGACAATCTAGACCAGTCTTCTGTTCCACCAAGGGCACTTCCACACTGCATCTTATTGTGGACTCAGTGCTGCTTGTGCATGCAAATTTTGGGCAGCATCCGCATGACATAATCCTCATGAAAAAAACCATCTCATATTATTTTCCCATTTGATCCATATTTACCATTTCTGTGGAATAAGTAAAAGTAATGTTTTCATATAAAAATAAGAACGCAGAAATAGTAAAACCATATTAAATGAGTGAAACAAAAATATGGGACGGCATTATTATGAGGATGATGTTGCGTGGACACTGAACAAAACTTGCAATCCTGAGCAGCACTGAGTCCACAGTACACTGCTGCATGGACACAGCAGATGCCTACAGGACAAGCTGCATGTGAAGGCAGTAGTCTTCTCTTGGTGTTGGAACAGGTATTCAAAGGCATGCTGTGTTTGATCCTGGAGGAGCATCTATCTATCATGCGTAGTAGCCACTGATGGCTTTAACCTCCATGAATTTGTCCAATCCCCTTTTAAAGCCATTGAGATCATCCTGTGTCCAGATCCAGCCAAAGTCAAACATTCTGAAGTCCCAATGATTTCAGTGGGAAAGAGTTAAGATGAATTTAACTGCCTACTGGACAGCTTCAATTGGTGGAACTGGCCCTTTGATAAGTGCCATATAACGCTTGTTCCAAATTTGTTCACTCAGTGTGGCAGCACCTATGGTTTGAAACACCCTGCCTATTAATATTAAGCAGTGCACCTTCACTGCACTGTTTAGAATGCCTGCTAAATACTTACTTATTTCAGCAAGCCTATCCAGACACATAATTTAGTTATGCATACTCATTTTTAATATGTTGTTTTTTTCTGTTTTATTGATTATATTTTATAGTGTTTTATGTACACCACTTAGACAGGGTTTTCTTTTTTAGCAAGCAGTTCATACATTTTTCTAAATAGATAAAAAGAAATACATAACCTTTTTTATAGCTATCATTAAGAATTTAACTTGCCTAACTTTGGAATAATCATGTATTAATTTTTTTCTCCTAAGTTTTGCAGTTGCAGCTCCCCCACCCTCACTGAAACACACTGAAAACATTCTGTTGAGAGGATCAATTGGAAAACCATGTAAAGATGTCTAAGCTTCATACTTCAAAGGGGTTACAATAATGAGCGAGATATGGATTTCAAATTTATTAAAAACTCCTTGTCATGGCCTTTACTTCAA
Source organism: Rhineura floridana (assembly GCF_030035675.1). Lineage (NCBI taxonomy): Eukaryota > Metazoa > Chordata > Lepidosauria > Squamata > Rhineuridae > Rhineura > Rhineura floridana. The sequence continues at coordinate 62,299,540 of NC_084489.1, forward strand.
CTGTCTGTTAAAGCTGACCTTCCTCTTAACCCTTTCTTCTTGCACTGACAAAGTAATTTGAAATAGAAACAAACAGTGTAATCTGTTGGAATAACTGGAGTTGCTTCTGTGCATCAGATATTTCTGTTTGAGCTCTCTCCTACTGACAAGCCATGGAAAAAGTCACTGTTCCTCAGCAGTTTTATCTTAGGGGTTCGTGTCTTTCTTGCTCATTAAGACTGTCTCTAAAGATTACAGAGCAAATAGTGTCTTGCTACCAGACTGTGAGAAAAGTCTTCCTGAGTACATAAAACAAAACTGGGGTTTCTATCACCCAATGAAGAGCTCAGATGCTCTCAACTATTCCATTTTATCACTGCTCAACAACAGATAATAGAAGTCCAAGAAGGAAGAAAGGGAGAAAAAAGATTATCAACGCAACTGAACCAGCCTGAGTAGCTGAGTCTGCAATATTGTGTGCATTTATCTGGGAGTGAGCACACTGAACACAATGGCTTATTTCCAGATAAGTGTGCATTGGCCAGGGGTAGCCAATGTGGTGCCCTTCAGATGATGTTGGACTACATGTCTCATCATCCCTTACCACTGGCCATGCTAGTTAGGGCCCATGAGAGTGGTAGTCCAACAACATTTGGAGGATGCCACATTGGCTACCCCCAGTGCTTGGAATAATAAAGATAATTGTTTGAAAAAATAAACTGAACAATTCACATTCCACCGTGGATGTGTTTTAATGTTTTCTTAGACCACATTCACACCATACATTCATTCCGCTATTATTCCAATTTAAAGAGTAATGGCTTCCCCCAAAGAATCTTGGGAAGTGTAGTTTGTGAAGAGTGCTGAGAGTTTTTAGGAGACCCCTATTCCCCTCATAGAGGATGCAACTACAAGAATTCTCTGGAAAGTGGAACTGACTGTTAAACCATTCTGAGAACTGTAGCTCTGTGAGAAGAATAGGGGTCTCCTAACAACTCTCACCACCCTTCACAAACTACACTTCCCAGGATTCTGGGAGGAAGCCATGACTCTTTAAAGTGGAATAAATGTATGGTGTGAATGTGGCCCTGGTCTTAAGTATGTTTTGTGCATCAGAACAAGAGCAGCTTGTAACACTGTGAATGTTGAAGTAATTTGCTGAGGAACATTTGGATGAACGTGAACTATAAACTGAATATGAACCAAACAAGTTCATTTTAGAAGGTGAACTGGAATTAGTTCTTTTTGGATATGTTGAACTTGAACTAGAACTAGTTTCTTTTAAAAATAACTTTCCAACTTCAGGCTACCCAGGCCATAACTCAGTGACAGAGCACATGCAGAAGGTCCTGGTTGTTTTTGACATCTCCAGTTAAAAGCATCTGGTAGTAGGTTAATAGGGAAAGACCTCCTGCCTGTGGACCCTAGAGAGCCACTGCCAGTCACAGTAGACAATATTGGGCTAGGTGGATAAATAATACAGTTTGACAGAAGATGGTTTCCAATGTAAGTGATCACTCATAGAATCTGTCTCTTAGATGGGAACCCACCAAGGGGAACATAGTCTATGGAATGTAACCTGCCAGGTGCTCAATAATCCTTTTATTTTATCATCCCAGTTATACAGCAAAAACATGAGGCTTATCAAACCCTTGGTAGGCCATGCCCATGATACACGGCTGGTAGGCTGTGTCTGGCTTGCTGGGTGACAAATTGTTTTACAGAATTGTGTTTCTGCCTAACTCAGCTTTCTCCAGCTTGGCACCCTTCAGATGTTCTGAACAAATCCCAGCCAGCGTGGTCGATGTTCAGGGATAATGGGAGGTGTAGTTCAGCAACATATGGAGGGTACCAGGTTAGGGACAATCAGTCTGGCTCATTGAACAGAGAACTGCTCTGACTTGGTCTTTGATGCCTACTTATTGTCTGACTCTTACTTTCTGATCTTGTCTTCCTTACCTTTTGCAATGTGATCTTATGCAACACTATTTCCTATCACACATCTCCCCTCGGACATAAGCTGCACAGATCCCAAAGGAGTTTACTCCCTTGAAAGTGTGGGCAGGATTGTGGCCTTAACTGTTACTGTTTTTTGATATGTTGTGGAATGTCTATAATGCTATCCTTTCTACACAGCCTTGTGTACTATTTGTGAAGCGGCAGTATAAAAATTTTAAATAAATAAAGCTTAACAGGTTCCAACATTATCAACATAATTTTGGACACATATTTTTTCTCAAATAAAGCAACTATAATGTCACATATAATTATTTTTGCCATTACTTACCACCCTCATAAGCGCTGGGAATTTCAATCGTAACCGGAATTTTATCCATATCAAGTTCTTCTTCATTTGAGTCTAAATCTGTCTGAGAACCTATTTTGGGCTGAATGTGAAATATTTTATTTTTAAAGCCACACAAGGTCACTGCACAGTTAAATTACAGGAGACTTAATTCAACTGCATCTATGTCTACTTGTGGTTGATCAAGATGGTAACATTAATATCAATCAAAACATCCCAGAGATCATAAAATATGGCAATTATGAATAGCAAAAACAATCTTTACATCAAAATACATTCCTTCCATACTGGAACCTTTTGAGAGATCTCACACTAGAAAGACTCTGACTTAGCTTCCACTAGAAAGACTCCCCTTACATTTAAGGCATCTGAACTAAGTTTGATATCAATTAGTTTTATAAATTACTGTAAACACAGTTTCACTATCTGAAGGGTCATGACTCAGTGATAGCAGACGTGCTTCGCATACAAAAAGTCCCAGGTTCAATCCTTGGCATCTCAACTTAAAAGGAGCAAGGAGCAGGTGATCCAAGACACCTCTTCTGCCTGAGAGCTGCTGCCAGTCAGAGTAGACAATACTAGGGTAACTTGGCATAAGGCAGCCTCCTATGACCTAATCTAGCCCATAGCGTGGTGGTAGAGGCCATGCTTTACATGTGGAAGATCCTCGCTTCAATTCCTGGCATCTCCACTTTAAAAGACCTTAGTGGTGCTGGAACGATGGAGGGAAAAGCAGCAGGGATGGGGGTGGCAATGAAATCTACAGGACCCACTCCCACCAAACCATGTCCTTCTAAAGACAGTAACTAAGGGGGCATTACAAAAGGTAAGGGCTCTCCTTTAATTTAAGCATCAGTGTTTAGGCAGCTGGGCTGGAAAAAAAAATTCTGTCTGAGACCTTGCAGTATGTTGTGCTAAGTTGATCAATGCCCTGATTCAGGAACAATATATTTTGGTCTCAGATTGTCCTGCATGCAAAAAAGGGATAGAGTATGTTCATGTGTGTGTCTGTCTATCTATCAGTGGTCATGATACACATGAACTGCCTAAAGGAACAATAAGTTTTGTCCACTTTCTTTATATATGTTAAGGGGAATGTAAGTTGATCAGTTAATGTGCATAATAACCGGCCATAACACCTGGTCTCATGGAGAATGTACACATTAACCTTCTATAAAGAGAGAATTAGGTACATTTCAGAGTCTATACATATAAGCTTCAGCAACACTTGGGAATCTTTTAAGGTATTTGCCTCAATTCAGAATCCTCTTCTGGATCAGGAATTCTATGGGCAAAAGGGGGATTGTGTATCTAATGCTGCCAAAGCACTGTCACCTTTGAGAGGGTCCATTGCCTGTTTGGAATGCGTGAGTATGCATGGGGAGCAGGACACTGAATCCAAGCAACATATATATTAGCCATACATTAAACTACATACCAATGGTGCATATTGCATATACAAGCTGCTCGTAAATGAAGCATTTTTGTGTGCAGAGCTCTGGATATGCAGAGGAGGAGCTGTCTGGAAGGAGCACAGAATTCAAGGTCAGCATTTCTATTATTTACAAAGTCTCATGCTGCGATAAACCATGGTAAGAGCTAATCGTAGTATTTTCAAAAACAAAGTTGGCCAACCCAGCTAAAAAAAATCATGGTTTCAAAAGCTGGTTTATGATGGAACCATGGTAAACGTCAGTATGCATGTTACTCTAGACCAGAAGTGGGCCACTTGCACTTGCAGCCTTCTGGATGCCGTGAACCACTTTTGCATTATGGACCACCCCTCACTTCCTATTCCATGGTGTGTGTGTGTGTGTGTGTGTGTGTGTGTGTGTGTGTGTGAGAGAGAGAGAGAGAGAGAGAGAGAGAGAGAGAGAGAGACCTATTATGCAATCCTGCAAACTCACCTACTTTGGAGTCTAGCCCCACCACTGCTGGCATCTGAGCCCCCCTGCCTAACAGATTACCTCCAAGTAAATGTAGTAAGAGAAAAAAATATTCCTCACTCCTGCTCTAGACTATGACGAATGCCATCAAGAGATGATGGAATGAGGAAATTCACTCCAGGAAGGGAATGAGAAAGGAAGAGGGCAGAAGGGGGAAAAGGGTCATGTGTGCTTGAGGCAGGCTGCAATTCACAACCCACAGTTTGTAGAGAGCCAGCATTCTGTCTGCACTAGACCTTAATGCAGCAATGCAGTATATCTAATATAGTTATAATAGGAAGCCAAGTACACTTGAGATAACAGTTCAAACATCTCTTTCCCCTTACAAACCCTTTTCAAACTTTCTTTATAGGGCAGCTGGGCATACAGCAAAGTGCAGTATGGATGAGGCCCAGCCACTTACCATCTCAATTTCCCAGAGGCATCTGTACACATAAATTAGCATGTATAAATATTATTTATATATTTTTATTTATTATTACATTTATAACCCACCTTTCTTCCAAGGAGCTCAAGGTGGCATACATGGCCCCCTCCCAATTTTATCCTCACAACAACCCTGTGAGGTAGCAGGTAGCTTAGGCTAAGAGACAGTAACTGGGCCAAGGTCACGCACTCTGGTCTCCCAGGTCCAGTCCAACACTCTTAACCACTACATCATGCAGGCTCTCAAATGCTATGTAAAATTTGTGTCATGGGCCTGTGCCCCAAGTCCTTTTAGTATCTAGTAAAGTCCCTGCCCTTACTTAAAGTACCCATCAAATGGCCACTTATTCTGAACGTACCCGATCAGCTAGTGACGGGATTCTAAATTTTGCTGAGTGACGCAGTGATTGTCTAAGAAACATCTCATCCTTAATGGCATGCAGGCTGGAAAAGAAATTCAATGTTGTAAATGAACAAGTTTTTTTTTAAAGGTTTATATTTAAAAAGGTATAAAGCTGAGATCCAAAGAGCTACTTAGGTCTATCAAAAGACCTCTACATGCCCAATGGGAGTTTTTTATTTATTTATTTTATTTAACCAGTAGACTCCTCCTCAATGCCATATCACACACCACTTTTGGAACTCCCCTCAGTTAAAAACATGTTGTTGTTATTAGTTAGTCACATTTTTGCACTCAAGTGCCTCAAAGTGACTTCTACAGTAAAATTAAAACAACAAATTCAGATAAAAAAGGCAATAAACAAAAAAAATTAAAATACCCATCTGAGAATATGTTTAAAAGGAACAAGTCCCACCCACTCCACATAAAGGATGACCACAACAAAGGCCACTGACATATCTAACTTAGCTCCCAATTAAAAACCATAAGCCTGGGTAAATAAGAAAAATTTTGCCTGTTGCCTAAAAATAGACAGTGATGGCATCAAGTGTGCTTCCTTGGGAAGACCATTACACAAATGGTGAGCAACCACTAAAAAGGCCCGTTCTCATGCCACCACTCTCTGCACCTCCCTCAGAGAGAGCACACAAAGATTGGCCTCATAATATAAGAAGGGAGCTGTTGGATCAGGCCAATGGACCATCTAGCCAAGCATCCTATTCTCACACTGGCCAACCAGATGCCTATGGAAGCCCCCAAACAGGACCTTTTCTCTTTAGGGCCTGTACAGTAAGTATTAGCTGCAGTGGGTTAGATGTTAAACTGTGGCCAGATAGTGCCCACAGATGTTTGTGGTACAATACCTTTTCTTTAGAATTTCAAACTTCATTTGCCAAGACCGACCTGATTGTTGCAATTCCTGTTCAAGTCTAAAGGAGGGGGGGGGAGAGCATAGGCATATTTTGTGAGTGTGCAATGCACATGTCTTATATATGCAACAAATTCATGTGAATACAGCAAATTATTATGCATATACCTCTGTGCATGCAGCTTTGCTTCTCGTTCAGCTTTTTTAAGCCTCTTTATTTCTTCATGTAATGCTTTTTTCTCTTCTGCCTTTTTGAGTGTATTACAAAAGAGAACCTTGCATTAATTATCAAAATATACTAAACATGCACCAACACACAAATAACTGTAACAGTTGGGAAGTGCTGTAAATATTAAATCAACCAATCAATGATTTAAGTCTCATATAAAAGAGATTCTAAAAGAGATCCTATCTAAAAATAATACCTGCAGTGAGGGGGCCAGACATATCTATCTTCAGAGGATTTTTGCCACTGCAGCCCAAAAGGCCCTATTTCTTGATACCCATGTGTTGTGCCATCAGTGTGCCACCAGTACCCATCAGTGGGATGGGGACAGAGAAAAGACCTCAAAAGAAAAACAAAGCACTTTGGCCAGTTTGTATAGAAGAGATAATTCCCGACATACCCTAGTCTAGGTCATTTATGGCTTTAAAAGCCAAGACCTTGAATTAAGTCAAGAAACAAACTCAGCCAATGAAGGAGGTACAGAATTAACATGATATGCTCCATCCTGCCTCTGACAGCTGATTTCTGGACCAACTGAAGTTTCCAGACTGTCTTCAAGGGCAACTCTACACACTGCAGCAATCCAACCTGGAAGTGACTACAGCATTAATGACTGTGGCCATGGCGGCAGATGCTGGAAGAGACAAGCTTGGGAAGAAACGAAACATTAGATTTCAACACCTCCTTGCCCCAATGCAGGGCCATGTATGGAGCGCTGTAACAAAGAGTCCAGAGCTCGCTCACAACACCCTCTGAGCCGAAGTGACCATAACTAGAAAGGCCACTTAAAAGTTGACAAGAGGCACAGGTCAGTGTGTCTGCTGATGATGCTGTCACAGCATGTGAGGCTCATTTGTGCAGGCCTTTTCCACGCCGTTAAAAACCTGCATATTCAGCTCTTCCTTCAGAGAGAAAAATGTTCCATTTGAAGGAAGCACTTTGAATCCAGATGACTTTTTCCATCCCCCTCACTTGCAAAGGTTCAGTGCTGACAGGGAACCCCACTTTAAGCTTCCATTTGTTCCTGTGGAGCTGCATCTGTGGGACAGGGGTGTGATTTGCGGGGAATGGCCTTGCGAGCCAAATTGCTCACTTTTTCGAAGAAGCACCTAGATGTGGTACTCTTATTAGGGTTGTTAGTAGGATGAGGTATGTAGACTATATCAGCTGTTTTGGAGACATATCCAATGAAAAATATCAGATGAGGATACAGCTTTAGAGTGTCCTTCTGTAGTGAATGTTATAAAATGCCCACAAAGCTCACCTTTATATGACCTGGTATTTATTCACCCAGATTCTGTTCACTCAAAATAATAATGCAATACCTTATCATCAAGACCTACTTGTTTCAAAGTTGCAGCTTCTATTGCTGCAGATTCCTTGGCGGCAGCTTCTTTTGCAGCTGCCTCTTTGGCGGCGGCGGCTTTTGCTGCTTTTGGTCCTTTTGCTCCCTTCTTTTCTGCCTTTGGTTCTTGGGCTGATGGCACCTGTACAAACAAACAATCAGTCAATGAACCTGACTTATGATGGACATCACAGTTCAAGTTTTTCAAGAAACACTTCATCCCTTATGGATCCCTCTGAGCACCGAGATCCAATTTGGTCCTGCTCTGAATCCTGCTGCCAACAGGGGTATGCATGGCAGATAGACATGAGCAACAGGGCCTTTTCCATGGTGATGCCCAGAATCAGGAATGCCTTCCCAAAGGAAGTCTACCTAGCCTCTGTAGGACTTACTGTTCTGAGTGGACATATATAGGATTGTGCTGAAAGCCACTGGAGAATACAAAACACATCTGTTTGTTTATATTCTTTTGCACTGTAAAATTTGTGTATGATGCTTAATATACCGAAGCTCTAAATCATGTACATAAAAACATTTTAAATACATACAAAAATACAGAAATATATCAATATATCAATAAAATAATAAATCTAGCATTGACATTGATTGAAATTTTTAAAACACACATCCATTTTTAGAAATGTATGGATACTGCAGCTTGAAATTGTCAAGAAAATATGGGCTTGAACTCCATGAGGTAGATGAGCTATTTGTTGATACACTGTAGTATGTTTCTAGATAGTGGGCTGTGTTTGGAGTTACATAAAACTGTGCAGTTTGTAGCTATGTGAAACACTGTCAGGTAGGCTTAGGAAATAGTCCTTAGATCAGTGATTTCCAAAATCCCCCCCTCCCATGGATCACTTGTAAAGTGCTTGTAAAGTGCTGAGCCCATTTAATGATTTTCCTGTTCTAGCAATTGTACTGCTCTGTGCTAGATTAGATAACGTGTGGTTTTTAATTGTATTTTTGTAGACATGCTGTGGACCACCTGAATGAAGCTTGTGGACTAACAAAGGTTCACAGACCACAATTTGGGAACCCCTGCCTTAGATGAATGATATATTGTATTCCATTTCAAACGTGTTTCTTTTTCATTAATATATATTTAGATAAATAATCGGTTTTCAGATGTCAATGCAAAACCAAATTTTCATCAGAGTTGACCTAACTTTCTGCAAAACAGAGGAATCCTATTTTTTTTATCTTCATGTAAAAAAGAACAAATTTCCTTGTGCAAATACAATTCAGATATATACAAATATAAGGCTTTGCAAACCTTTTGAAATGGCTGCAGGTGCCCACCACAGTATCTATCTACAATTCAAGCGACTTCTCCAAATCTGTGTTAGAAGATAAATATTGAACAAGGTGCATATGTGTTTAACAGTAATTGTGTTCTATTTTTTCTCTTGGTGCTTTATGAACCTCATTGGATGCCTTCCAGTACGCCTCTGAATACCAGCCCAAAGCACCCAGATAGATAGTTCTGTTTACTGACTTATTCACATAAAGGGCAAAGTTGAATTGGAGATACTCAGCAAGTTAAGGATGGGTGCCGGCTGAGTAGGGTGGAGGAGCAGCTGAGGGTCTCTGAGACTCTGATTGGCAGGGCTGCACCAGTACTTTTTGGTATTATAGGGCAGTGAGAGGAGCTTGTACAATCCATACTTTATCCTATTGCTTGTCACTAATACGTTTTTTCTTTTGGGTGAAAGCTTGACCCCCTTCACATACACACACAACAGTGCAAAAGTAGTGCAATCTCACATTGCTGAGAAGCACAAATATTGGAAACTGCTTGTGTGGGGCTCACTTGTGCAGATCTTTTCCACATAACCGAAGATCTGCACATGCAGCCTTGCCTGCATGGTTAAGATATTCACACACTCCGTAGTGATGTGGGACAAAACCATGGGGAAATGTTGGCGATGCTGCAAGGTTTGTGCATGAAATGGGTTCTAGTATGTAATTAAAGGGGTACTAATCTGCTCATCATTAAGATGCTTCTAGATCAGCCTTTGCCAACCTGGTGATGTTGTGGACTACAACTCCCATCAGCCAAAACATCTGGAGGGCATCAGGCTGGCGAAGGCTGTTCTAGACAGATGGGAATCAATTCACTAATCTAAGAATCTATATTATGGCAGTTTCTAGGCCAATCATTGCTAGTCCAATGATTGCACAACTGTAGGAATGGTAGTGCCAATTATTTCTAGGTGATGCTTGCCACTAGGAACGGTTTCTTATTAAAACGTCGTGTTTGTATTATGAATGTGGTATTATCAAATTATTAAATAATTTAATACATTATGGTATATTCTAATAAAGTAATGTTCGGACACACAATACATAATTTTCTTATGGTCTCACAGTGTACGCCTTATTTTGGAGCTCTTCAGGTGGCATTGCTCTTACCATTGATACTCAAAAGTTATCACTTTCCATGCACTTTTACTTCACAGCCTCCAAGATGTCCCTCTGCTCCATATTTCCTTGCAGCTTTCACTGTCCACCCAGAAACATCCAGCCTACCTATCCTTGACAGGCAACTCCACTCAGGACATAGTCACCATGCTTGTAGCCGTAGCCAGCTCACACTGAGCAGGCCTATGACTTGGGAGACCAAGGTTCAAATCCTCACTCAGCCATGAAGCTCACTGGGGGACCATATGCCAATCACTGTCTCTCAGGCTAACCTACCTCACAGGGTTGTTGTGAGGATAAAATGGGGAGTTGGAAGATTGTGTATGCCACCTTGAGCTCCTTGGAGGATATAAAAGGTGGAGTATAAATGAATTAATTAATACATAAATAAATATCAAATTGCCATGGGATAGCCAGGCACTAAAAATGACTGTAGGTATACCCAAGGGTTTGGCCATGCCTAGTAGGTATTTTGATACCCCTCCCCCACTCTGAACAACAGCTTCTTTCCCACATAATATATATATATTTAAAAATAGCTTAATATGTATATTTTATTTATGTAACAAGATTTATATACTGCTTAATCAAAACCGCTAGCAGCTGACATAACATACATTAACACTTCTGATAAATATGAATTTTGCCATTCAGCATGGACAGGATGAGGTGCTGTTTGAGAAAGGTAAGTCCAAGGCCGTCTTGGACTTACTGAACTATTTGAATTGACCTTCGGATCTTGGCTGTGATGTTCCAGTTTTTGAACTCTATTGAAAGGGTGGTCAACATGTTGCCCCTCAGATGTTGTTGGACTACAACTCCCATTATCCCTGACTATTGTCCATGTTGGTTGGGGATGATGGGTGTTGCAGTCCAATAACATCTGGAGGGCACCAGGTTGAGTATTCCTGCTTTACTGCATCTATATGAACTGCCATATGAAAAGCCATGCTGCCAAAGCAACCAGCCCTCAACAACCAGCGTTTCTAATCTGCTATTTATTTTGGAATGTTGTTATCTGTCTGTTCACTATGCATTTGGACACCTCTTAGGATGCTGTAACAAACTTTACATGATTGTTTCTGACATAAAGGAACAGGTTTTCATTTATGTTTGGATACAACTGGACACCATTTTGAATCAAGATGGGAGACTGAACTTTCAAACAGCACAGATTTTAGCCAAATTTTGCATGATGGTTCTTGAGATCAAGGAACAGGTTTTCATCTATATTTAGACACAATTGGACCACCATTTTGAATGAGGATGGCAGACTGAACCTTTAAAACTGCACTGACTTTAACCAATTAATTTCATCTTATTTTTTGGTTTCTTGGAATTCCTATGCAACTCCAGATATGAGGCTGCTAGTACATGATACTTAGCATTCATAAAGCATATTTTATGCATTCAAAGCATTTGAAAAACATTTTATTATTCATTCTTACACCACCCCTACGAGATAGGAAAGCTGCTTTAACACACAGTGGTTAATGGAGTTTCTGGTTCAAGTTCCTCGTTCTACCACAATTGTAGGTTTGAGCAAACCATCATTCTCTCAGCATCAGTCCATGCTGCCTTGTTTTCTTTCACTTTTCTTGTATTTGTGCCAGTATAAGACTGCAGTCCTGTGCACATTTACTTGGGAATCAGCCACACTGGACATATTTGCAAGCAGACAACAGGATTCAGTTGCCCAATAACCGTAATAAAATAACTGAAAAAATTAGGACATTTATGACTTAAAACGCGCATTTGGGGAAAGGAAAGGGAGAGGAAGGGTAGATACTTCAGATATTAAAAAGGCAGAGAGACAGCATTCACTTCAGCGTTAACACATTTTCAATTTTAAATCAGTGTGTTACAGATAAGTCACCCATCAATTTTCTAGCTCTCATCTCTCATCTGTTTGCTCTGTAAGCTGGTCTAAAACAGGTTCCCAAACTGTGTTCTGTGGAGCACCAGTGGTGTAAGAGCTTCATTCACGTCTGCATAAAGTACGCATACTGATTTTTAACTGTACTTTTATTGGTTCTCTTATTTCTTATATTGTACTTTACTATATTACAATTTGAATTACATGGAATACAATAAAATACAATATTTAAGAAACAAAAGAAGCAACAAAATCCAATTAAAATCATACATTTGCTACAACAGGCAGAAAAAATCATTAAGTAGTCTGCCAAGATCCTCAGCAACCTTTAAGTGGTCCATGGGAACCAAAATGTTTGGGGACAAATAAAAAGTATTAATAGGATAGATTTTTAAAAAATCAGTATAAACTCTTTTGCTCCAATCCAGGGAAAGTTAGACATGCTGAAGTCCCATTGAAATCCACACAAGAAGTCAGTCATAGTTCACCTTAGGTTGATTTCAGTGGGGCTTAAATTTAACCAGCTTTCACTGGATTGGGGCTTTAACTATCCTGAGGCTGTTGATTCTGCAGGATAATTTATTAGGGAACAGTTTTTAAGGGAATAATGACACTGATACATGGGGTTACTAGACTGCCCCCTTAAACACAGCAAACACAGAAATCTTGATAACACACAGTGTTTTATATCTCAGTACAAACTACAGATATTTCAAAACTATTTACACATTATAATTAACTGGTCACACTTCTCTCCTTTCTTCTGGAACAGTTTTTAGATCCAGCTAATCTCAGCATGTGTGGCTTTCCCACTGAATGTCACACTTTTCCAAATACAGGTTTGATTAATAAAGGAAGTTAAATACCTGATGTAGGCAATATAGCTTCAAAGACCCAGGAGAGTTGTAAGTGAATTTAGACATTAACTTTGGAGGGCTTTGCTGTGTGCTATTGTTTGAAGTTTGAGGAAGATGTAGGGTAACAACCAGCTTTTATTGTTGTTTTTAATAAGGTTCTTATTGGTTTTTAAATTTTATTGTGTCTCTGTATGTTGTAAGCCACCTTGATGTAATTCTATGAAAAGTGTGGGTTATAAATACTTTAATAATTAATAAACAAACCTTTAGTCAAACAGTGTTTATCAGCTCTAAATACAAAAGTGATCCTTTGTTATTTAGAAGGCACTCACCTCATTCACGTGTTGAGTAAGGCACCATGGAAAACAACCAAGGAACAGAGACCACAATAGATAAGATTTTGAGTGTCCTGATCTCCTGGGGATATTTGTTTTATATTAGGCCAATTGGAAAAAAAAAGTCTTGTGTACACAGCTATTTTTGGAAGCTGCACTAGAGTTTGGGAAGCGGAACCATCTAAGCTGAACCTCTAACTTTAAACAGCTAAAAGTGAAGCTGGAGACTGACAAGAGTTTCTGAAAATGGTCTGAGAGAGGCTTTGCTTCCCATAATATACACAATTTTTCTACTGTTGTCATGTATACAGCCTGGGATCAGGATACCTGAAAAACTGTCTAACTCCTTATATACCCAGTCGATCACTGTGCTCTTCAGGTAAGGGCTTCGTACACGTACAATCTCATCAGGAAGTCTGTTCTGCACAACATAGGAAGCAGACCTTTTGTGTAGTGGCACCTACCCTTTGGAATTCCCGCCCCTTAAGTATTAGATAGGCGCTATCTCTATTGTCTTTTCAGAACCTACTAAAGACCTTCCTCTTTCAACAAGCCTTTTAAGTAGAGATCTTATCTCAGTCTGCCTCTGAGTTGGAATTGTTTTTTAAAATATGTTTTAAAGATTTATTTTTAAAGATGTTTTTAAAGATGTAAGACGTTTTAAAGATGTGTTTAGTGCTTTTGCTTACTGCACTGAGTTTCTTAGGGAGGAAGGATGGCATAAAACTAATTAATAATAAAGTCTCTTGCTTCAGGGTCTCAGTGTTGTTCTGCGGAGGTCTCTGATTCAGATGACGTACCAGTCATCCTACTTGAGGGGAGTCCTCATACCTTGCCCCAGCTTGAGGCTTTTCCAAGATCCATGGAGACTGAGAATTATTCACCTGAAGGCTTTCCTGCTCCTCAACCTTGCAAGAATATGTGACTGCAGAATGGGCTACAGGCCCTTGAAATATTACAAGCAGCTTTCCCACTGGGGCCGACACACTGGAAGGTAAAGCCTTGCCATCGTTTGTAAGGCTTCAGATGACTCTAAGCCTTTGTTGAGACAACATGTCACTCATCTAACAGGGCCTACTGGGAGCTGCCCAGGGTCCTGGTCCTGACCTTGACATGGAAGAATCTCTGATATTCATTTACCACTTCCCATGCAAGCCCCAAGCACCAGAACGGCAGGATAATTGGCACATCTGGTTTTTAAAAATATTTCTTTTTATTAATTTGAACATAATTTAGTAACATAAGAAATTAGCAAACACAGAGAGAGAGAAAATACAAGTGAATGAAAATGAAATTTAAACATACAGAGTATGTAATTATTCAGTCCTCCACCTACATTCTGAAATGGTATATTCACTGAGAGTACTGCTTACAGTAAATGTAAATTGACTGTGGATAGGGTTTATTCACCCTGTGCTTTATAGATTACAGCAAAGCCTTTGACTGTGTAGATCATGAAAAACTATGGAATGCTTTAAAAGAAATGGGGGTGCCACAGCATCTGATTGTCCTGATGCACAACCTATACTCTGGACAAGAGGCTACTATAAGGACAGAATATGGAGAAATGGATTCGTTCCCAATTGGAAAGGGTGTGAGACAGGGGTGCATGTTATCACCCTATTTGTTTCATCTACATGCAGAACACATCATACGGAAAGCAGGATTAGACCAAGATGAAGGAGGTGTGAAAACTGGAGGGAGAAATTTAAGATATGCAGACGATACCATACTACTAGCAGAAACCAGTAATGATTTGAAACAAATGCTGATGAAAGTTAAAGAGGAAAGGACAAAAGCAGGAATACAGCTGAATGTCAAGAAGACTAAGGTAATGACAACAGAAGAGTTATGTAACTTTAAAGTTGACAATGAGGACATTGAACTTGTCAAGGTCAATACCTTGGCACAGTCATTAACCAAAATGGAGACAATAGTCAAGAAATCAGAAGAAGGCTAGGACTGGGGAGGGCAGCTATAAGAGAACTGGAAAAGTTCCTCAAATGCAAAGATGTATCACTAAACACTAAAGTCAGGATCATTCAGATCATGGTATTCCCAATCTCTATATGGATGTGAAAGTTGGACAGTGAAAAAAGCGGATAAGAGAAAAATCGACTCATTTGAAATGTGGTGTTGGAGGAGAGCTTTGCGCATACCATGGACTGCGAAAAAGACAAATAATTGGCTGTTAGAACAAATTAAACCAGAACTATCACTAGAAGCTAAAATGATGAAACTGAGGTTATCATACTTTGGACACATAGAGAAGACACGATTCACTAGAAAAGACAGTAATACTGGGAAAAACAAAAGGGAGCAGAAAAAGAGGAAGACCAAACAAGACATGAATTGATTCCATAAAGGAAGTCACAGACCTGAACTTACAAGATCTGAACAGGGTGGTTCATGACAGATGCTATTGGAGGTCACTGATTCATAGGGTCGCCATAAGTCATAATCGACTTGAAGGCACATAACAACAACAATAACAAGTGCAATCTGCAACAAGAAGTTGCAGTGTGAAGTGTTCCTGTTCAGGGTTCTAGCCAGCCAGCAATACCCTTTTTGAGAATATTCATGCCAATCCTCTCTACTTCCTCCCCCTATTTTCCATTTCCCCATCTCAAAGGTCAGTCAGCATTTCACACAAGTTATGTAAGCTGCATCCCATATCACTGAGTTATAAAAATGACATAGACAACAAAGAGACTAAATCACCTTTGGTACAGCTGCAGCTTTGGCTTCTGCTAATTTTGCAGCTTCTTGTGCTTCTTTTACTTCCTTAAAAAGACAAAAGAAAATTCAACATGATCACAGGAATAAATGATTCATAAAAGTTGCAGCACTGGGAGGGAGAGATTAGTCCAGTCCACACTTAAGGCTAAGCTAAACCATGGTTTAGCATGAATGAGCAAATATGCAGGTTCTTGCGAGTGAAGATAATGGCTTCTGCTTCCCAGGTCCTGCAGCTGCTGCACTATCCAAGGCTAAGCAATGACTTCATTTAACATTACATTTAAACCTGGTTTTGTGGTTTGGCTCCCTCAAAGAAACCATTGAGCAGTAAGCCAAGAACAAACCTTGGTTACAGTTTATGGTTTGCCTGGAGTGAGATAAACCATGAGCGCAGGTTCAGATGTAATGCTAAGCCAAACCATAGATTAGCCTTGGGTACCAGAGCAGCAGCGGATCTGGGGCAGGAGCACAGTGACTGCAATCTTTGCTCTGGGAATCTGCACATTTGTTTGTTCATGCTAAGCCACAGTTTGGCTTAGTGTTATATGTGAACCAGGTCACTAACTTTTATGAATTTAATGCACAATCCTATGAATATCTACTTGGAAGTAAGTTTCACTGCAGTCAGTGGGACTTGCTCCCAAGTAAGTGTGCTTCAGAATGAAACCTCAAATATGTTAACGGTAGGGCTAATCAGGATTTGGACTCAGAACCAGTTTAAGTCTTGAAACATGTGAAATCATCATAAGGTCAAGAGTTCCTCTGAGTATGAACAGTTTCTTTCCTGGAACATATCTAGGATTAAGGACCAAAGTTTCCAAGTCGGAGGGTATGGTGTTCAGGTAGGCTGGCACTTCTCTTTCTCAGAAATTATACAGTGATTAGCTCCTATAGTTTTTAGGATTCCTGCAAAGGTGTCAAAATAACAACAAAAACTGTATAGAAAAAATGCATCTTTATTATGCTACACATATATGTATATCAGATTATATATCAGATTAGCATCATCCCAGCTGATGATGTAATCTTGGACTTTGCACAGAAGAGATATCATAGTTCTATATATTCAAAAGTTAAGAGTTTGAACTGCGTTTCATCCAGAAAAGTAAATTGATTGATTGTATCTTGAACTTTGTAGTTCCAATAAAGAATAAGTAAACTCCATTTCTCCATGAATGTATCTTGTTGTCCTCCATCTCTAACCTGTCTTATATTTATTAGTTTAGTCATATAAGCTATATCCCATACTCTTATTCACTATGCCTCCATTGAAGGTTTTCTTTTTTCTCGCGCTGCGCTAAAAAGGTCCTCCAGTTTACATAGGCTGCATATATACCATACATTTAAAGGACATTTAAATGACATGACTTCGCTCAAAGGATCCTGGGAACTGTACTTTGGTAAGGGTGCTGGGGATTGTAACTCTGTGAGGGGTAAACTACAGTTCCCAGGATTCTTTGAGGGAAGTCAGGTGCTTTAAATGTATGGTGTGTACATAACCGTAGCTGCAGCAGAAGTTCACTGTGGATCTTCCCTCCACACTTTTTGGATAAACATATAGTTTCCAGACTGAACTAAGCAGCAACTGTTTCTTCTCATTTCCAGGAGAAGCAACCAATTCTTTTCTATTCCAGAAGCTCACTGTGCAGAGTGCTGATTGGCTGGCTCTTATGACAATCACAAGGCCCCCTCCTTCATCTGGTTGTGTGCAATACAGTAGGGCCCTGCTTTACAGCGCTTCACTTTATGGCGCTTCGCTAATGCAGCGGTCTCTATTAGATGCAATTAGACTAAAGCCCCATTCATACGGTGCTTGTTCCGCTTTTATGGCAGTTTTTGGGCATCGCGTGCCATTCTATTAAAATGAGTTCCGCTTTTCAGTGGTTTTCGCTTTTCAGCGGGGGTCCGGAACGTAACCCGCCATATGAGTGGGGCCCTACAGTACTGGCTGTTGTGATAATCCTGAAGCTACTCAAAAAGACACTGGTTTGGCATTTTTTTAAAAAAGGTGCTGAATAAACATTAAAATGGGCTGAGAAATTTTTCAACCGCTCTTCTTATTTTGCAGCAGCTTCTGAAGACCCAGTTCTGATTTTATCACTGTCTCTGACCTCAAGGATTTGATCTGTGTGAGAAGCTATGAGACATGGTGCTGAGACTAACCAACAGAAAAAGCAGAACAGCTACAACTTGGCTTCAAGTGTGATAAGCTGGGGAGAAAAGGAAACATATAAATAGTTGAAGTGGTGGTAATTTGGTATTCCCCACCTTTTCTCTTGTGTACAGCATCATTCCTCTCCAGTACATTTAAAGAAAGCAAGCCAAGCTGTGTTCTGTTTTATTTTTATGTAATAAATCCCAGTCTATTTACTGAAAGAAAAACAGACTGGTAGTGGCCAATGTGAATCTAAGTTGCCAAAATGTGTGTGTGTGTGTGTGTGTGTGTGTGTGTGTGTGTGAGAGAGAGAGAGAGAGAGAGAGAAATGATATAATAAAAGACCAGTAATCTGGAAAGTTCTGGAATCCTTTAAAAGGGGATATAAAGCATCATTGGGGCTCTGGGAATGTCCTACAGGAGCCCCTTTAAAGTGATTATGGATTGGGCCTATAGTGTTCGTTAGACCAGTGTCAAATGCTCAAATGTTTCTTCTAGAGTCCCTTTATGAATCTCTTGTGAGCAGCAGCAAATCCGAATAAAGAAAAGCTCACAGTGATGAAAACTGGCTTTTTAATCTATGTAACAGAACTCTGTATGTAAGCGATTAACACGTATTGAAGAACTTCTCTTGCTTTCCCCCCAAAATGCATGTTCAGGACAGTATTCTACATTTCAAGTTTGAACCCCAGCTTAATGGGTCCATATTCACACCAATTTTCAAAGCAGTGGTATGCTTAGGTAATCTTAGGCTCTGGATCCAACAGTATTATGGGAGAGGGCTGTTTAGATGATAATGTGTATTACTTTACTTACGTCAAAATGTGGTAATGTAGTAAGCCATCCCTGCTGCATCTGGAGGTTCTCCTACTCATTCTACTGAGTGGAGCCCCAGATTTCTGCCCCCAAGTCCTGCCCTGGTGGCACCACTATTTTCAAGGGCCCCAGGAAAGTTACAAAACACATAGGAATGCAAAATCTCCTTTTGCCATGTCCCAGGGCAGTGACTCCACATCTTTAAGAGAAGAGGCCATGGATTCAGAAGACATCTCAGACATGGAGGAGGATTTTCCCTCAGAACCAGCCTTTGATGCCCTGTCACCTCAGGAGCCCCAGCACCAGAGGAGTCTGTGGTGCCAGTGTCTCTCTGGCCAGAAAAGATCACATTGCATTCCTCAGGCTCTGGGGACTTCAACTGAGAGCCCACAGTAGAACCCTGGCCTTCCCCATGCCACTGGAGTTAATGGCTTCTAAAACAAACTGGGTCTTTTGAGGAGTCAGTGCTCAGAAGAAGCTGCAGTCCTATTTAAGGCTCGGTGTAGGGGGTTCATCTACGCAGTAGTTTACTGTGTGTTTGGAGCTACTCACATCTTTTAATTTGCATGGTTCACATGAGGTTACCGGCAAACAGAAGCTGTCATGCAGTTTCCCCCCTGCGTACTAACCCAATCCATTGATAATATAAAAAGGGAAGAAAAAAAATAACTCTTTCTTTAGTGCTTGCAGATGCTTTGCTCTAATGCTTTTAGGTGGATGTGTCAATCGTTCCCCTCTCCCTCCCATTCCCATTCCCTCCTCCTCCCACTCCCTCCTCCTCCCTTCATTCATTTCATTTCCTGTAGGTTGACAAGCAACTTCCGGCTACTCTCCTCTGTTCTGCAGGCCTTTTTTAAGTTGCTGCAAACAGTGCCTTTATTTTCTTTTTCCCCTAACTTGTGCACAAAAGCATAACACTGCTCAAACAAAAATTTGTATTTCAGCTGTAGACTACCAGGGAAAACAAAGATACTTGTACTTTCGGCTTTTTTTTTTTTAAAGGAACCCACTGCAGCATAGTCAGTTGCCAAACAACCAGAGGGAGTGAAAAGGTTAAATTAGAGGGTGTGGTCATTAGGAAACTGTGTGATTGATCCTTCCCCTCAGTGTGAATAATAAACACCATGTTTGCAGCTGGCATTGTGCCCTTACTGTGGACGGTGCCAACAGAAAACAAAGGTAAAAACAGCTTTTTTTAGTAGGCAGTAATGATCCTGTGTGAATAAGCCCTAGGTTGTTAGAGCAACATTCAAGCCTGCCTTGTCTAATGGCCAGCCTAGGTGGCTCTTGGAGCTATCCATGGTGCTATTCATCTTCATTGTTTGCCTTTTGGATCTTGACCTCTGTATTGCTTAGCCTTATTTACCCGCATGTAACTTCAGCTTTGTCTGGCCTTCTTTGCTGGAACCTGACCTTAGCTTGACTTGATTTTGCTTCCTGGATCCTAAACTGATACTACTTATATGTGAAGTGGTGTCCCTGGACTCTGTGCCTAGCATATGCCCCCACTTGGACTAGAACCTGGTTCCTTGGCTGGGATGACTGCCTGGGACAGAACACCCTTGGGCACTGAGATATTGCAATAAGACTCGATCTATACATTAATAATGGATGTAATTCTCTATTTCACATTTGAATACCAGCTTGAGCCCATCACTCCTGTTTTCAAGGGGAAGATGCCAACATGCAGAATATGTCACAAATGTGATTTTCTAACTTGAAGACTACACTTTATAGTTTCACTGCCCTCAGAAGTTTGATGGGGTGGTGGTGATCCAGAAGAAGGCATTCACTGGCAGCCCTTAAGTTGTGAAATTCCTCAGAGGTGTGTTTGGCACCTTCATTATACAGTTTTTGTTGTATACTGAAGATGCACCTCTTCACCCTGACCTTTGACAACGGAAAGAGATATATTTTAGGAATGTTTATTCCTACATTCGCTCTCTAGTTGTGAATGTAATTTGTTTTAAACTGTTTTTAATGTTGTATTTTATATTGTTGTGACCTGCCCAGGGACCTTCTGGAGAAGGGCAGGTAATAATAGTATGGAAATGGACTGCCTTCAAGTCGATCCCGACTTATGGAGACCCTACGAATAGGGTTTTCATGGTAAGCGGTATTCAGAGGCGGTTTACCATTGCCTTCCTCTGAGGCTGAGAGACAGTGACTGGCCCAAGGTCACCCAGTGAGCTTCATGGCTATGTGGGAATTCGAACCCTGGTCTCCCAGGTCGTAGTCCAACACTCTAACCACTATGCCACACTGGTTCTCAATTATAATATAATATAATATAATATAATATAATATAATATAATATAATATAATATAATATAATATAATATAATATAATATAATATCTGTAATTAAATTTGATGTGTGCTTTCAGAATGGAATTCTAAGGTTCAAGTTCAAACCCCAGCATGATCCTTGTACTTGTTTTCAAACAGGTGAAGAAAGATGCAAAATAAATTGTTACAAAACTGCAATCTGTCTTGAAGAGCATGATACTGGTGTGCCTATTCAGAACAGAATTTTATAGTTTGAGTTCACACACCACTTCAGTCCTCTGCTCCTATTTTCAAGCTGTAAAATACATTGTCATATAATATCTTCCATGAGCATGGAGAGGTCATAATGAAACTTGGTGTATAGGTAAATGAATACAATTCTCCATTTCAAGTCAGCTCAACTCTGGGGGACAGAAGGAGGTGGGAAAAATGCAACACACTGTAATGTATTAGAGCAGGACCTATCAAACATTATGCTTAATGGTTTAATAATTTTCCTTAGGATCTTACCAGAGCTTTAGCTAGGACTCTCTGCTTTTCCCTGTCAAGTTCCAGTTTTAGTATTTCTTGAGTTTTCATTAGCTAAAATGTAAGAGATGACTGTCAGTTGGATCCAGACTTAATGCTTATGTACACCCCCTAAAATCAAAGTGGAGTACATGATTTCAGAAGACAATCAGATCAGAAACAATCAGGCAGCCAGAGTAACTGGTACAACAGGGATCGGAAGTCCATGAAGAGTGAGAAAGGGATAAGCAGTTCATTTTCTTTCTTTTCCTCCTGAAACATCCCTGAATAGTCCTTCTCCAGGATACTCACTATAAGCTGGTAAGGGCTTGAGAAGGCCAATTTCCTCAAACCCTTGCCTCTGTCTGCTTCCTTCCTTGACTCAAGTGACACCCTATCATTTTATGTCTTAACTGCTCTCAACCATGTAGGTAACTCACACCTTTCTGATTTTTGGTTATTTTATTCCATTGATGGGGAACCTCAGCCCAGGCACCACATGTGGCCCTCCAGGCATCTCTATTTGGCCCTCAGAATGCTCCTGGTACCCCCCCCCAGGCCACACACCTCAGTGGCCCTGGCCTACACCTGATTCAAGTGCTTATGCCTGGCTAGAACATGTCCTTGAACTGTAATAATATTTCTTGCTTGTCTGGATGGAGAGATGTAAGTGTGAGGTGTAGACAATTCTCACCTTTGTGTGGCGGTACTGCAACCTGCTGCACAAAGGTAAGAGTCACATCTATGGCTCCACCCTCTTTTTGGCCATCACCCACCCACCACTGGCATATGGCCCTCAGAAGGTTCCCTATAAGGGAATATGGCTTTCAGGCTCAAAACGCTTCCTTGCCCCTGCTTAACTGCTGTGTCTCCTGTCTATAGTCCCAGCCAGTATCAACATTTTGTAAGTAGTAAGACCACACAGGTGCTTGCTGGGCCTTTTGAGGGGGCTTAAAAACATTTTTCTTTTTATTTACAAACTGCATCCCTGCAAAGTCCCCCAAGTGTGTAGAAGCCACCCTCTTATTTTGGGGTGGACCTATTTCGCTTTCAAAAAGACAGGCACTCAGTGACTTGAGTTTGCTGTTAAAAAGAGTGACACCAGACCTGTCCAATCCAAAATATTCATACTGCCTGCTAATTGCAGAGATTCATGTTTCATGCAAATGCTCCCTTGTTCACCTGACCCAGCTAAGTCCCAGTCTCAGGACTCTGAGGTTTCCAGTTCAAGCTTCTCAGTAACCGTCTCTTTTAAAAGCTGGGGTTCTTTGCTTATTTGATCTATGAACAGTAAGTGGGTTATATAAAACTTAAGTCAAAGGCTGGGACAGGAGGATGGCCAGCTTTTGAACATCCATTTGAAATATGGGGAGGGGTGGGATTGACTCCCAGGCTCTTGCATCTTTGTATGAGTTAATCCATCACTGTCAATAAATAAATAAAGAATACAGTACCTTTTCAATTGTCTTCATATCTTTTTCTCTTTTGTCCTGCATATGTTTTATTTCAGTCTCTGAAAGAAGCAGGAAAAGGGGTGGTGGTGGAATAAAGCAGACCATGAAATTACATGGCTATTTAAAGAGATTCATATTGTGCACTCCAGGTCAGCCTGTAAGCCCACAGGAATGCAGGGTGGATGAAGGTGGTGGCAGACCGGTGACCTTCCCAACTGCCCTTGACATTCGCAGCCCTTTCCCCTGCTGTTCAGCTGGCTGGCCAGAGAGAGAGAGGAGAAATAAGTTCAAGAGCCAAGTGTGTCCGAGCACCCACAGCTTTTCATTAATATTAGCCTTGCCCATCCTTGCTGTTAGTCACAGCTAATACAAAGTGCTTTAGCAGGTGGCTCATTATTGCTCAAATCAAGTTTTTGATTATTGGGTGGGGACGGAGGGGGACATCATTGCATGAGGTAATGAAACTGCTTTAATATAATTCTGGCTTTATGTTAAATGCATATTCTTGTCCAATAATATAGCTGTTTTTATCCTCCTTAATCCATTACGCTGACCTAACAACTTCATTCATTATTGTTAGGGCAGATTTTCTGATGGCTTTTTAAAAAAATAAGCACTTCAGTGCTGCTAGAAAACTTGCTAGCTGCCCTGGAAGCCCCAAGAGGATTAAAATGCAACTTTTTTTTAGAAAATGTAAAAATAAATGTTTAGAGATAGCAGTCTTCTGAATTCATACATGTTTCTAGCTTTTCATGGTTAACTCTGCAACAATAGAAGATAATCTGTACTTTTCTACGCATGTTGGCATTTGCATTATCAGACATGCACACATAACAATATCTGTGTCGTTATGCACACATATATTTTAAGATGTCATAAATTCAAGTTTTTTTATTTTAGAAGAATCAATAAATCATAGAACGAATTAAGGCTCTGGAATATCCGATCTATCTAGAAAGAACTAGCAAAAATAGCATTTCATCCTAGGGCAGCTGCATTTTAGTGACTGTACCTTATTAACAGGTATTTCATCATCTGATGGATACTACACAGGAACTGATATCAGCTATCACTTTATTAGAAGAATAGATATTTGTTAAAATGTAGATTTTGGGTATTTTTTTAAAGAGTACTGTTCAGTATCATCCCTTGGAATATAAGGAATCTCAGCATTTGTGTGGCTAAAAAAATACAAGGAAAATAAACACACCCTGAAACAAGGCTACTTTCCACTAAATCTAAAAGAGTTTAGAACCATCTCAAATTACAGAGGAAAATAGAAAAATTCAAGAATTGCCATGCCATGCTTTTTGGCCCAATTTAGGTTTTGAATAATTTCCCCCGATCTTTTTTTTTAAAGAACAATTTCTTGTTCTGTAAGGAAAGTTTACCTAATCCAGTACGTTCTCTCTCTCTGCGTTTCACAGTTTCTTGAAGGCGTGTAAACTTGTCAAGCAGGCTAGCCATTTCTCCTTTCAACTCCCAGTTTGCTTGCTGAAGCAACTCTCTTTCAATTTCTAGATCATGTGGAACCTGAAAGATTAAGAAGCCGCCTATTTCTAAAGCGTGAGGCATAAAAGGAAAAACAACAACAATGTAAATACGCCATTAGGGCACACAATAATTATACAATGCAGCTATCATATCATTTTCCGAGTCTTGTCATATTAGTTATAATATGAATGGGAGAGGAGGCTAAGAGACTAAATAGAACTTGCCGGAAGAAAGGCTGCGGAACCCTATGTACAAAGACTGTAACACATGGGGACGGGTTATTGACAGGAATAATGCATATCATACTGTTTGTTTGCCCTCATCATTCAGGCCAATTTATTGTGGAGCCTACATCCAAGAAGGCAGCTGGGGCCGCCTATCCACCCACGCTTCTCTCTGTGCTGACGAAGTGCTGTTTGTAACTAGGCAGTCAAGAGAAACCATGGGCAGGCAACTCCAGGGGGCTGCAAAGTGTGCGGCTAAGGAGAAGGGGGGGGCCTTGTCGCTTTTGTACCATTTCTCAGTGACAGCACTGCCATTGCCATGAGGAGCACATCACACATCAAATCGGTGAAATTTCCAGGCTGGGAGCCACACGGAGTCCATCAGGCAACCTGATACCAACACAGTTGGTTTTCCTGCTTAGTGTTGAAGCCACCCAGAGGCAATTCATATTCTGAACATTAAGATAACTTTGCATGCATGTCACATATAGGCCGTTCAGGATTTTTTTTTTTTAATGCCTTTGAAGACTCTGGCTTAAATCTCCATGCAAACAGTGATAACCTTGTAGGAAAGTTCCAGGACCGCATGCAACAAAGGACTTTAAAGTTATACTTTTAGTAAAGCAAACTCATTTACATTTTTATTATGCATGCCCTTTGTTAAAATCTTGCCACGTTCATTATAGAAAAGACTTCGTATGCATCCAAGCTTATTGGGAGAGCCACTCTTTCTTCTTGTCTGCTTCAGAGCTATTTAACACATTTGCATAGATTGTCAAATGGCTGTCGAGATTTTTACTGCCGCATATTTCTTTTCACGAGATGGAAGAGCTCTCAGAAGAAAGTTGAAATGCAAGTTGGTAATGAACACCTAAACATCTTACGGATTTCTGAAATCCTTAAAAACAAAAAACAAATCCCTAATAAAATTATAGTTGACAATTCTCCTGATTATTTAAAGGAAATGTGTAGTTTTATTAGATTTGAAAGCAGGTTTCTCCTTCCAGAGCATCTAAAGATAAAGAAACTAGCACTTTCTCTTTTGAAAAAACTGCATCTCAGTGTTGAACAAAACTCAGTTCCTAATGGCAGATCAAGAAAGCCATGGGCTGAGAGAGGAGAGCTGGAAGCACCAGGGGCCAAGCCATTTGTTCCTTCAACAATACTAAAATAATGTTAATATTCAATAGTTGGATCCATAGCTGCATCCAAAGAAACCAACAATGTGTGAATAGCAACATTTGGGAGGCAATTTCACTGACTATTCTGCAGGTGAGGACTGAGATTATCCAACAGGTCAAGAGAACCTTGAACAAGAAAAATCTCCAAAAAATGTCAGAAAAGTATTTTCTGAGAAATTCTGGGTCTGTACTAGTTAAGTTCACCTGAATGTTGCAGGAAATTGGCAGAGCAAGATATTTGGGCTCTCAACCTAAAACAACTACTACAAAAATGGAACCCTAGTGTGTTCTTGTGCAGCTCCTATTCATTTCAATGGACCTTTCCTAGAAGCACATCTTGGTAGATGCACACTATGGCTCATGCCTGCCTTGTACTCTGCTGCCTTGATGGCCTCTACATTTTGTGGCCTGAGGCAGCTTCCTTCCCTTGCCTTGTGGTAGTTCTACCTTTCACAGCAAGAAAGAAAAATAGGAGCGGATAGGAGAGAATTGGTTTTCTTTGCCCCTTTGAGCACTTACCTAGATGACCATAGATTACTCACTGTGTTCCACCAGCTGTGTTTTTAGCTTTTGTTGGATAATCTTGCAAGTCCCAGGGAGGGGCCATACTCAGTGACTGAGCACGTGTTTTGCACGCAGAGGATTCCAAGTTCATTCCCTGGCATCTCCCATGATTAAAGGGCCAGGTAGCAAGTGACTGAAAGGATGACTTCTGCTGAATATCTTGGCCTCGGCTTCAAGCTGAGACTTGGAGGAGGAGCTAGCCAAGTCTGGGATTAGGGTACCAGCAGCTGGGGAACTGGACCAGGCTCCTGGTGCTGGTGGTTTGGAGCTTTCAGACTCCAGGGCTGATGATTTGGAGCCCACAGAAAATGAAGCTGGTGGTCCAGAGACTGCAGAGGGTGAACATTACAGAGGATGAACCTGGCGGAGCATCTGGACAGCTGTCTTGTCCAGTATGGTTGGATGAGTTTGATGCAGCTTGAGGACACAGGTAAGGTGCTTGGCCAGATTTGTGCAACCATTTGTACACTGGATTCTTCCCCCACTTGGCTTATAAAAACTGGGAGGGAGGGGGAAGCCTCATGAGAGGGGAAGGTTCCAGGTCACCTAAGAGAGGCAGTGGTAAGATCACTCCTGAAGAAACCTACCCTGGACCTGAAAGATCTTAATAATTTTGGATCAGTTGCAAATGTCCCCTTCCTGGGCAAGGTTCTCAAGCAGGTGGTTGCTGACCAGATCTGAGGGATTCTAGAATGAAACAGATTTTCTGGATCCATTTCAATGGGGATTCAGATCTGAGTTTCACACAGAAACTGCCTTGGTTGCCTTGTACTTGTGACAGCAAAGTGATAGGAAGTGTGACCCTGCTGATGTGCTGTGATCTCTCAGTGGCTTTGGACACCATTAATCTAGGTATCCCTGTCCAAGCTGGGGTGGAGGCACTAGCTAGGCACTCCTAATTAGATGGCTGATTCCAGAAGGTGGTACTTGGGGGATATTGCTCGGACCCATGGGTTCTCCAATATGGGGTCCCACACCCAAGGTTGGTCTAATCCCCCATGCTATTCAGCCTCTGAGTGGGGTCATTTGGAATTTTCAAAAGCACTGTCATCAGTACACTCTATTTCTCCTGTTCGTCTTCTGCAGCTGATGTTGTACTTCGCTGTGGTAATGGACTAGATGAGAGCCAACTAAAGCTCAATCCAGATAAGACTGAGATGCTGTGAGCAGATGGTTCCCCTGACAAGATGAGTGGTGTTCAGCATGTTCTATACAGGGCTGCACTCTCTGTGAAGAAGCAGATCCACAGCTTGGAGGTTTTCCTGGACCCATTACAGTCATTTGAGGAACAGGTGGCTTTGGTGGCAAAGAGTGCCTACTTCTAGCTTTAGCTGGTGGCCCAGCTACGCCCCTATCTGGAAAGGGACAACTTGGCTTCAGTGTTCTATGCTCTGGTAACCTCTACACAGCAATGCATTATATGTTGGGCTGCCGTTGAAGATAGTTCAGAAACTGCAACTGGGGCAGAATGCAGTGGTCAGACTGCTTCTGGCAGTCTGACACATAACACCAGTCCTGGCATAATTCAAAGTGCTGCTTTTAACCCATAAAGTTTTATATGGCTCTTATGTAGCATGGGAACGCAGTGAAATGCCTCTCCTGACATTAACCTACCAGGACCTTAAGGTCAGCATCTGAGCTTCTTCTTCAGGTGCCCCCTACATGAAAAGTTCAAAAAGTAGCAACAAAGGAAAGGATCATTTTGGTTGTGGCTCCTCATCCAGGGAATGTTCTCCCCAGTGAGGTCTGCCTAATGCTGACATTAATATTATTTTGACACCTGATTAAGACATTCCTTTTTCCCCAGGGCATTTGATGGCATACGATGAGCTGGTACTTCTGTTTACTTGGCTCATTTAGTAGGGATGTTTTTGAGTGGTTGGTGATGCTTTTGAGATTTTTGGGAGGGAATGGTGCTTTTTTTATATTGCGATGATGTTTAATTGTTTGCATTTTTAAAACTTGGTTGTAAGTCACTTAGAAATTGCTCTGTATAAGAGGACTAACAACTTGAGTATATAACAACAACAGGAGCAACAACTGTGACACCATTATCTGCACCATAAACAGAAGAGGTCCAGCTAGAGGACAAGTACCTGTAACACACTCTCACAAGTCATCTGTGCAAACTGTTGCAATAGGTACACTTAAATGGTGGGAGAGCTGCATTTTTCAGCAACAAAATATTGACAGTTTTAATGCTAGGAAAATATGATCAACCTGCAGTAACAGCTCTGTTCCCAGAAGAGATTTTTTTGTGCTTGTTTTCTTGGTATTTTTGTTCTGCCCTTGGTCTCTTCTGCCACCTCAAGGTACTTTTTTTTTTAAAAGATCCCTGGATCCCCTGCCACAAATGTACAACAGCTGCATGCTCATTGCACTATTATATACAGATCATCCATAGAGGCCCTTCAGTTACTCTTTCTGCCCCCTATAAAAAAATCCCAATTCCTTTGTTTATTTGTCCACCTTTGTGCCTGCGTGGTGTTTATGTTAGTTAGTTAGACAGGGTGTACTTGAGGATTTGGGGAGGGAAGTAGTTGGTATTTGCCATTAAAAACTTAAGCATTTTTGCTATTAGAGATCTCTACAGACAATTTTATCCCCTGACGAAGGCCCAATATACTACAGGCGAAACACGTTAGACTTTCCTAAGAAATAAAATTTCTGTTAGCATTTTGGGATTTTTTTCTCTTTCTTTGTGGTCCTTTTGCACGCTGACCGTTTTTTGTTTCCAGGACTATGATTCTAGCAGCTTGATCTTAGCAGGGAGCTCCAGTTGTTGTGGTGAAGAATTTTGTACCACTGAAGCTAAAGTAAATAAATAAGTTTAATGTTGTAACCACAGGTCATAGTAGCTGGTCCTAAGCTGGTGGAGCAGAACCATCCCAATCTCTGTTTGCTTGTTTCACTGCCAAACACTCCATCCAGTGAAATGTGCATGCAATTGGCTTCCACTGTCAGCTGTGGAAGGCGAGATATGTGTGTGCATGAAGGAAAGGCTGGGATGTGCGTAGTCACTGGATATTTGGCCTCTCTCTCTATCCCCATTCATGTGTTAATTACATGAAAGGGTTCCATCTGAGTAAAGGGAAATGCAATGGTGTCACTGGCTCCACCTTAACATCATACCCATCTTCCTGGATCCATCCTCTGGATTCTGTGCATCGAGTGAAGGTCTGAATGGGTCACCAGCTCAGAGCTTGGAAAAGTTACTTTTTTGAACTACAATTCCCATCAGCCCAATCCAGTGGCCATGCTGGCTGGGGCTGATGGGAGCTGTACTTTTAAAAAGTAACTTTTCCAAGCTCTGCACCAACTGTACTCATGAGGACTCCTCCATGCAATTTGAAGCCCTGTGCGACCAGAAGTGCTCACAAGAACATCCCCGATGTGTCAAAGGAAGAGTGGAGCCGCATCTGGCAGCCAAGCCTCCTCTCCCTCTTCCTGCCACTGGCCATGCATACAGCACATGTGAGAAGCGACCCATTGCACAACCAAGGTATGCATATAATTGTATGAAAGAGATCATCCACATAAGAGGCAAGCATATCACTATGAAAACCATACAGTTAAAATTTCTAAAAACAGTAAAAAAACAGCCTTCTAAAAACAGTTAAAAACGACTGAAAGCATAATGGGGATTCCTATTCCTCCCTTCAAACCATTTCTCAAGGTGGCTCACATGAATGTCTCAGCTGTGGCAGCCACAATGTTCTTTCTGTCAGTACTGCCATAAACAAAGCCAGATGCATCATAATGCAACACGCTGAAATCGGTTTACAACTAGGTGCCAAAAGCTGGTTCATGCTATGTCTATTATATGGTTTTCAGTACGATCAGCTCAGAACAAGGAAGGGTGCCTGGAAGGTAGCCTGGGCTGAAACCATGGTCTGAATAGGCCCACAAATCCCATGTGAACAGGCCCATAAGTCTCAACTACTTTGATGTAGCTAGGTTATGGAACTAACTTCTCTTTTGCAGTCCTGCTTCTCAGTGAGCGTGTGCAAGCCGCATTGACTCTGATGACATAAGTGGGTGCGTTGGTTTGCAAAGGATTTTGAAATGGCCAGTGTTAAATAACAACTCATCATATTGAAATGCCACCCCAAAACAAAATTCTACAGAGCTCTATATAGGTAGCCTTCCCATTCATTTCAACTTTTCAGAGAAGGGGGACTCCACAAGTGCAATGAGACAGGTACAACACAGCTGCCACTGTCAAATTAGAATGTAAGAGCCTACATGAGTGACATCTCTATGCTCACCTTTAGATTCCCACCCATGTGTGAAGTGGCTGTTTTGGTGCAATTGACTGCAAACCAGACCTGAGCAAGCTGAATCATCTGTAGAACAATCTGAGTAATCTATGCTGTGATACAAAACACACTTGCTTGGTAGGAAGTGCTATTGAACTCAATGGGACTTGAAATAAATGGAAATGGACTGCCTTCAAGTCGATTCTGACTTATGGTGACCATATGAATAGGGTTTTCATGGTAAGCAGTATTCAGAGGTGGTTTACCATTGCCTCCCTCTGAGGCTGAGAGGCAGTGACTGGCCCAAGGTCACCCAGTGAGCTTCATGGCTGTGTGGGGATTCGAACCCTATGAAAACGGGACATGCGTGTTTTGTTGTGCACAGAGTTTTGCCACAGAGTTAATTCTACTGAAATCCAAGGGACTGCTTCAAAGATATATCATCATCATTTGTATACTGTCCATCTAGCCAAGTTCTCTGGGCAGTTTACAAAGACGCTAAAACACAACATACAATTTAGGATAAAAACCCTTAGAACAAAAAATGACTAAGTGCTGATGATTATGTAAGAAAAGAGTAGGTGATTATTTTAGCACATGACACCCATTCAGGTCTATGGGAATCAGTGGCTAAAATGCAGAGATGTGAGAAGTCATCCATTATATTAATTTGCAGCTGTTCTTTAGAAATAATTATATGCAGCAATTCTTTAGAAAACAGCAGTAATTATTGAAGTTAAAATTAGGATATGACCCTCCAAAACCACATGTGCTAATAACAGGCAATTCAAAGTGAATCCCACACACACCTGTGGAAGCCTTAGCTTTTTATATATATATAAAATGGCAGAACAGATTCTTCTTATCCCTGATAATCAACAGTAACAACAACTAGAAATGAAGTAATTTTATAAATTGAAATAAAATGTTTCAAAATCAAATGTAATCTGATTGTTTGAAAGCAGCAGTTCTCTAAAAGGCAGTTGTGTTGTAGCATCAGCTGATCAACCTATATACGCTGTGGATTTTGCACGGCAAATCTTTAGCTCTAGCTCCACCATCTGTTATAAACAAAAACTGCAAATAAAATAGTAAGCTGCTTGGTCTCCTGTTGCAATGAGGGCACTCGGTTATCAAAAGGAACAAAGGGAGAGTTATTTGTTACAGTCTGAGTGGCAGGCTTTGGAGTGGCACTGTCTCTACCATCTGTCCAAGCTTTGGGCTTGCTTATGCCAGGACACCTAATTAGCTACCAACTACAAAAGTGGGTGGCAATCAAAAACGTAAGTCATTAACTTTTCCATGATGGAGCATAGCAATAGCTATGACAATGTAACCCCGCCCCCCCAATTGGGCCCAGTCCAGTTCTAGTTGTGTACAACATCACGTGTAATGACTCATCGCCCTTGATGGGAATGCACATGCCTATGTGTAGTAAAAGCTATATCCAACCAGACCTCGATGAGCATCATGATGCAGATAAGGCCACCCATCCAGATGCTTATCTGCAACAGCTACACCCAGAGAAAGCGACTTCCACATGCAGATCTCCCTTGCTAGATCAAAATGTTAATGTTGGGTTAGCAGCTGCATTGTTAGATGGTGTTGACATACAAGTAAATATGTCAATGCAAATGTTGTGGATTCAGGTGATAAGCAGAACACTATAAGCTACTGTGATAGTTTCAAGGTGCTAGTGTTGGTGTACAAAGCCTTACACCTAAAAGATAGTGTCCCTATTATATACCCAACCAATCACTGTGCTCTGCAGGAGAGGGCCTCCTGCAGATACCACCCCATCAGGAGACCCATTACATATGATGTAGGAATTTGGCCTTTGGTGTGGCAGCACCCACACTTTAGGACTCCCTCCCATTATATATCAGACAGGCGCTGTCTTTATTGTCTTTTTGGCACCTACTTTGTCTTCCAACAAGCATTTTAACTGGAAATTTTATCCCAACCTTTATCTGCATTGGCCACAAATCGTATTTGTATATGTGTTTTAGTGTTGATGTTTTTATCATTGTTAATTCTCTTTGGGATGCTTCATGGGAAGTGATGCTGAAATGAAACAAACAAACAAATATTTTTCCCCACTAGACAAATGGCAACTTTCCGGTGAATATTCTATGCACACTTAGAAGTCATTGCCTCTGGATTCAAATCAGTGTGCATTGAAATGCTGTCTTAAAAACAAAATCTTATAAACTACCCCACTCATTCTAATGTCTATTTGAATTAAAATTAAAATTGGGGAAGAGCTGTAGCTCAATAGCAGAGCATCTGCCTTGTGTCCAGAAGCCCCCAAATTCAATCCCTGGCATCTCCATGTAGGGTTGGGAGAAACATTTGCCTGAAAACCTGGAGAACCACTGCAGGCTATTTATTTATTTATTTATTATGACATTCCTCTCCAGACTTTTCTACAATGAGCTCAACCCGTACATGTGTGTACATGGTCATTCCCCCACTTTTTATCGCCACAATCTTCCTGTGAGGGAGTTCAGGCTGAGAGGTGGTGACTGGCCCAAAGTCACGCCAGTGTGCTTAATAACTGAGCAGAACTTTGAGTCTGTGTCTCTCTGTTCCCGGTCACAGCATTCTAACCACTATACCACACTAGCTGCAGTTTTAATAAATATCATTTTCTAAATGCCTGCAGTTTTACTTCAACTATAGGAATTTATGTGCAGGGCTCCAGTGTATATGTGTACATCTGCTCATGTCGCTTGTCAATATTTGTGATGTCACATGATTGACAGGTAGGCTGCCCCACCCACCTGTCAAAATCCCAACATCAGAGGTTGAAAGGAGGAACAAGACTTACAAAGCCTCCCCGAGCTGATCCTTTCAAGTTTTTGTGATCATCCCAGTTCTCATTTGCACCCCCACTGTCCTTTTCACCCAAGAGCATCTTTTCGCCACACACCCCACATACTCTTTTCCTTTCACTCCCCTTCCCCATCCTCCTCTCCTTTTCTCTCTCTGTGCAACAGCATCTCTTAGCCCAACACCCCATATATTACTCTCTCTCTACACACAAGAGCATCCCTCCCACATACTTTCTTGCTCTCTCTACCCAAATGCACCTCTTGTCCCCCACATCCTTCTCTCTCTTTTTCTCTACCCAAGATAATATATTTTTCACACATAACCCACATCTCCTTCTCTCCTTTTCTCTCTCTACCCAAGAGCACCTCTTTCCTCAGTCCTTCTCCTGCTACCCATCTCTTTCCACATATCTTTCTCTTCCTTTCTCTCTCTACCCAGGAGCATCTCTACCCCCACCCCACATACCCTTCTCTCACTAACCCTAACCCAGAACCTAACCTTAACCTATCCCTAAACAGGACTCTAACCTGGACCCTAACCCCAAACCAAACCCTAGCCCTAATCCAGACTGTAACCCAGACTCTAACCCAGACCCTAACCCTAATCCAAAAACAAACCCTAACCAGAACCCTAACCTTAATCTGGAACCCTTCCCCTTCCTCTAACCCAAACCCAAACCCTAACCAGAACCCTAACCTAGAACCTAACTCTAACTTGGAATCTAATGCTAACCCAGGCCCCAACCCTAAACCCTAACCTGGAACCTTACCCTAACCTGAAACCTAACCCTAACAGGAACCCTAACCCTAACCCAGAACCTAACCCTAACTTCCTGCATCTTCCTTCTCCCACATATTACAACTACTAAGCACCCTTGTCACCTTCCTATTTTGTATCTCTGCTTTCATCTTCACCCCATGTATGCTACTCCCTCCTTTTTGTAACTCCTTTTGTAATCTACATCCCCATTTTCACCTTCACCCCCTTTTTCCTCCCTTCCTCCTCCTCCATTTTCTCAACTCCCCCTGCACACAGATCACTCCCATTTTCATGCCTCCTCCCCTCTCTCCTATTCTGCAGCTCCCTTTGCGCACACGTACCCATGATAATATATGTTACTGTAATCTTTAATTTGAATACACTCTTAAGAGCAAGCCTGTCAGTTAGCTTGTTCTGTTAGAGAAGGTTAAGTTCAGCTGACGCATGTTGTACATATATGGGCATTTGCTTGCTAGTAAAATGCCTGTTCTAAATCATTACATCCAAACTGGAACTTCATGCTGAAGACAGCACATAGTACCAGGAGTAAAATACATAGCGATACATTACTGTGAAATATTTGGGGGCTCCACATCCTTCATCTCTCTGAGGCAGCTAAGGAATAGAAGAGGGAGGTATTTGAATACAGTGAGAAAGAAGGCACACTAAAAGGGGAAAAGTGGTGATTTTAAACAACAGCAGAGGTTTGAGTGAAGCGGGGATTGAGAGACACTGAGAGAAAAACGGCAGTTTTAAAGAATAGCAGAGGTTGGAATAGAGTGAGCAGGGGTTTGAGTACAGTGAGTAGGGAGCTGGGAAAGGCTCTGTTTGTGTTAGCTTCTGTGCTGTACCCATCTCTATTTCTCCTTGTTAAAACTTAAAAAAAAACCAAAAACCCACAATGTTCCTCCCTTGCCAATCTATTCAGACCTCTCTGTTTTTAACCCACGACTTTTCCCCTGTCAGTATCCCTCCCTTTTCGCTCCCGTGCCACGGCCTCTATTGTTGTGCAACTTGCCTTCCCTTTTGCTCCCCTATCCTGCCCTGACATCATGCAAATCCACGATTGTGATGCAGCTCTACAAATCCTCCAATGGGGGCTTTATACGTAAGATAGAAATCTAAATTGCTTAGTCTGTGGGAAGGACAAACTATAATGGCTTGTTAAATAAATAAATTCAAGTATAATCTAAAATGAAAACAGTATTTTTTTGGGGGGGGTTGCCTCAGTAGTTTTGCAAATAGTTTAGCAAACATTCTAGCTTATTCTAGTTTATTGTGAAATCCATTATTCTGAAGCCACTTCTCACAATACTTTCCTGCTGCTATACTTCAGCACTCCTGAACTGCATGAGTATACTCATATGATGTAATATAATGCATGAACTGGCAGTATATCTTCTGTAGTCACAAGAGTCACAGGAGCACTTTTCCTAGCTGCCAAATTGCATGAATCAATTCTGACTGTATACATGCTCCAAAATATCACAGATTTTTCCATGCACATGTATGCCTGAAGATAGTTTGGATGATTCATGTATTAGATACCAGCCCTTAGACAATGAATCCCTCCCTCCCTCCCCCCCCCATCACACCTTCTAAGTCAGGGATGGAGAGCCTTTGGTCCTTCAGATTTTGTTGGACAACCACTCCCATTGGCCCCAGCTAGCATGGTCAATGCTCAAGGATAATGGGAGCTGTAGTCCCACATCTGGAGGGCCACATCCCTGCTTTTAAGTTCTGCACTGCTAATTCAAACAGGTTTCCTTGGAAGATATTGTTTGAATGCAGAAACCAAGTGGATTTTGCAGGAAAGATCTATGGGCATGCACAAGCAGGACACCAGGAACAGGAGTTTCGCACAACTTCTGCCTGCTGTTTTCTGTAAAATCCATTTGGCTTTTGCAATTCTACATAAGGTTTTCTTTCCTCCTTTATGGAAGAAAAACAGTGCACTGGAATCAGCCCTTGAAATATGAGTGTGTCTGCATGATCAAAATCCACAAGAGGGGGCAGTCGTACAAGCTGCGTTTATTAAAGGAACCCCTTAAAAAGTTTGCAATGAGAAATATACCTATTTCACTTAATTAAAACACCCTCACACCCCTTTATTCTGTTCTGTTACTGTCAAACTATCAAGAAAACTTTATATTTTCGAACATGGGGGTACCAATCATTGTATGTTTCTTCTACCCAGCACCAGAGCCTCATCTGAATGTCTGCTTCCTCCTCCCACATTCCATCTTAAGACTGTGACCAGATGCAGAACTCTGTGGCTTCACTATCAGTCAAACTCCTCCGCCTTGCTTTTGGCATTGTAAAAAAATTTTTTTAAAAAACAACTTCAAAGAAAGTAATAGACAAATGGGGGATGGCTTAGGGAGCCACAAAAAGCTTGTTGGCATCACAGTATCAGTGTGGGGCTATGGGAGCAGTAAATAATAATAATGATGATGATGATGATGATGATGATGATGATATTTACTTTTTAAAAAATGAGGGGCCCTGAAGGGACCCCACAAAACCTTTCTTGGCACCGTGGCATAATAGCTGAGAACTCATGGGAGCAGTCAAAAACAGTTTTTAACATATATATTTTTAAATGACAAAGTTTGGAGGGTCTGGGGGGCACAAAAACCTCTTGCGGGGGTTGTATACAGCTTGCAGGCTAGCCACCCCAGGATGATGTGATATACCTGCTCTGCTCAATCAGAGTGTGCCCTAAATTTCAGTCATACCTAAATAGGTTCTCCTGACTATTTCTGTCGCAGCACTTTGATACATATATATCCTAAACAGGGATGGGGATCCTATGCCTCCCTCATGTTGTTGGACTACAACTCCCATCATCCCTGACTGTTGGCCATGCTGGCTGGGATTGATAGGAGTTGGAGTCCAACAACCTCTGGAGAGTCACAGGTGCCCCACCCCTGTCCTAAAGG
Source organism: Rhineura floridana (assembly GCF_030035675.1). Taxonomy (NCBI): domain Eukaryota; kingdom Metazoa; phylum Chordata; class Lepidosauria; order Squamata; family Rhineuridae; genus Rhineura; species Rhineura floridana. Next base: position 62,336,747 of record NC_084489.1, read on the forward strand.
CTTTGGATAACCTCATACCTTGTCAGCATCTCTTTGTTTATATTCCTGTAGTGCTGCTTCTAAACTTTCAATTGTAGCAGCCTGCTCCTCAAGCTTGTTCCTCAACCTCTGTATCTTTGCAGCTATCGGCTCTTCACCATCTCCAGGAGTTTCTTCTCCAATTAAGAAATATTTCTGTCAAAGAAAGAGGATTATTGATAAGAGACCCACTGCACTTGATCACCGCCAGAAGGCACAGCAGCAACAGCCAGTGGCCTCACAACCATGGGACTTTTTTTGCAACCCTAAATCGCTTCTGACTTTTAGCAGTTGCCTAAAGATAACCAGCTCTGCTGCTGAGGCGGAACAATGAACAGTGTGTTAGAGAGGATAAGTTATTGGACTGAGATGGAAGAGACCTGGGTTTAAAGTTTTGGACAGTCAGTATGGGTGCCTCTAGACCAGCCTTTCCCAACCAGTGTGCCTCCAGATGTTGTTGGACCACAACTCCCATCAGCCTGAGCCAGCATTGCCAATGGCTGAGGTTGATGGGAGTTGTGGTCCAACAACATCTGGAGGCACACCGGTTGGGAAAGGCTGTTCTAGACTGCTGGCTCCTACCACTATCTAATCAATGTTCTATGCCAGCCTTCGCTAACCTGGTACCCTCCAGATGTTTTAGATTACAGCACAATCTGGCTGGGAGTGATGAGAATTGTAGTTCAAAACATCTGGAGGGCACCAGATAGACAAAGGCTGTTCTATGCTGCAAGCTCTATGTGGAATTGCAACTTTTGTGTGTGTATGTTCCACTATGTTCTACCCATACTAGTGGGTATGACATAAACTCTCCTCAGGTGTTACAATAAGAGGAACATATGAAGATAGGAATGTGCCTTATAGTGAGTCAGACCATTGGTCCATCTAGCTCAGTATTGTCTACACTGACTGGCAGTGGCTCTCCAGGACTTCAGACAGGGGTCTTTCCCAACTAGGGACCTTCTTCATACAAAATAGATGCTCTACCAGTGAGCTATGCTCAGTGAATACATGAGGGGAAGGCAGAGGGGACAGGCATGCTAGCTCTGGTCCCCGTTGCCATTCTTATGGCCTCCTAACTCATGGAAAGTGAGCTTCTGCAGCATGGAGCCTTATCAAAAGGCTTTCTTCCCGTGAAAAATAAGCTTTTCATTTTTCTGCCTCATTCTCAGTTGCAAGGAGGCTGAGGGTGGTGTGTGTGTGTGTTTCTTTTCCAGTACAGTAGGGCTCCGCTTACCGGTATTCCGTTTTCCGGCGTTCCACTGATGCGGTGTCTTTCAATGAGGGGAAATTCCCCATTTTAAGGCCGTTTTTGTGCTTTTGCGACATTTTGCGACGTTTTCGTATCATTTTCGCGCAATGCGCCCCATTATTTTCAATGGGTTTCGCTTTACAGCGATTTCTGCTTTACGGCGGCAGTCCGGAACGGAACCTGCTGTATAAGCAGTGCCCGCCTGTAAATATTTCTCCAGTGCTGTGCAGCCTCCCTGGCTGCCTAGACTTCCACATCTGAAAAAAAGCCTTGAAGGAGGAGTTACCTCATGATGTCTTCCCTTGGGCTTTAACTGAAGCATGGGCACCTGGGAAGGCTGCAGAGTGCAGACCACTGACGAGGACTAATTGGCTGATTTAGAAAAGTGCTTATGTACTGTTCTCTCATAAAATATCAGGGTGGTGTAGAGCATTATAAAACATTGTTTGTAGAATTGAAGAACAGATGTTCACAAACACCCCTTGGCTGCCTCAAAGATATAGTAAGTAAGCATGACAAAACCCCTGCACCCCACAACTCATGGGAATTTCAGCAACAGTTTCTCTCCCCTTTGACAGACCCACCTTATTCTTTTGAATGTGCAGAGTTCTGACTTTAATATTGCAGTTTTACATTGTGTAACCAGAGCTTGGAAAAGTTACTTTTTTGAACTACATCTCCCATCAGCCCAATCCAGTGGCCATGCTGGCTGGGCTGATGGGAGTTGTAGTTTAAAAAAAGTAACTTTTCCAAGCTCTGTGTAACCCACCCTGGCACCTTATGGTGAAGGGCAGGTAAGAAATTTGAACAACAACAAAACAACAACAGCAAAAATATATACAATGCTTCCCTCATTAATTGATGGAGAATGGTTGGGAAAAAAACCACACAGACACACGAGGGAAACTTTTGCACAGCACTATTTTGTATCCATGGGTGCTTGCTATATGTTTTAGAACTCTGGCAAGGGGCAGAACTAGTATGCCCTTTCCCCCTCAACTTACATGTTTATATTTTCCTTATTGCAACCCTAGCCCCATCTACACCGTACATTTAAAGCAATACCATACCACTTTAAACAATCATGGCTTCCCGCAAAGAAACCTGGGAACTGCAGTTTGTTAAGGGGCTGAGAGTTCTTAGGAGACTCTACGCCCTTACAGAGCTACAGTTCCCAGAATTCCCTGGGAAGAGGGATTGACTGTAAAACCACTCTGAGAATTGTAGCTGTCTCACAGAGGGCCCAGGCTCTAAAATCAAGCTGCACCACAGTCTACCGGGGTACACAATGTATGACAGTCACTTTTTTTAAAAAAAACATGTCTCTTTTTGTTGTATTTCAATAGTTAGGGGTGTCGTGGAGGAGGGATAGATGGGATGGGGGGGAACACCTGCATTCCTGTTCCAGTGGCTGCTTCTCACCCACCCGTATTGTTATATATGAATTGCTTTTGCTCCAGTAGCAAGGTTGAATCCCAGGGCAAGGATACCACATGTGCTTGTACCTCTTTTGTATCTGATCCTAACTGCTTTACTTGGGCTCTGGCTCACAGGGTCAGGTTTTTAGCCAGGACATTTCAACTCCAAGTACATGCTGCAAGCACTAAGCTTGATAAAGCAAACCAGGGTGAGCTGCATCCCACCCTATATCGGATACACAAAACATACACAATAGAGAGATTTTAAAACTCACTGCATAGTTTGTTCTGAGAACTGCAAGTGCATCGCATAATTGTTGCTGGTAGCTATATCGCATTTTGACTTCTTTCTATAAATAAAGGGGGGAATTAACATTTTTATGAAACCTGAAACAGTAAAAGGCAAGGTCAGTAAGAAAAAAAAAGGTCCAAACTCCACAATAGGGCAATACCGCTATTAGGGCATTTTGGTTGGTCCTAATAAAGGTATTTCCCAACTGTGGTTTTCAAAACAATAAAGACATATTAGGATATGAAAAGCTGGCCCATCAAAATAATTTTATTATTTTCATCAGGAAAGCAATATCATCTTTATTCTCTTTGCTCTTAAAAATCCAAAAGGGTGTTTGTGCTGAGCTGCATCTGCCAGCACCCTAAGTCTTTGCAATCCCCAGGCATGCCGCATACCAGGTCTGGAGATCTCATATCCCCCAAAAGCTGTGCAACAGCCAAAGACACTGCTGCAACAGGTAGAAGCAATTACAACAGCTTGCCTTTAGGTGGAGCCACAAGTCCATGCTATCCTGTTCTCTGGTCAGGGACCAGGTTGAACGGTCAACCACTCGTATGCTGTGTCAATGCTGGCTGTGCGGATTCTGGGCCATGGACTCTCCAGATCAGTGGTGGCTGGTGCCCATTGGGACTGGAGGGGCAGAAGGCAAGGAGAGCAACAGAAGGTGGAGCCATAACCAATGGCAGGCAGAATCACCTCCTGGACTGTGTAAGTAAGAAGGCAGGCAGGTGGGCAGACTGAGGTTGGTGGGGGAATGCCCCATTCGCCCTAATGTACCAGCCTCTACCACTCCAGATATCAGGTTGTGCCTGGGGTTTGCCAGGCATCAGTTGCCTGTGTTGCCTCTGGTGGGGTTTGTACAAACACAACCAATCCTTAGTTCATATCCATAGTTTATGCTACTAATTATTCTGAATGCAGCTCAGAATAACATTACAGAGTAATGGTGCAGAGCACTGTCATAAGAGTACTTCAGGCTGCCAACTTACACACGCTAACCTAGAAATAAGTCCTATTAACTCATGTTTACTTTAGATTAATCAGTGCACAGGGGATTGTGCTGTCAATTGCTATAATGCATGGCCAGATTGAAAGGCTGCAACATCTTCTCAAATGAAAATGTGACATATTTTTCTTAAAAAAACAGACAAATATGAGAGCTCTTTGTCTACAAAAATCATTCAAAAAACCATAACATTTAAATAATTGATTATAAATTCACATTCCACTCATGCATATTACAGTGGAAATTCAAGCATTTCTTGAAAAGATCAGCTAATGACAGTCTACACCGAAGTAAATATTCTTTTGTGTTGCTTTCACATAAAATAACATAAATCTCAAAAATTGCAAATAAACACTGAGAGCAGAATACTATTAATGAATCTTGACATTAATGAATGTTCACAAAACATTAAATACTTTTAGAACCACTGTCTGGCTACTCACAGGATGAATATAATTAGCCATTTTATTGTGTAAGTTGCTTTCAGGTACTTGAGTGCAAAAATGTGAATAATAATGATGATGATAATGATGATGATGATAATAATAATAATAATAACAATAATGTACTGCCCATCAAAGAATAATAGTCAAGTTAACAATATGAGAAGTATCACACATAGTACTGTTGCCAACCAATCTTGCAGAATGGCTCATCTGACCAAGTGCTCTCAGCCAGTTGTCAGAATGCCCTCAATGCACTGGAATACTGGGCACTATTCAAGGATATACATCTTATTACCAACTGTGTAGCAGAAATCTTATCTTGGCATGGTCCATCCATCTGATATCACCATTAGCCCAAGGTGGTAACGAGGAATTTCTCCATAGCTATTTGAGTTTGGGTGCCATGTCAAGTCAGCTTCATAGGTACACTCATTACACAGGACAGTCCATTGTGATGCTGTGGAGAATTCCGCACACATATTACATGAATATGATGATGCGACTTCTTGTTGGGGGCCCTTGCAGGGGTTTCCTCTGCCTTAATTTTGCTGAGCCAATGGCTACAACAAACTAGTTAAGCCACAGTACCGGGATTTAAATTCAGCAATACCCTAGTTAAAAGCAGCTTGGTTGGAAGGGGAATGACAGCATTACCCCAAGCATTTGTACTCATGAGTAAGTCCCACTGATTTCCATGGAACTGACTCACAGGTAAGTATACAAAGGATTGCAAACTTAAGACTTCAGGAATCCAATAGTACCTTATTGAGTCACAAGGTTGGACATGAGTTTGAGGATCATTATCATCACCATCATTGTCATCAGACCAATGGTCCACCTAGCTCAGTATCATCCACACTCATTGGCAGCAGCTCTCCAGGATTTCAGGTAGGGGTCTTTCCTAGCCCTATCTGGGGATGCCAGGTACTGAACCTGGGACCTTCAGAATGTTTGTTTGTTTATATACCACTTAATATTTCAAAAAACTCTAAGCATTGTACTAAAAACCAAATAATATGAGTGGTATTCAATGCTAGGCCGACTCAGAGTAGATCCACAGACATTAACAGACATGACTAACTTAGGTTCCTGCATTTAAATGGGTCTACGCTGGGTAAGATGTAGTTGAATACAACCCTGTATCATTAAAATGTTATAACAAATACACAAAGTAATACCAATAAAACAGCAATATAAAAATATATACAAGCATTACAAAGTTAATTAAACATAAAATTGGAAGACTCAGGGTCTAATCTTATGGGTCAGGAAAAGTCCAGACAAAAAGTTACGTTTTCACAAGACGTCTGAAGGAACTGACGGTTGCTGCTTCGCATACAGCAGAGGCAAGGGCATTCCACAGAGCAGGGTCAACAGCAGAAAATGCCCATTTTGGGATTACCACTCCATGATATTCTACAGCGTATGGCGCCACAATTAGAATCTTCCCAGATGATCTAAGTGATCTTACAAGTCTATACAGGGGCAGGAGGTCTTTGAGCTAACCTGGTCCCAACTTGATCAGAGAATACAACTCCCATCAGCCCCAGCTAGCATGGCCAATGGTCAAGGATGATGGAAGGTGTAGTCCAAAACATCTGCAGGGTTCCAGGTTGGGGAAGCCTGGCTTATTGTATCCTGGAGGAAACAATCAGCAGATGCACATTATAATGTTATAAACCAACACTTGCCATATTATACTAGGAGGTTTTAAGAGGGAGAAAAGGAAAAAGAAAGTCTTTAAACTCTCCCAGGCATCCCCATAACAAAAAAGTTCCCCAATTTGGGGCTGGTTGTTAGGCTGAGCTCAATAGTGCTTAACAGCACAACAGGTGAAGGTTTCAGGAGTGTAAATCACTTTAGATCTATAGCCTGGATATGCTCTCTGTCCTGTCTTGCTAGCTGTAAGCATATAACATTTGAACACACATTGCTATAAATATAAACAAACACTAAATATTTAAAATGATTATACATAGATGCTTTACACTTCAGCACAGGGCTGGCGCCAGAGGGCGGCCAGGTCAGGCCCTGGCCGGGGGGTCCTCAAGGGCCCCTCCTTAGGGTGTGTGGGTCACCTCACAGGCCTGCAACCCCCCATGCATGGTCCACCTACCTCTTGCTTGATGCAAATGTTAGTTGCACTGCGGGCGCAAGCCTGCCATCAATCAAGATGGTGGCTGAGGTTTCCCTCAGGCGCTGATGCCCCTGCCGCCATCTTGGTTGATGGCAGGGATGAGTGCACGTTGCACGCATGCATGCCCTCAACCAAGATGGCAGTGAAGACATCAGTCCCCTAGGGAAGCCTTGGACACCATCTTGGTTGATGGCAGGCTTGCGCCCACAGCACAACTAATATTTACATCAAGGAAGAGGTAGGTGGAGCATGTGGGGGGGTCGCGGGCCTGCATGGCATTAGAAGGGTGCCTGGGAGCTCCCTTTCCGCGATCCGCACTGCGGATCAACAAAGGGAGTGCTACCCACCCACCCTAAGGAGGGGCCCTTCAGAGAGAGGTAGGTGGGGTGTGCGTGCATGCGGGTGTGGGGGCCTGGGGTAGGCTGGTGCCCAAGGGCCCCGGCATGCCTGGTGCCAGCCCTGCTTCAGCACATTGATGCTAAAGAGGGATGAGGAAAGTTACCCTGTACCTGCTTATAAAAGTCCTCAATGTATTTCAACCTGTCGTTTATTTCTAGCCAGAGCTTTGTTGCTTGTTCCTGTATTTTTTCCTCATACTGTGCTTTAAGGACATTTTTATACATAGCAAAATCGTCATAGAGCATGTCTGTGAGCTGAAAATGCAAAAAAAAAAAAGGTTAATGTCATGTGTTCAAAATTATTTATTCTGTAGCTGTTTCAGCTGAACAGAAAAGAGCTGCCAAACACATTAGTTCACCAAGCTGAACACACACGCTGTGTCAGTCCATAGGTTGGCATGGGAGGGGCCAAATTACCTCAACATAGCCACATATTCAGTCACCTGTCATAATTATGTACCTGTTTCAATGGGCTGGTTTGGATATACTGCAAAACCAAGGATGAGGATCTTGTGGCCCTTGAGATGTTGCTGGATTCCAACTTCCATCAGCCCCAGCCAGCATTTGCAGTGATAATTGATAATGGGAGTTGTAGTCCAACAACTTCACAGGATCTGCATCTCTGTGCTAAACTATAGTTTAGCATTACAAGAACAAACCTAGTTTCCCCTAGGCTTGTGCACTCCCTCCTCCTCTTCCGATTCAGTTATGAGGAGCAGTTCAGAATCTTTCACTTGCATTTTTTATTGAAAGGAAAAGGAAATGGACTGCCTTCAAGTCGATTCCGACTTATGGCGACCCTATGAATAAGGTTTTCATGGTAAGTGGTATTCAGAGGGGGTTTACCATTGCCTTCCTCTGAGGCTGAGGGGCAGTGACTGGCCCAAGGTCACCCAGTGAGCTTCATGGCTGTGTGGGTATTCAAACCCTGGTCTCCTAGGTCGTAGTCCAACACCTTAACCACTACACCACACTGGCTCTCGCATTTTTTATTACCTGAAGTTTATTTACTTAATTAATTCACAGTTTTTATATTCCACCTTCCCTCCAAATGGGAGAACAGGACAGCTAACAACTTAAATAATAAAACAAAGCAGTACAGTAAAAAAAAAATTAAAATCACATATTCTAATCTTAACATAGATCAGCAGTGACCATATCCATTGTACCACTCCACTAAAAGCCAATTTGTTTCATGATCTAAAAGCCTGAACAAATAAAAATGATCTAAACCGCCCTTTAAATATTTCTATTATGGACGCTTTCTGAACTTGGGCAAATTGTGGTTAATCTTAATATGGTTAGTAGAAACAAGCCAATTTGAGACCCTAGTTTATGAATTTGGCTTGTTTCCACTAACCATAGTTAAGATTAATCACAGTTTAGAGTTCAGACAACACACTAAACTGCAATTAATCTAAAATGGAAGTGGAAGTTTCTGATCTCTTCATGGCTGCCCCAGAAGTGCATGAGCCTATGAAGAGGCTTGGCTTATTCTCATAATGATAAACATGGTTTGGTGTTACATTCAAACTGGGCCCATATGTCACACAGTCTTAACCATTTTGATTCCACTTTTCACTTGCATATGCTATCTGCAGTTGATAATAGTGACAACAGGAACATTGACAATGAAAGTGAATGAAAAAATTACCCATAATTTCTGAAGAAAAAATGAACACAGATGTTAAATTATGATGGTTAAAATATAGATATTGTTTACACACAATAAAAACTAGCTACTTATGTAAATGATTGCAGTGTCTCATATGTATGTCAACACAGCTCTGCTTGAATGATCGGCAGAAAAAACAGCTTACCTGTAATAAAGTTCTTGTTGTTGCTATAAACTCTTTTATATCTCCTATTTCACTTGTATCAGTTTGAGTAGCATGATCTGAGATCCCAAAACCTATTTTTAGGTCTTCTGAAATTGTAGGCCTACAGAATTTTTTGTTAAAATATAGTTAGTCTCAACAGCAGAGATATTACACTGAACAAACATTAAGCTTCCAGAAGCACTAATCTGTAAAACTATCCATTGCCCTTTAAATTATAGCCCCGTTCAGGTGTTCTGCTCATGTAAAAAAGCAACATGAGAGTGGGGACAAACATCAAGTTCCAATGCTGTTACTTTCCATGAGCTGGTGGGTGAACTTGTCAAGCAGGAAGCCTCCTGCACTCGTGGAAGCTGCCTGCACCATTTAAAATCTATATCTAAATGGATACCTCAAGGACTGCCTCTTCCCATATGAATCAGCCCAGCCCTGTGGTCTTCATCAGAGGCCCAAAGGTGGTGTGGAGGGCGGCCACATGAGAACAGGCCTTTTCAGTGGTGGCTCCCCTGTATGTGGAATGCTCTCCCTAGGGAGATGTGTCTGATGCCTCCATTGTCAGTCTTTAGATGCCAGACTAGGATGTTTTTGTTTACCAAGGCCTTTGATTAATTAATGTTGCCTCCTATGGTGTGGTGCTCACTTTTTAATGGGGTGGGTACAACATCATTAATATGTTGCTAGATGAGCATTTTATGTATTTTCTGTTGTCATTGCTTTAAATTTTTCTGATTTAAAATTGCTTTTATGTGTTGCATTTTATTTCCGTCAAGTTGCTTTTGAGACCTTTTATTTTATAAAGTGACTGATAATTGTAAACAACAACAACAATAAATCAGGGTTCTAAATTGTGCAGGGATCCTCCACAAGTACAGGAAGCTCCCTGCTGCAAAGTTTGATCTCCAACTGGCAACAAGAATAGCGATAGGGGAGCAGAGTTTAATGTGCTCAACTTACTCTCCCTACTTGTATGTTGCAAGTAGGAAGCCTAAAGAGGGTTCAGTACTGAATACATTTATCTGGAAATCCCATTGCTCATGCAATTATATAGTTCACTTATATCTCACTCTTGCTTTCAAAGCAGCTTGCATACGGATGCTAGGCAGCCTCCCATCCAGGCACTGACCAGGCAAAGGCCTGCTTAGATTTCAACAATGTAACGTTGTCATATGATGCAAAGCTGTTCTCTGGGGAGCACAAATGGCTCGCCATGTGCTTACATCTGCCATCTGGAGCAACCTATGTTCTGCCTCCATCAAGGCTACACTCTGCCTCCATGGTCAGGGGCAGTATGCTTCTGCTTACCAGTTAGTAGAAACTGCAGAAGGGAGAGTGCTGTCATGCTAAGGTCGCGCTTGCAAGGCATGTGGGTGGCCACTGTGAGAACAGGATGTTGGACTAGATGGGCCACTGGCCTGATCCAGCAGGATCTTCTTATGTTAACCTAAAACATCTTTCAGCTGTACTGCAGGGGGGTTACCCCCCTACTTTCCTGGACTTGTACTGCGACATTATTTTGGAAGCCCAGATTAAGAAGAATCTTCTGTGGATGAACTCACAACATGCAAACCTCCTGGAGGTGGCTGCTGTTCTAAACATGACTGGCTTTTCCAGCTCCAGAGAACAGGTGTGCATGGCAGCTGCTTAGTCCTTGGGATGCAGAGTAAGACTGAGTCAACATGTACGCCACCCAAGCTAAACTTAGCTCATTTGCATGGGGGAACTCTTAGTGCAAAACTATGGGAAGACTGGAACAAATGCCAGGACGATTTTTAAAATAGCCTTCTGCATCAACATCTCTCAGAACCACTCCCCTGATTGCATTTCTGCAACACTCAGGCATTCCCTGGATGTTAGTCTTGTCATATTTGTAAACTCTTTAAATAGCAACATGAGAAAGTTTAACATCTATATTTTAGAGCAAGGAAGATAAGTGGCATTTCCTGATTCCCAAAGTGGTTCAGAGATGCAATTCCATTTTAAATCACCCTGCACAGTATACAATGAACTGGAGACATCAAGGAACAAACGCTGGTGCATCTCTACACTCATTTCCAGCATTAATGGGAAGTGCTAATGGCCTGATGCCACAATTCTTGATGTGGGCACAAGAATTGTACAAGGAAGCTTTCTTACTTTGAGGGGAAGTGTGCAAAATAATGGTGCATTATAAGTACCCCCCCCAGAGGAGCTGCCAATTAAACCTGGAGTGTCCATGTAGTTGTTCAGTGTAAGAATTGCAATACATCATGCTATTTAATTCTTAAATGAGGGATAGGTGGTGGGAAGATTTTACCTCTGGTTCCAAGATGCCATGGAAAACAACTGAAGACATACATAGGAAGCTGCCTTATAGCAGGTTAAAATATTTATCCATTTATTTATTCATTCTATGGTTCCCAGACAGGAACACAGGACAGCTTACAACAATATAGAAAGTACAATATAGAATATTACACTCCCTCAGGTAATTTACAAGGAAGAGACAGTAATGACCTTTTAAAAGTCTCTTTAAAAAGTTTACGTTTATGCAAACTTTCCTAGACTCTGACTTTTTAAATTCTCTCTTTCGTACACTGCCAAGTTTTATTTGTGACATATACTTTTGTTTTTACCTTGTTTTATTTAGTTTTAAGGAAATTTTATTGATCGTTACTGGTGTATTTTTGTTATTTATTTATTTATTTATTTAATTTGTATCCCACCCTTCCTCCCAGCAGGAGCCCAGGGCGGCAAACAAGGCACTAAAATCCCTTTAAAACATCATAAAAACAAATCCTAAAATACATTAAGACAAAACAGCGTTAAAAACATTTTAAAAACTTTTTTAAAAAAGGGTTATTTTTACTGATTCTTTTGTAAACCACAGAGATTTTTATTATATTAAGCAGTATATATTTAAATAAATAAATAAAAACCCCTATTTTTTTTAAAAAAAAATTAAAACACAAATGAGCAGTAATAAATAACTGGCGTCATCTGCTCCAGAGTCAACATCAACTTACGACCCGAATAGATATGTTTTTAACTTGCACCTGACTATCAGCTAATGCAGAGGACAACCAAATACCCTATGGGAGGGTGTTCCAAAAACAGGGTGCTGCCACCCAAAATGCCCTGTTGTGCTCTGGCAGCAACATTGGCCAATGGGACCCTAAGCAAGGCTTCTCCAGCTGACTGTAGGGCTTAAGTCAGGAGGTATTGGGGAATGTGGTTCCTCACGGACCTGGTGCCAAGTCGTTTAGGGCTTTATAGAGTATAGTCATCTAGCCCAGTATTGCTTCCTCCAACTAGCATGGCCTCTTCAGGCAACCTGGGATGTCCAGCATGCAAAGCATATACTCTGCCATCTCCCCTCTGTGCTTTGCTCACAACATGATGCAGTTTTAACAAACCTGATCTCGAGATTTTTTCTCTCTCTTCAAGTTGGCATTGTATTTATTGTTGCACACATAATGCATTCATTTTTCATCTTGTGAAAGCCAACAGAATTGGGAACAGTCTATCTGGTTGCTTTGTGCAAGACAACATCTATCTGCCTCAATTACATGTTAGTAACATATGAATAGCTGTAGGCATGCTTATTTTAAAAATGTTTACCCAGAGAGATGAGTAACAAACACAATGTCACAGGAACCCAAATGAAAACAAGTATCAAAAAATCATAACTGTAAGAACATGAACAACTGTACATACAAACATGTGTATATAGAATGCAAACTTACAAAATGTAAATACAAATTCTCTTCAAATGAGCAGTAGCATATACTCACTCCTTGCCCAGGACTCAAAATTTCTTCATTTCTGGATTACAGTATTTTCAAGTCACAACCTTCCGGTTGAACTCATAAGATTAAGTGCTCAGAGAAGAATCAAAGTAGATTAACAGGAATAATATTGTTCTGAAAGTAAAAAAGAAAAATTTGAGGTACTAAATGGGATTATGGCTGTTGTCTATTAATGATTCTCCATTCAGATTCTGAAGAAATATGAAGATGGAAATGGACTGCCTTCAAGTCGATCCCAATTTATGGCAACCCTATGAATAGGGTTTTCATGGTAAGCGGTATTCAGAGGGGGTTTACCACTGCCTTCCTCTGAGGCTGAGAGGCAGTGACTGGCCCAAGGTCACCCAGTGAGCTTCATGGCTATGTGAGGATTTGAACCCTGGTCTCCCAGCTCGTAGTCCAACACCTTAACCACTACAAGATTGAGATGCAATCCTGGAGATCTTATCAGTTCATCATTTGTACTGTTTGGAGTACTTCTTTTTTGTAAATAGTGCCTATGGCTTTGAGAATTTGCATTTGCATTTTGTAATCTTGCATTCAATATACACATATCTACAAATGTTCATATGTAGTTCTTCACGTTCTTATAATTATTTTTTATATTAATTTTCATTTAGGTTCCTGTCTCTTAAGTCTTTTTGTTACTCATTTTTGGGGACCCTCTTCTTTGTTCGTTTGCTACGCTGAGAGCTGATACATAACCATGATTTCTTCTGCCAATAAATGTGCATGCCTTCAGCAGGACTAGCAAGTGTCTGAGGTTTGATCTACTTCACTTGATTACTGACAGCTGAATGTATGTGAATGGAATTCACCAAAAAAATAGAGATGAGGTAAGGTCTACATGTAGTTGTTTTTCTGAGGATAACTTGGTTAGGCCTGGTTATGGGACTGAATTGGCCTTGGTCGCCCTGATGGATGACCTTTATTGGGAGAAGGACAGGCGGAGTGCGACACTATTACTCTTACTTAATTTCTCAGCGGCTTTTGATACCATTGACCATGGTATCCTTCTGAGCTGGTTTGGTGAGATGGGTATCGGAGGCACTGTTTTACAATGGTTTCAATCCTATCTCCAGGGTCGTTTTCAGAGAATAGCATTGAATGATTGTCTTTCGGCCCCCTGGCAATTGTGCTGTGGGGTGCACAGAGTACCATCTTGTCCCCAATGCTGTTTAACATCTATATGAAGCCCTTGGGAGCAGTCATCAGGAGATTTGGGGCAAGGTGTCAGCACTACGCTGATGATACCCAGCTCTATTTCTTTATAATCTGAATCGGGAGAGGCCATGCAAGCCCTGGACTGCTCTCTGGACTCAGTGGTGGGCTGGATAAGGGCCAATAAACTGAGTCTGAATCCTAGCAAGACAGAGGCACCATGGGTTGGTGGTTCTCGAGTTCATATAATTGGTCAGTTGCCTGCTTTGGATGGGGTTGTACTCCCTCTGAAAGAGCAAGTGCATAGTCTGGGGGTGCTCCTAGATCCATCTTTGTAGCTAGAGGCCCAGGTGACCTCTGTGGCTAGGAGTGCCTTTTACCAGTTTTAGCTGGTAAGACAGCTGTGGTAGTTTCTGGACTGGGATAGCCTGACCACTGTTGTCCACGCACTGGTAACCTCCAGGCTGGATTACTGTAATGCGTTCTATGTGGGGCTGCCCTTGAGGTTGGTTCGGAAGCTGCTGCTGGTGCAAAATGCAGTGGTGAGACTGCTAACTGGGGCAGGGTATCGCCAACATATCCCCCGCTGCTGAAAGGATTGCACTGGCTGCCCATTTCCTACCAAGCCAAGTTCAAGGTTCTAGTTTTGGTGCATAAAGCCCTATACAGCTTGGGATCAGGATACCTGAAAGACCGTGTTATCCCTTATATACCCAGCTGATCACTGCGCTCTGAAGGTGAGGGCCTCCTGCAGATACCATCTTATCAGGAGGTCTGTTCCACACAACATAGGAAACGAACCTTTAGTGTGGCGGCACCTACCCTGTGGAACTCCCTACCCTTAAATATTAGATAGGCACCATCTCTGTTATCTTTTCGGTGCCTATTGAAGACCTTCCTTTTTCAACAAGCCTTTTAAGTTTAGACCTTGTCCCAGTCTGCTTCTGTGTTGGAATTGCTTTTTAATATGTTTTTGAACATTTTTTAAAAACAATATGTTTTTTAACCTTTTTTTAAAGATGTCTTCAAAGCTTTTAAAAAAAATGTTTTTACAGTTGTTTTGTTTCAATGTATTTTAAAGTCTGTTTTTATGATGTTTTAAAGTGTTTTTAGTGCTTTTGTTTGCCACCCTGGACTCCTGCTGGCAGGAAGGGTGGGATATAAATCAAATAATAAATAATAAATAAACTTGAGCACAATGTAGCTGTATTACAAGAACTGCACTGGTTCCAGATCTGTTTCTGAGTGTAATATAAGTGCTAATTTTAACCTAGAGCAGCCTCTCCCAATCTGGAGTTCTCCAGGTTATTTGGATTACAATTCCCATCAGCCCCAGCATGCTGGCTAAGGATAGTGGGAAGTGTAGTTCAAAACATCTGGAGAGCACCAGGTTAGGGAAGAGTGTCCTAGTGAGAGAGGGTCCAGGCATCTGAAGGACAGCCTTCTGAAGGGCAGCCATTTGGCTCCCGTGGTGAAGCTGCCTCCCCCTCAATTAAAGTGCAGAGGGCCCATTTATCACGTTAAGACGTAGAAAATCCCACAAGTGCCTCTCATCCTCTGTGGTAGTAAAATGCAATGGGTTGTATCCAATGTTAGCCCTACTCAGAGTAGACCCATTGAAATTAATAGCAGGACTAACTTAGGCCTATTAATTTCAATGGGTCTACACTGATTAACACTTAACTGGACACACCCCAATGATAATAAATTCATCCCCAAACCATTTGCTGCCCTTCCAGCCCAACCCCCCAAATCAGCTTCCTGAGGCAGCCACCTAGCTCTGTCTCATGGCCCTTTCAGAGGTGAGGTGAATGGTGACCAGCCATAGACTTTCCTATCCTGTGGTCTTCATCAGAGGCCTTTCTCCATGTGCCTCACCTGAGAAAGGGGTGGAGGGCGGCCACGTAAGAACAGGCCTTTTCAGTGATTCCCCCCCATCTGTTGAACACTCTCCCCAGAGACGCACCTAGCACCAGCCTTGCTGCTCTTCAGGAACCAGGCTAAGATGTTCTTCTCTTAGGCATTTAGTAATTAAGATTCCTATGGTGGTGCTCATCTTTTAGTGGGGTGGGTAGGGCTTGCCTTTATTAATATGCTGCTGGATGGGCATTTTGTGTATTTTGGATTGTTCATTTTTAAATGTTTCTGGCTTCAAATTGTTTTTATGTGGTGCATTTTATTTTCATCAAATTGCTTTGAGAGTTTTTTATAAAGTGATGGAGAAATGTAATAAATAATGAAATACTAATAATAATTTTTTGGTTGTGGCACTGTGGAACACCCTTTCCAGATACATCGCCTGGAGGTTTCATAATAATATTTATGAAGGCTAAGAAAACTGGCCAAATTATACATCTCAAATAAAAACAACCTAAGATGAAAGGACCTTGTCCAAAGGAGAGGCAAGGACCTCCCCGCCATCCACCCAATGCTCTTGTACTTTGGCTGAATCTTTCTTTCCCTCCTTTTCCCCACTTGACTTTTGCTGTTCATTTTTCTTCCGTGGCTGCTGAATTGTTTTGTGCTTTTGACGTTTTAACTTCGACTGGTGTTGGTGTTGAATGTTGTGATTTATATGACGATTACTCAAAAAGCAAAGGTAGCCCATGAGAAACATTCCAAAATTCATAGTAGGGCAATTGCCTTTGTTTGGCCAACTAAAATTGTCACACAATAGCGCACAGGCTTTTAAATTCTCCATAAAGCTTCATTGGGGTAGATCAGAGGTTCCCAAACTGTGGTCCATGGACCAGCCATCAGTGATCTGATTGCTTCATTCAGGTGGTCTGCAGCAAGTCCACATTAAATATTCACATTGATTTGTTAATTGTATTTCATGGCTTCTTTTGTTTCTTGTATTGTATTTTATTGTATTACAATTTGAATTCTATGGAATGCAAATTGTAATACAAAATAATTACAATATATAACCAGTAGTGTAGTGGCAAATTCAGAAGTGCAGGGTCCCTTCCTGATAGTCACAGCCACATCTCCTCCCTTTTTTTTGCTGCTGGGTTGAGAATTAAATCCCTTATTAATACCTTCTCCCATAACAACAGACATCCCTAGAAGCCAATAAGCATGAAAGTGGAGAGTGTTAACCACTAGTGGCTGACTCAACTCTTTTACTCCGATTGGCTCCAATGACCAAAAAAGGACAAGGAAGCATGTTAGACGACTCTTCTCAGTGGCTAACACACTCCTCTTTCACACTGATTGGCTCATAGTATGTTGGAGACATAGCGACCCTGCTGGGACCCTGCTCCCAAAAAAGTAAGGGGTCTAAGACCCCACAGATCCTGGAAGACCACACCCCTGTAAAGAAGCAATAAAACACAATTGAAATAATGCAGAATCTAGCACAGCTCATTACAACTGTTACAACAGGCGGCAAAATTATTAAGTGGTCCACCAAGATCCTCAGCAATTTTCAAGTGGTCCCTAGTGAAAAAGGTTTGGAAGCACTGGGCTAGATGTTGAACAAACAAGCGGATGAGGAGAGATCAAAGAGAAGAAAGCTAGCGGAGCCTGGTTACTGTAAGCAGCTTTGAGAATATTGGGCGGCGGGAGCAGAAAATTGATGTTTTAATCAAGAAAGGAAATTAAATTAAAGCAGATCGTGTAGACAACCTTGACCGCGATTTGGAGGAACGGCACGAGAAAAAGGCAATCAGCGGCGGCAGCAGCCATACAGCAAGAGTACGTGTGCGCGGGCCCGGCGCGCACACAAAGACGATCCCTTGCCGTTGCCGCCCTCCCCTGAAAAGGCCCTCAATTTCGCTTTCACTCCTTATTAGCGAGTCCTCCCCGTCGCCCCCTGCAGGCGGCTTGAGCGCGTTACCGGTAATCAGTCTCCAAGTCCTCGAAGCAGCAAGGCAGCGTCAAGAGCTCCAAGATGTTCGGGGACATGCTTAGCTTCCGCGTGGAGACCAAGGCCCGAGCCCGCTCGGTCGCGCCCATGTCGTCTTGGTCATGGGGGGAGAAGAGAGAGGCGGGGAGCGACAGTGCTCGGGCCATCTTTCCTCTTCTCTAAAGCCTCGGAAAAGAACGTGGGCGAGGAGCTAGTCCTGGGACACCATGGCAACCAGCAGACCCCACGGGGGGGGGCTGCTTTTCATTGTAGGAGGGGAAAGTGACATCATTTCCTCCAGAGTTCTCTGTTCCCTTCCATCCCCTTCGCTCATTCATTGCTTTCCTTCTGCCCCAACAGGAGTCATTAATGGGGTTAAGGTATCTTCCATGGGCATCTTTGCACGTCTTCTTGGATGCATACATTGCGCATCACCACCACCCCCGCAAAGATAAAATGGGTAAAATCCAGACAAGACTGAGGCACTGTTAGTGAGTGGTTCTCTAGACCTGACATGGCCTTACTCTGGATGGAGCTATGCTCCCTCTGAAAGAGCAGGTAGGTAGCTTGGGTGTACTCCTGGGTGCATTACTGCTGCTTGAGGCTCAAGTGGTCTCAGTGGCGCAGAGTGCCATCCATCAGCTTCAACTGGTGGCCCAGCTGTGCCCCTATCTGAACAGGGATAGCCTAACTTCTGTTGTCTACAGAACTTTTGGGAACCTCTAGGTTAGACTACTTCAATGTGTTATATGTGGAGCTGTCTTTGAAGATGGTTCGGAAGCTGCAGCTGTTGCAGAATTCAGTGGCCAGATTGCTGACCAGGGCAAGTCAGTCTGCACATATAACACCAATTCTGGCATGGCTGCACTGGCTACCGATTAGTTTCTGGGCTTAATTCAATGTGCTTGTTTAGACCTTATGCTGCTAAGGATCCCAATATCTCAAGGACTGCCTATCTTTGCATGAACCAACCTGGACCTTGCATTCATTATCAGAGGCCCTTCTTTGTGTGTCCCCTCCACGGAAGGCTGAGCAACATGACAATGTGCCTTTTCAGTGGTGGCCCCCCAGCTATGGAATGCTTTCCCCAGGGAAGCATGCCTGGCACTGTCTTTATCCATCTTTAGGCACCAGGCAAAGTTCTTACTCTTCACCCAGGCCTTTGGCCCTTGATGTGTGACACCTCAATTATTTTCAGTATTTGATGGGTTTTAAGATTTTAGTAGAGAGCCAGTGTGGTGTAGTAGTTAGCGTGTTGGACTACGACCTGGGAGACCAGGGTTCGAATCCCCACATAGTCATGAAGCTCACTGGGTGACCTTGGGCCAGTCACTGCCTCTTAGCCTCAGAGGAAGGCAATGGTAATACCACCTCTGAATACCACTTACCATGAAAACCCTATTTGTAGGGTTGCCATAAGCTGGAATTGACATGAAGGCTGTCCATTTCCATTTTTTCAATATTTTAGTAAATTCAGTAAGTCTTTATTGATTATTGTGTATGCCTTTGTTTGACTATTAATGTACTGATGAACTTTAGATTTTATTGACTATGTGTGTTTTTATCTGTTTTTCCCCAGAGTGACTTTGAGTCACTTTGGTGAGAAAAGCTTCTAACAAATATGATTGATTGATTAATAGTACTGGTGGTTTTGAGGTCCCTCACTTCAAGTAGCGCCTGGGTTGCATGGGCTTTCAGTCTCCTGCAAACTGAGGTGTCACAGTCACACCCTCAAACCTGGAAGCCTCTCCTATGCTGTGCCTGGTGGGTGGGGCTTGATCATGGACCCAGAGGGAAGACTTGCTACTTAAGCCAGCCCGGTCCACAGCACAGGCATTGCCGCAGTCATCTTCCCCTAGCTCAGGGGGCTGAGGCAGGCTGCCACACACCCAGGTTGCCAGTGGGGGCCACAACCTACAGCCACACCATAGTGGAGCCCAGAGTCCAGCAACACCTCCTTGATCCAGCAGGTGGGCTGGTCCTGGCATCAGCCAGAGGACAGGCTGCTCAAGAGATGGATCCTTGCCCTATGCTGCACCAAATTTTTATGTGTCTGTAACCAGTGGTGCTATGGCTGTATTTAACCCATATGATGGACTTGCGTGTTCACTTCTCTCCTGTGACATGCCTTGAAGCACCTGGGTAACCCATGATTTGTGTTGCACATTAGCGTAGGGTTATGAGCAGAGAGAGGGCAGGTCAAGAATTATAGCCAGCAGGTTGTGCAAGAGTTTATGACAATATAAAGGAAGGCATGTGTGAAGTTACTATACTCTGTGCCTGCAATAATCCTTTCCTTCCACCCTGCCCTTTGCAATTCCACAAATTCTTGTAGAATGGACAAGTTCTAATGTCATTGTTCTCCCGCTGTAACACACAAAATAAGATGCAATGAGAGGATTCAGTTGATCATAGGCTATGCGTGATACTTTCATAATAATTTATGTATGAAGGCATGGATGAATACGACTGTTGAACAGTATTAGCTAATCCAATACATGCATTGTGCTAGCTATTAATTATAGCAATCAAGTCATAGAGAAATATTATGCTAACTATTAATGATTGGAATGAAATTTAGGAAGGATATTTCACACCAGAAATCAGCCATTTTCCAGCAGCTACTGACTTTCCTTTTTCATGTTGGACAGTAAGTTTATTTAGCTGGATAGATAGATAGTTAGCCGGATAGACAAATATAAATATAGTTACATTAAAATGCCATGCAAGAATATAAATGTGTTTGTCTTGGTTTTTAACCTATGCACATCACTTAGCAATTAAAGTGCTATATGATTACAGCAACCCTCCCTCAAAACTATTTGCTGGCTAGGAAAATAGAGGGTGTACCCTTTCATCTTTGGTTGAGTGGAGTGTACTCAAAGTATTATTATTCTTATTACAGGGATGTTTTTCTAGCAGTTATGAGAGCATGTTCCTCCTAGAGGCCTCACTCTGCTGGTCGAATGTCCTTGGTTGATAAATCAAACATGAGGAATGTTGTCCCTAAAGAAGATAGAATAAGCTATACATGTTTACTCAAAAGTTAAGTCCCACTGTGTTCAGTGGGACTTACCGCCAAATACATGTGTTTAGGATTGCAGTCTAACTGTGCAATCCAATATATGCCAACACAGATGTAAGTCCCATTTACTCTCAGGTAAATACAATTACTAGGGCAGGGGAAGCCAATGTGGTGTCCTCCAGATATTGTTGGATGCCAATTCCAATCAATTCCTGACCGGCGGTTGTGCTGCCTGGGGGTGACATGAGAGTCAGAGCCCAACAACATATGGAGGGCATCATGTTGGCCACCCTGTACTAGGAAGTAAGGCCCATTAAACATAATGAGACCTATTTATGAGTAAGCTGGGGTGTGCACATATCTTCTAGTGCAAAAGCACCTGATGAAGTAGGCTTTTGACTACAAAAGTGCATCATGCCACAGGAGATGTGTAAGTTTTTAATGTATGGCACAATAAAATTGTTTTTATGGAAGTAGCTGCATAGAAGAGAAAATTTCCTTCAGCACAGTTTTTCTTCCTTGTTGCAGTGTGGTGTGAAAAGCTGTACCAACTGAAATTCCCTCTTTCACCCATCTTCCCATTTGCATCTGACGATCCTTGTCTCCACTTACAGTACATATTATGTTTAAGACTCTGCTAATGAAAATGAATTGGACTTCAAAGTGCAACTTTAACTCAGGAACAGCCAAAGATAACTGGAAATTAGAGAACACTTTTAATTTGTCATAACTTAATTATTTTTGAAATCCCTAGGACATATTTCTAGCACCAGAGTAATTCATAGTTTCTAAGAAGGGTGCAAGAGATTTTTTCCCACCCATTAATGGGTCAGTGTTTATGAATACTGTTATTAAACTGCTTTATAATGAGTCAGATCATTGATCTATCTAGGTCAGTGCTGTCTAATCTGATTGGCAACAGTGCTCACATCACATGCAGAGAGCTTTCACAGTCTGCTAGCTGATACTAGAAATTGAACCAGGGGCTTTTGGCATGCAAAGCATGTGCTTGCCTCAGAATAACACCCTCTCCAAAAAGTTGTGTAAGTTACATAGTAACTGTTACACAGTAACACAGTGTTACATAGTGTAACACTGTGGGTAGAGACACACTCACTGTTCTGCAGGTTCCAGTGCGTCTCCACCTCTTTTCTGAAAATGGGGGCACGGGACTCTAGTCAAACCTGCCCCTTTCTACTGTAAAACCTGGTGGGTTCAGCTATGAGTGTGTTGTTTTAAATTCACTTCAAAGAGATTTTGCAACCGATCAGCAGATCAACCCATTGCCCCTCCAGATGTGGCCAATGGAAACGCTTTGCTAGTGTGCTCACAGCCTGCAATTCTGTATGTGCCTCTTCAGAGATCAATGGGACTCACTCCTGATTAAATAGAATCCTTTACTACCAGGTGAGTTAGTCCTACTGAATGCAATGGGGAGGGGAGTATGTTCTGACTAACCATGTATAGGATTGCACTGTTACTTAACTATTTAAAAATTATGGACACAATTAGCCAAACTTACTTTCTTCAGAGTTCTACTGATTTTAATGGGGGTGTCTTAAACAGGTGTTGAGCTTTTCTGCTAAAATCAGTGGAACTTTCAAAAAGTGTTTTAACCTTGGCAGGATCAAGCTTTATATTTGGACATGGCAGCCTAAATGCTATTCTGATTAAATTTCAGAAGGATGCGTGATAAATGGTGTAATATATAAGCAGTAACATGGATGACATGAGGGAGCATGTTTGTAAGGTTATATAATTAATGATAGCTTAAAATTGTTTCCCACTAATGAAGTCATAATTTACTTATGGTTGATCATATATTTGACTGTTGTTCATGTTACTTAGGAAACAAGAGGCACCCTTAAACTGCCATTTACATATATATCACCATATATACTAATAGCAAACCCAGTTCTCTGAGTGCCAGTATCTGTGTAGTCAAAACAGCACCACCCATATACAAAAAGGAAGTATCAGCAGACTTGGGAAGTCCCAAGGTTTGAAGAAGAGGAAAAAAATACAAAAACTTTAGAGAAAAGAAAAACTCGCAGTGAAGTGGAGGAGAACCCAAAATAAGGACCAATGAGGACTAGAATGCTCAGTGAGCACCTGTTGGCTGGCTGGCAGAGAGCAGGAAAATAGACCAGATGTAGAGGGGATAGAATGGAGTATCCAGGAAAAAAGCATGGTTGGGTTCCTGATCAAGAGCACTTGCATTTACATTGCAACATTTCGTTCCAGGTCCCATTTGTAATGCACATCCCATTCTTTCCTTTCCATTTACTTATTTGTCCCCTGCCCTGAATTTATAAACCTCTCTGCATTCAATAAATACTCGAGCGGTGTACAAAAACAGAATATAAAAGAGAGTACAAATCACGACACAATATTAAAAACAGGAAACCAACAAGAACTGAAAGCTGCAGAAATAAAATGGGGGAGAAAATAAAAGTTTTCAGCAAACACTGAAAACAACAGCATCGTGGCTTGGTTCACTTCTAGGCAGGGATGGCTGAATATGTCAATTTTGGTTTCTCTCAGTTTCTCAGTTTCCAGTCTTCAGTTCTCCGCATTACTACACCAGTTTGCAAATTTTTCTTTTAAAAGTTCTCATGAAAATTCATCAGCATTTTAGTGCAAATTTCTTCTAACAGTCACATGTTTCCATCCATGCAATTTTGCTTAATATACATATTTTTGCATGTTGTTTGTTGTTTTCACTAATATATGCATTTTTATGTATACTTTACCACAGTATCTGCATTTTTATATGCATTACTTGGTTGGACAAGCAAAACTGCAAAATTGGGAAAAGTGCAGATTTTGAAAGGTGGCTGTTTTGGTTCTCATATTGTTATGGAAAGTGTGAATTAGGGTGTTTTGTCTTAAAATGTGAACTGAATCAAATTCCTGCCTCATCCCTGCTTCAAGGGGAAGAGAATTCCAGGGAACTGATGGCATAATGCTAAAAGCACATGTTCAAGTCACAGCATGCTTTACCACAGGGGAGTGCAGCACCATTAACAGATCTTCATCCATAGATCTAAGTGAACAGGGTGGGATGGGGGGGACGGGGAGGCAGTTTCTCAGATACATTGGTCCAGAATCATATAGTATCACCCATTTCATAGTTCAAAAAGATGCTTACCTTTGTAGTGAGCATTGATAGCTGATGGGTACCAAAATACCAAAGTGGCAGCTGGAGGAAGGTCAAACAAGAGATGGATTGATTCCATAAAGGAAGTCACAGACCTGAACTTACAAGATCTGAACAGGGTGGTTGGTAACAGATGCTATTGGAGGCCGCTGATTCATAGGATCACCATAAGTCGTAATCGACTTGAAGGCACATAACAACAACTACACTGACATGGAACCACCAGCCACCAATGCTGGACACATACACTGCTCAGGTCAGGACTGGAAAGAAGCAGTTTGGTAGTTTGGCCAGTAAAGGAGACTGATATCTGTCTTGCAAAAATGAGCCTTGGGTAGGAGGCGAGTCTTGCTTTTGGGGTTGATTTGGTGTTGTTTTAACTTTAAAGAGTAACTCCACACCTGCCTGAGTTCCTGCTTCCCTATGCTTAGATTTGTGAATAAGTTGATATTACTAAAACTCAAGAAAACTGTTGCAATATATAGCTGCCTTTGGAACTTGCAACCCCTTGGGGAAGTGAAGAACATGGAAACATGGGAAGCTGCCTTATGCAGAGTCAGACCATTGGTCCATCTAGCTCAGAACTGCCTACACTAACTAGCAGTGGCTCTCCAGGGTTTCAAGCAGGACTGTCTTCCAGCCCTACCTGGAGATGCCGGGGATTGAACCCGGGACCTTGTGCATGCATTCTGAGGATCACAAAACTATATGTAACATTTCTTGCTGCTGCTGCTGCTGCTCTTGACTGCTGCTCAATATTCACGTAATGCCAACACTGTGCAAGGTATTTACAGAACACAAATGAGGCATTCTCTGTCCACAGTGTTTATTTACATTATGAATTATGTAGGCTGAAGAGAGAATAAGAAAACTGCCAAGGGAGTAGCGAGGGTGGGCATAAATCAAAATTTATTATGGGAGCAGGCAGAGTGAAGCTTTATGTACAAATGTTCCATTAGCAGTCAGTGCCAGACATGTGTCTAGTAAAGTAGCTCTTAGGGCACCATCGTGACTGACGTCATTGGATACCAATGTTTTGCCAGAGTTGTTTGTTCAGTTGTGGTTTGCCATCTGTACAATCTGAATGCTCGCTGGAATGTGCCCAGTAATCAGTGATTACTATGCCACTGGAAACTTTGTAGGGTGGGAGACATTTTTCTTTATTAGCAGAACCATAAGCTTGTGCCTACACACATAATATACTTTCTTTCCCTGACTGCAGCAGAAAAGTATTTTTTTTTTCATGAATTATAGGGGCGGGGTGGAGAGGAACCTGACGTACATGAGAGAAGCTGCTTTTTTACATAATTCAATTCTCTTTGTAGTGGCCCTTCTGTAACTATGTTTGTTTATGACAAACATAGAACTGTTGCTCCCTTTTTGAAGCATTTTGAATTGTCATGGTTAAGTTGCCTCCATACTATATTTTGCAGGATGGATTCAAGTGCATACCAGAACTTGAGGTTTACACAATTAAAGTGGATTAAACCGTTCTGTTGCCCTAGTGCAATAAATATACTTTAAAAAAGAAGACTTTTTGCAGTTTGGAAAGTGATGGGTGAATGCATTGAAAAATGTGCGATATATGAATGATTAATGGGAAGACATGTAAACACCTTGCAAGCAAATCAAACAATGTAAGATGAATGCTCATTGTCATATATTTGCCGTGTAAACAAATGCTCAATAAAGACCAGACAAAGGCTGCAGACACACTAGCTGCTTCAAAAGCAGCTAGACCATTTTCTCTGGCTTTTGTTTAAAATATGTTTAAAATGCATTTGCCCACGGCTGGAAACATCTCCCTTCCCCACTAGGGATCTTACACTTTTTAGGACTGGCCACAGCAAGGTGTTGGGCCAATCGCTGTCTCTGCCCAGCCTACAGCAAAGCATTTTCATTAGACACACAACTGAGTGGAGTTGATCTACCAACCAGTTTTGATTTTTGTGTGAAGCTGATTTCACAGAGAAATGCACTGGAGCTGCATTTCCCCGGATTATGGAATAAAAAGGGTGGAATTTGACTAGCATTGTGTGTCTGTGGCTTCAGAAAACAGAGCTGAAGGTGCAATTAAGCCAGCACAACCACGAGTGTGTCTCTATCCTGTGGCTGTTACCACCGTGTAAGCTTTGTGCAAGCAAATTAGGATAAATGCAGGTTAAATACTCATTGTTGTGTAACCTGCCCACAAACAAATCAGAACGAGTGCTCAGTAAACACTGGATATAGTCTAACCACCATGTAAGCTTTCTGCAAGCAAATCGGAATGAATGCTGAATGAACAGGTCGCCTGGAGGAGCCCTTTGATGGCTGCTGCCGTATCTTTGTCTCTCTGCTGTTAGCATTTTATGGCTGATTTATGGTATCAATTTATTTATTGTATTTTTATCTCGCTTTTCAGACAATCATTGTCTCCCAAAGTGGGGCAGATCAGTAAAACAAGAGAGAGAGGCCCTGTCATCAGGCTTACACAAACTAAAACGACACAAGGGGAAGGGACATAGGCACTGAGAGAAAAGGGGGAGACCAGATCTTAGGCCAACCCAAAACAGTGAGCTCTAAGTGGGCATTTGAATCCAGGTGGGGCCAGGTAGATCTCCCCTTGCTGCCGTTCTCGCTTAAATAGCAAATGCTGGCTCTGGTTCCTTTGGTCGATGGAAGGGGCCAGAGTGTCCTCTCCCCTTGTTTCTGCAATCCCCTGGGTAACTGGTAATAGCAGCTGTGTGTTCTTCCTGGTAGGAAGTGAGGAAGCAAGCTATTTTATTTATTTATTATTGCTGATATAACATTGTTTTAAAATTATGACTCTTTTTTACCTGTTTTGTTAGCTACCATGGGCATACTGAGGAAAGGTAAGATTTTTTAAAAAATAATTAATTAAACTCATTTCTATCCCTGTCCTCTCTTTATTACTCTTAAATGTTACTGAAAGTGCAGCCTAACTTTCTTGTGCTTCAGAAATCATTGGCTGCGTACACACCATACATTGGAATCACATTATTTTCTCCAAAGAATTCTGGGAACTGTAGTTTGTTAAGGGTGTCAGCTGTAGAATTGTGAGGGGTAAACTACAGTTCTCATGATTCTTTGGGGGAAATAATGTGTTTTAAATGTATGGTGTGTATGTAGCCAAGGTTCGCCTTCTTGTAAAAGTCTGTATTTCACATTACTGACATACATACAAATCTCCTTTGAATATGCACTTACATCACATATTAGAATTCTGATTCTAAATATATGCATAGCATAACTGTAGCATCTCAAAGAATGTCTGATGAGCCATCATTGTGGCATTTCAGTTGCATTGTTTGCAGTCATTGCATCCCTTCATGACTGCTCCTTTGCAATGAGCACCAGTAGGGTCCTTTGTGAGTTAGTCATTTTATTTGTCCATACTATAGGTCATCACAACTGTAAAACTGTAAGGATAAATAAATGTACAATTCAACAAATTCCAGAATCATACTTTTTAAAGAATGTGGCTTCACATTTTTCCTTAAGTTGCTTTGTAAAAGCAACTTTTGTAGAATATTCATCTATCAGTTGGCAACAGTTTGATCCAGCAGATTCATTCAGATGTTGAATTGACATGTCCAGATGGTGGCTTTGAAGATGTGCAGATGCATTTCGTCCACTTGACAGTCTACATACACCACTCACATTAGTCCCCGACTTTCCATTTTGCATCCACAGATTCCACACAAGAGACAGTTGTAAGAACAGGCTTGATAGGCTTTGCAATCTACCCAGTAATGATTGCACTGTGTTTCTACAAAAACAGATAATTCCATTTTACAGTCACTCACCTTTTGTCCTTCCCCACACTCAGTTTGAGTGTGTGAGGGAAGTCAACAGAGCCTACATCTAGGTCAGCATTGTTCAGCACCTTGCATGGCAAGCTACACCTGCTGAAACCCCACTTCTGCATCTGGCCACCCGAACCAGCTCTTGTACTCCCATCCTTTACAAAGGAAGCTGTTAATTAGATAAACCCTTATACTGTCTAACAATTAGAGATGGGGACAGAAACATAGGGAGTGTTTGCTTTCAGAAGCCCTGAATCAAGATGCACAGGTAAGTTGCAACTCCTGACATATTCAAGGTACGTTTGTGAGTTTAGGCATGTATGTTGTCCCCTGGGGAGGCCATGCATGGACTTTTAAAAAATGTGCAAAGATGTGCAACCCCCCCAAAAAAATTACTCTTGTACGCTTCCAGTTTTGTTATGCTATTAGTATTTAGAGCATAAGAAAAGCCCATGAAGCCTGCCACTTTAAAAGAAAGGCAATGTTGCCTCCAGTTCCTCTGGTGTACTGTGGTGTCATTGACACTCATTCTGAAAGTATCCCTTTCCTAAAGATGCCAAGTCAGTCAGCTCACTCAGGACAGTTGCTAGGAGATGGAAGAATGCTGAGGATTACTTTTACACTGAATCATTCAACTAGATATCCATGAGGGAACATGGTGTCACCATATGTTTTCAGTGAAGTCATATCAAGTACTACTTTGAATTCCTTAAATGTGACAAATGTGTTAATGTTTCCCAAATTTAAAAGATTGTACAGAAACTGGTGACTTTCCACCCCCACCTCTTGCTACAAATACTAGCTATTTTTAAAAGAATTACAAATTACATAATCTTCTTTGATGTACCAGCCACCTTTGCTCAAATAAATTTAGCAACCAAAGACCTTAGCTCCAAAGTTCATCTTCTTTTGAAATTCCTATTGATGTATTACAACTAGTATGCCCTTAGTTGCAGTGTATATGACTAAATGAAATTATCCTTCTCAAAGTTAACATCTATAATGCTAGGAAAGGAAACAATTTAGATTTTTTTACATGGGAAATATTCATATATTTTGTTAACACACTGTAATTCTCTCTAATCAATCTATTAATATTGTGTCACAAGGAAACAAAATCACATTACCCAAATTATTCACCCTAGAATATCTAATTCTAGGGCAGAGGTTCCCAAACTGCTCCGTGGATCACCAGTTCTCCATGAGCTTCAGTCATGTGGTTTGTGGCATAGTGGTAGATTTTTGGTTGAAGATGGGAGATGGCACATTCATCACACTGAATATTTACATTGATTTTTAATTGTGTTTTATTGCTTCTTTAACTACTTAGATTGTATTTTATTGTATTGATTTGAATTCTATGAAATTAAATTGCTACAACAGGAAGGAAAATAATTAAGTGATCCACCAAGACCCTCAGCAATTTTCAAGTGGTCCATGGGGAAAAAAAGGTTTGGGAACACTATTCTAGTAGATGAGAAAAAAACTATTCCTTCTGGACTACAACAGTTACATCTGGAGGGCCAGGTGTTCACCATCCCTGTCCTAAAGGCTAAAAGATTTTTTGTAGCAAGGATTTCTTGGACTAGAGCCTACTTCATTATGCACTTATCCAGCAGCAAATCTGTTGGTCTTTTAATTTAAAAGGTTTCACAAGACTCTTATGTTATTTGAAGGGAGGAGGGGCTGTCACACAGATGATGGAGCAGACCTGTTCTCTGTTGCTGCAGAGAGCAAGACTTGAATGAATGGTTACAAATTGCAAGGAAGCAACTTTCAGCTAAACATTAGGAGTACCTTTGTAATGGTGAGAGTTATTTGACAGTGGAACAGACTACCTTGGGAAGTGGTGGGCTCTGCTTTGCTGGAATTATTCAAGCAGAGATTAGATGGACATCTGTCAGGGATGTGGTAGTTGCATTTTGCATTGCAGATCCCACATTGAGCAAGGAGGGGTTAACTAGATTACCTTCAATGTCATGTCCAACTCTATAATTGTTACCTTTATACAGTTTTACCTGAGTGGAGGAAGCAACCAAGTAACAGTTTCAACTCTCCTCTAGACTTTACCCCAACCTACCTTACAAGGATGTACGTTCCAGTATTTCGCAAGTGAAAATAGGCATACTCTTCTGAATTTACAACACCCCCATTCTCACATCAGATATCATTACCTCAATGTCACACACAACTCACCTGCCTCCACTATTACACATTGCTGAAAGCTCTTCTTGATCTGTTGTGAGCCATATTAATTTACTCGATAAAAGTCTGTCAATAGGATTGGATTCTGGTGTATGAGTAAACTGATCATGATAGCCTCATTTGTTTTGTTTTGAAACTGAAACAGAAATGTTTTTAAATGTTTCATAGAATAATTAATATCATGGTGGTTCTGGTTGTGCTTATTTATAGAATAGCTGAAGTGCAAACATATTCAGCAATATTTATTACATGGAGGGGTAGCCAACTATGATCCCTCCAGATGTTGTTGGACTTCAACTCCCATGAGCCGCAGTCCAGCAACATCTGGAGGGCACCATGTTGGCTACCACTGGAATAGGCAACTAAGGGGGTGGAGAATGAAAAGGAAGCTAGTGTAAATGTGCACAAATTAGCAGCATTTTTTAAAAAAGGCCTTTCCAAAATCCCTACAAAAAGCAAAAGGGTAGTTTGTGAAGGGTGCTGAGAGTTGTTAGGAGATGTCCGATTTCCCTCACAGAGCTATAATCACCTGACTTCTCTGGGAAGAGGGGCTGATAGTTAAACTACTCTGGCCACTGGAGCTCTGTCAGGTGAAGAGGAGTCTCCTAACAACTCTCAGCACCCGTCACAAATTACACTTC
This sequence comes from Rhineura floridana, assembly GCF_030035675.1. Taxonomy (NCBI): domain Eukaryota; kingdom Metazoa; phylum Chordata; class Lepidosauria; order Squamata; family Rhineuridae; genus Rhineura; species Rhineura floridana. The sequence continues at coordinate 62,367,188 of NC_084489.1, forward strand.
CCAGGATTCTTTGGGGGGAACCATGACTGCTTAAAGTGGAATGATAGTGGAATAAATGTATGGTGTGAATGTGGTCATCGTAATCCAAACTACAGTTTACGGGACCTGCCCAAATATTTGGGCTCCCAGAGAGGAGGTCACAGCTATTTTGTTTCTTTCAGGTATTTTTTACTCTAGTGCTCTGAGCTAAGTCAAGGTTTGGTTTCACTAACCACAAGCTGTAGCCAAGGTCTGCAGAGACAGAGATCGACATATACTCTCATGAGAGACTTGGTTTATGTTTGGCTTGCTCAACTTTCCCCCTTTTATTTTTTCTTTTGCTGACAGAATGTAAGAAATAAATGGGAATCAAAGTTGTATGAACAGGTGACATTATGACAAAGCTTCCAAATTATATAAGAAGGCAGACAGAATTTTGTACAGAAGTAATTGTGTACAGCATTGGAAAACTTTTATTTTGGACATTCTAGAGTACATTATTCAAAAGGTGTAAAATATTTATTCAATACATTGTAAATTATATATTTATATTTTATTTATGTTTATGAGTACATGAGAAGAATCTGAACTATAAAGAAAGATGTTAAGTACGTTTAATTTGTACTTAAAGATGTAACTTAAGGGGAAAAATATGAGACATACAAAATATTTGCTATTAACCAGTTATATAACACCTTCCAGTGGAGTGAATTACAGCAACGTCATTCAGCAGTGTCCCCATGAGGTAATAATTTATATTCAGCTCTCCATTCTATCATGCTCCAGTGTTTCTATTTCTGTCCTGTTACATCTGGTGTGTGATGGATATGGAGGGCTGCTGTACCTACCAAGTAGCAGGGAATGCGGGTCTGTTAATGCCCACAGGCCTCTGACACTCCCTTCAGTCCCCTGCTTTCAGCATAGGAAGCTGCTTTATACTGAATCAGACCCTGGTCCATCTTGCTCAGCACTCTCTACACTGAGTGGCACTGGCTGTCCAGGATTTCAGCCAAGAGTCTCTCCCTGAAGATGCTGGAGAATCCAGGATTGAAGCTAGGACTTTCTGCCTGCCACTGAGCTACACTCCCTCCCCATTTTCCAGCACCATCCTCTCTCTCTTTCTCTCCTCAGGCTGCTGTAAGGCCGAGGTGTCTGAGAGGAAGGTAACCAGGGAGAGTGAAACCAGGAAGAGGGAGCAAGCCGCGTTCCTGCTGTACACTGTAAGCTGCCACCTCCTTGCCAAAGCAAAGTGTTTGAGATGGCAACAAATGTTTAGAGAGCAACTTTGGTTCCTCTAGGGCAGAGGTGGGAAAACTTGCAAAATCTCTATATTTTTGTTGTTGTTAGAACCATCGAGGTCCAAAATTCAAAGCCAGGTGCAAAATAGTGGGCAAAGAGCAGAGTAGTATCAATTACCTACTGTGCCCCTAGAGCCGTAATACACTGTATATACAAATACAAACTTTCATCTGAGTTACTAGAGATCAGGGATTCTAACACAAAACTCTCAGTGATGTTGGGAAGAGCTGCATAAAGAGCTGTTCAAAGGCAACCTATTAAAACTCAGATTTTACAAGTGAGGAACACTAAGGCTACAGGGGTAGCCAATGTGGTGCCCTTCAGATGTTGCACTACAACTCCCATCAACCCCAACCAGAATGGCCAATGACTAGGGATAATAGGATTTATAGTCCTGGAAGACGCCATATTGGGTAGTCCTGCTAAGCCATTAACACAAGGCTAACCATGGCAGAGTTTTTTTTTCTTCATTCAATTTTCCTTGCTATTGGAAAATTACTGGAAGTCAGAAATCCTTTCTGATTTACTGCGAATCTCCAAAGATCTACCTTCTGCTTTTCTTTGTATCTGGATCTACCTTCTGCTTTCCTTTGTTCTAGAACAGCAACAACCTGAACATCCAGTCTTACAATCTTTATAATGATAGGAGACTCAACTACTTCTTTTTGAATGAAAGCAACTTCAGGAATTGTTGTAAATAGTTATAGAATTACCTCCCATATCTATAATTCTAAATCCAGTGACTTAATAGACACATACATTTGACTTTCCAGTGGGTGTACAATGATTGGAGACCTTGTCATATAATTCAGGGATTTATGGTTCAACCTTGTGCATGCTTACTCGGGAGACCCACTGAACACAGTGGGACTTGCTTCTGAATAAATACGCATAGGATTGTTCTGTAAAAAATGGATGAGGAAAGCAGAGTTTGTATTTCAGAATTCTGATATATTGTTCTGATTGATCTGTCCTGTGGGACAATGTAAGATGACATGGCATGGGGTAAACAATTGTAAAGAATAAAATGTACATGTAATCTTAAAACCTTCTGTTTGAATATATATAATTGTATTATATGTATTTTACATTATATGTGTTATTAAATATATATACTTTTTAAACCTTCAGTCTCTCCCTTGATTAAAAAAAAAGTTGTCTCTTGAAAAAGATTAATTTACGTCAGTATCTGGTTTTAATTCAGCAGTTAACAGGATTAATATAGTTGTGTCAACAATAGATCTTTCTGTGAATAAAAAAATAATTGGTCAGCTAGTTTATGTCACAACAGTTTCACGTTGCATTCTGTACAGCACCTGTTTCTAATTGTGAGAGCTTTAGGTAAATGTCTATTAATATATCAGTGTGTAACTTGATGCATGAACACTACAGATGCAGTTACCAACTGTGAATCATTAGAGAGGGAAACTTAAATAGTCACATCAGTATCATTCCAGTGTTGACAGTGAAGTAGTGGTTCTTCATCAAGAACAGCTGGCAGATAAAACTATGGTTTGGTGGCCAGTCTGCCAGCACATCCTGTGGTCATTATTATAAATTAAATTTATATCCCGCCCTTCCTCCCAGAAGGAGCCCAGGGTGGCAAACACTAAAAACATCTTTAAAACATCTTACAAAAAAAATCTTTAAAAACATCTTAAACAAATCTTTAAAAATAAAATCTTTAAAAATAAATCTTTAAAACATCCTTTTAAAAAGCTTAAAAACATTTCTAACACAGATGCAGACTGTTGCAAGCTTTGTCAGTTTATTGTGTTTAAGTATTATAATGCTGGGTACCATCTTTTACGTTTTAAGAACCACTGGCTATTAATTCATGTCTGTACAGACTGAGTTAGGTATCTACGTGCCCTTTTCTATATATTTCTTTTACTGGCAGGGTTGGGGGGAACGTTTGTCTGAGGCCTAACACCTTACAGTAGGGGTGGGGAACACTTTTTTCTGTTGAGAGCCACATTCCCTCAGGCAGAAGTGGGTGAAACCAAAGCCACCCCCTCTTTCTAACTCCCCCTGCTCTGACTCTCTCGTTCTTTCTCGCTGCTTAGTCAGTGTGCTGCTGAAAGTTCACTGTTGCCAGAGATCACAACTGATTGCTTACAGAGGGCTTCTCCCTATCCCCCTGCCATCACTTCACTCAGCTCCCCCCTTTATTTTCTCCCTTCTTGTTTCCTTTCTCTCCTTTGGAGCTCCCCAACCACCCACATGAAATTAAGCCAAGGGCTTTGAGTAACACGCTATATATCGAGCTGCCCTTGTATCTATTCCGGAAGATGCAGCAAGTGCAGAATGTAATGGCCAGGCTGCCCACAGGAGTAGGCTACTGACAACACGCCACTCTGCTCCTGAGAGAACTGCACTGGTTACCAGTTTGCAATCAGTCCAGGTTCAAGGTTCTTGTGTTAAATCACAAAGCCCGGAACAGGGTCCCCAAAGTACTTAAGGTACTTTGATTCCTTATGCTCTGCCTCAGTTGCTGAGGTCTTCTGTCGGGGCACTGTTGGTGATCCTTCAGCTGGCCTTACGAGAGACCGAGCCTTTAGAGTGGCAGGTCCTGCCCTGTGGAACTCCTTGCCAATAGAGGTTCAGCAGGAACCATCCCTGCTCATTTTTAGATGTCTTCTTTAAAAACTATAGTATTCAGACAGGCCTTTCAAACCTGAGATTCTCTGTCAACCATGTGTTGGATGTTTTTAGCGTTTTTATTGCAATACTGTGCTTTTCATCTGCATACCGCCTTGTGATATTTTAAATAAAAGTGTGGGTTATTAATATTTAAATAAATAACAAATAAATAGTAAATGTTGCCCATGGTTACCTAAGAGAGAGAGATTGCTCGTCAACCCATGGTGCCTTCCCAATGTTTCTGGACGACAACTCCCATCATCCTTGAACATTCGCCATGCTCCCTGGAGCTAACAGGAGCTGTAGTCCAACAACATCTGGAGGACACCATGTTGGCTGCTCCATATGAGTTAAACTGAACAACAGTATAATATTAGGCAGCTTTTTAAATACCTTTATATAGTCAGCATTGTTTCAACATTTATTTAAAATGTTTTTACCATGCCTTTAAAACCCTAAATCAGGGGTGGGGAACCTCTGGCTCACAGACCAAATTTGGCCAGGCACAGTCCCAGTTTGGCCTGCAAGGCCATTTCCCCCAAAACACTCCCATCTGCCCCATACGCAATGTCATATGTGATGTCAGGTGTGGGGCACATGGAGACACAGCTGGATCAGATGCATTTGAGGTCCCCACAAGACACTCGGTTGTGCAGCCAATCTCTGCAGAAAGCAGACGTGACGTCACTGTGCATTTTTCGGTGCAGGGTCCTCCTGCATATTCTGTGGAGCCAGTGGAACCCTGACTTCTGCCCCAGAGACCTGCCCTGACAGCACCATTAATTTCAGTCAGTCCTGCCAAGGGTCTCTATGCTTTTGTGGCATTTGGATTCCCCTGCCACCCCCCATGTTTATTTGAGTATGTGTACACACGCAACTGCTGGGTAAGGTCATTGACTTACTGACTCAAGCAGAGAGTGAAAGAGGCCAGCTTGCGTAAGACCCCCCCTTTTTTAGTCATCTCTCAGGGAGGTAGAGGGGACAGGTGGCAATGGCACAGCCATTGAATGCAGCACCAAGCCACACCTCCTCCCTCTCCACCTAAATAATGTGTGTCTACCAATGTGGTGAGGGGGCCAGTGTGGCGTAGTGGTTAGTATGTTGGACTACGACCTGGGAGACCAGAGTTCAAATCTCCACACAGCCATGAAGCTCACTGGGTGACCTTGGGCCAGTCATGGCCTCTCAGCCTCAGAGAAAGGCAATCGTAAACCACCTCTGAATACAACTTACCATGAAAATACTGTTCGCAGGAATCGAAGGCAGTGCATTTCCCACCAATGTGGTAAATGGAGGAAAATAAACAAGGCCCGCCTCCCCCCCCCCCCCGGTCCAGTACCTTCCAGGAGGCTCTGGGCCTAGGAGAGGAGGGAACCACCCAGAGCTATGGTGCAGCAGGAATTCCCTCCCCGGCATGGCCTGACAGAAAGGGGAGGAAGGAAAAGAGAAGTGGGGGCTGCTGTGAGGAACAGGGGGCACTGTTGCCAATTTAGTGATTTTCTCACTAAATGTAGTGATTTTAGGTGCTTGTCTGGTGGTGAATTTTCCTGCCTAGAATCATGGAATTATGCCTATAAGGCCATCAAGTCCAACCACTTGCTCAATGCAGAAATCCAGCTTAAAAGCATACTCAGCATGTTGCTGTCTAGCTGCCTCTTGAATGCCTCCAGTGTTGGACAGCCCACCACCTCCCTAGGTCATTGGTTCCCTTGTCTTATCGCTCTAACAGTTAGGTTTTCACATCTAGTCGATGTCAGACATTTTGTGATTAGAATCTGGCGGTTTTTAAAAATACTTCAATTTCATTTTTTCCCCTCTATGTTGTATTTCATTAAACTGCCTCGCCAAAATCTGGCCTTTAAAAAAAAAAAAGGGTTCTACTTTCAGACATTGTCTTGTATTTTCATTGTTTGCATTTATGTTCTAATGTGCAGTTTTTAAAGGGATACCTGACTGTTGCTTCATTTCTGCTGTAAGCCATGGCTAGTTGGCTACCCCTTTGATTAAAAGGATACTAGAGTAATGTACCCAACACCACACAATGAGCCAGTGACAGAGGATAATTTTTAAGTTAAGTCTCCAAATCCTCTGGTGTGTTTGTTTTTTAAAGGTATAAAGACAAGGAAGTTCTTGCCAAGTGGCTTGCTGAGAAGGAAAATGTGAAGGCAATATTCTACCCAGTCAAAATATGATGCAGGGTAAACACCTCTAACTCCTCCTCACAAACTACAGCTGACTCCCACAGATTTGAACAGAGGAGACATGATGATTAGCAACCCTAAGCCTCAGAAATAAATGGCATGAGCATGTACAGAGTGCACCTGCCTCACCAATGAGGAACCTCTGTTTGTATTTAATAAGGCGATTCCACAACAGGTATCCTTTATATAAACAGTACATCTTATAATCATCACAGGAAGAGCCTGCTGGATCAGGCCAAAAGCTCATCTAGACCAGCATGCAGTTCTCACAGTAGCCAACCAAACACACACACAGAGCATTTTTAAACCTAAAAAAAAGGAATGCAAAACCTCCAAACCTCTCTCAGATCTAAAGTTGAGAGCTGCCTTCTCCGCAGTAGTTTCCCCCCTCCCCCCCTCACTGACGGTTGCTAGTGGTTTGAAATTCCATTATCCACTTTGTTAAGCAATTCCTCCTAACAGTGTTTCACAATAACGCAAGAATGTTGTCAAACACGGTGTCAGATTTTGGTGGATTTGGGGTCAGGGTCTGGGTCTAGTGGCAAAAAAAATTATTGTTGGCAACACTGCAGAGGAGGGGACGGCTGGAGCGGACGACTGTGAAGATGGAACCGGGTGATGCCCGTGTTTATTTTTACTCAGAAGCCTAACCCTTTCTGGCTGCCTGTGAGGAGGGGCGGTGCCCTGTGGTCGCTCCTTGGCCGGGCCCTGCTGCCTTCCTCCGGCTCCTGTTACCGCCACCTACGCCTATAAAGGGCCGAGGATTCACCATCGTCACTCATTACTCAGTGTCAGCCGCGACAGCGTCAGCAAGCGGGCCGGGCGCCGTCTTCAAAGTCTCCTCTTCCCCGAGCCCACGGGACAAAGTCCGGTGGGAGTCAAGAGCAACACAGCAGATTGTGGTGGTGCAGGAGGAGGGACTTTGAGTGCAGTAGTAGGAGCGAGAGCCGCCGCTGCCATGCCCGCCTTCTCTTGCCTGGAGCTGCTGCCCCCGACAGGGCCTGCCCAAAGGAAGCAGCAGGAGCACCCGCCGCCGCAATGCTACGGCTCAGGCGTGCAGATGATCCACAGGATGCCATTGCAGAGAGTCGTGCCCATCCGGCTAGTCCCACGCTCGATCGGCATGGTGGGGGAGCTGCGCCCAGCTTTGGCGCCGCACGCCCATCAGTGGCTGCTGCTAGAGAGCGGCGGAGGCGCCGCTGTTGCGACTGCCCAGCCTGGCTTTCAGCAGGAGCCCAGCAACCACGGCCTCCGCTTCAGTGAGCACTGCCAGGCCATGCAGGCGGCGGCGACGGCTGCAGCCAGCACTTACCCAGGCCTCACCGTTGAGCCTCGGTCTGCCTGCCAGGCCCCCGCCGCTGGCTCCTTAGACCATGGCAGTTGCCGCCCAGAGGCCGAGCTGGAAGTTGCTGAGGAGGAAAGCCCCTGCCAGGCCCGGCCGACAGAGCGCAGCGAGAAGCTGGCGCTGCACCTGGCCGAGGTGGAAAAGCAGGACAAGTACCTGCGGCACAAGGGCCGCTTTCGCTTCCATATCATTCCTGATGGCAACTGTTTGTACCGGGCCATCTGCAAGGCCTTCAGCGGAGACCAGCGGCTGCACGGTGAGCTCCGCGAGCAGACGGTGTACTACATTGCTGATCACCTGGACCATTTCAGCCCCATCATCGAGGGCGACGTGGGCGAGTTCCTCATCAACGCTGCCCAGGACGGTGCCTGGGCAGGCTATCCGGAGCTGCTGGCCATGGGACAAATGTTGGACGTCAACATTCATCTCACCACTGGTGGCAAGCCCGAGAGCCCCACTGTCTCCACCATGACCCACTACCTGGGGCCTGAGGACCCTAGTCGGCACAGCATCTGGCTGAGCTGGCTTAGCAACGGGCATTATGACACTGTGCTGGATCGCCAGTGCCCCAATCCGGAGTACGAAGAGTGGTGTAGGCAGACTCAGGTGCAGCGCAAGAGAGATGAGGAACTGGCCAGATCTATGGCGGCATCGTTGTCAAAAATGTACATTGAGCAGAATGCATGCTCCTGAGATGGGTACAGCATTGGTTGCCCACTGTCATGGTGCCTTACTGTTCTCCATCCAGCACTTGCACTCTGGACTGAGCAAGAACTTGAGGAGGAGCAAATCTAGACTGAGATTTGTATTGAGTGCATGTATATACCTTCAGATTCTGGTTATTTTCCATTCTATTCTTTGTATATGTTCTGTTTCCAGTACACTCTTTTCTATAAGGGCTTTCTTTTTGGCACAATATTTTTTTTGTGGGTTACCTCTGTCTCTTACCACCAAAAATAAGTTAGTAAGAGGTTTATGGGGCGGGGGTGCTAATATGGTTTATGGCCTAACATTTGTTTTATGCTGTGATTTGAAACATACATTCGTTCTGTTGAATGGAAGTGTTTTAAATCCACTGATTGTCACCCCCTTCTTTATTAGATGAAAGGAAAAAACTTTCAGCCACTTTTAAAAAGAAACTAAAATATGCAGTTAACTTTGAAGTGACAGCTGCTAAGATGAATTGACCACTCTGCAGAACAGGATTTCTTCAGACAATTGGAACATGGCTTTTTCAAGAATGGTACAGAGAGCAATTGTGACTTTTCTGTTTTCAGTTGTTGACTAGAGTAAGCTGGCTTTTCATTTTATTGCCTGGCTGGTGCCATCTTTTTTAATTTTAGTAGTATCTGGTTTAGAATGTTAAGACGCAAAATTGTTCCTTAAGAATGGCCTTGATTTATAGTCTTGTTCATTTTATGGACATACATGCCTTTTGGCACTGCACCAGCAGGTTTATTTTATCACATTCTATTCTTTAGATGTTTTCTAATCGCTAATAATGGGCTTACTCTGGTATTATGTAAAAATGTATTTATACCAAGTTTGTGTGTATGGTTTCCTGGGTCAGACTTTCAAGGTTTTCAAGGTTACTGCTACCCTCTTTAATTTCCAATTAAAATGAAAAGGCTAGATATATTTATTAAGTAATGGAGTTTGTACTTTTTTATTTTGTGACTTTTGAATTTATACTGTATTTGTATAATAGGAATATTCTTAGCTGTTCTGGAATAAATATATAGTTTTCCTTGGACTTACACTTGGATTTATGTGAGTGAGCAACAATTGATAACTGGGTGGGGAGTGAAAATGTGTGACCCTTTAAAATTGGGCTTGATGGCTGGGCAGTACAAGAGGAGAAGAAAGGCCTTTCCTCTTAGTGAAAAATGATATCTCCCTTGCCACTAAGCTTGCTTCCGGGCAGGTTGAGAAGTGAGCTCATGGCTTACTTAGGGGAAGGAGCTGATGGGGGAAGGAAGGGGTGAAGAATGAGCAAGTTGGGTTTCTTCTTTTTTGTGGGGCAGCCCCATCCTGCTCTAAATTCCCACTAGCTTCTTTGATAAAAAGGGGTGTGTGGGGAGAGAGAGACAGATAGAGAAACAGAGGGGGCAGAATCAGTGGTTAATTTGTATGGTGAACTCAGCCTCAAGCCTTCTTGGAAGACATAATGTCTACATAAGAAAACTTGGGAGGTGGCAGTGATTTTATAATTCAGAAACACTCCTGCCTTTACAAATTCTAGGGCTAGTGAATATGGATCGTGGGCTGACCTTTTGTGAACTTTTGCTTAAGTGCAGCCCTAATCAGGATGTGCCACCAAGAGAAGTTTCTTCTCAGGCTTCCATTTCCTGGTGCCTCTGAGCTAGCTCCTAAATTTCTGTGCGTTGCTAATTGAGGCTCTGTCTGCACTGTTATCCCTTGCTGTATTTCAGGTTTGTCTATTCTTGTACTGCGTCCTTTGCATTTGCACTACATATAAACAATTATAATGATTTTTACAGTTTAAAAAATCTGGATCTGGAGCCCATTTTCGCGTATTAATTGACATGTAATACTTGATCATATATCAGTCTTGTATATAAGACCACAAAAGTTAATAGCCTTAAAAAAAATTACTATTCTTTGGGGGGGGCACAGTAACAGAGAGTTCTATCCTGGCTGCAGCTGCCTGCTATGTTTATGCTGGGTGCAGAGGAGGAATAGAACAGTATTAAGAGACTAACCTGTGTTTCCATGCTAACCAAGAAGAAGGTGGCTTCTCCCTCCTCTATTTGCAGCATGGAAAACTAGCCTTTCAGCAAGCCAGTAGTTTTGTGGGCTTATTTACAAGGCTGATTTATAACCTCCATGCATTTGTGTAACCCTTCTGTAACACTATCCCTTGCTAGAGGGCATTGCCATTACATCTTGGAATGAATTCCATCAGTTAGCAAGTTGTATGAATAAGTACTCTGGCTATCCTGAATAATTTCAGATGCTCATTGGAGATATTAATCATGTTACTTCCTTAAAACTTCCAGATTCTTTGAAAACCTCTTCTATAATAAATTAAGAAAAAATATTATTTTGTGAAAATGAAATATAACTGTCACACAATAATATTATTTAGTGCTTGCATAGGAAGAAAGACAACATATAACTGCAAGAAAAGAGTGTTTGAAGCGTTCTATGCAGAGCTTGGAAAAGTTACTTTTTTGAACTACAACTCCCATCAGCCCAATCCAGTGGCCATGCTGGCTGGGGCTGATGGGAGTTGTAGTTCAAAAAAGTAACTTTTCCAAGCTCTGGTTCTATGCTATGTTTAATTGATCATCGGAGCAGAAGTAAAGAACCTGTGACCCTCTGGATGTTATTAGATTCCATCAGTCTCAGCCAACATGACGAGTGGTCAGAGATAATGAGGGTTGTAGTTTAACACCATTTAGAGAGCAGCAGGTTCCTGACTTGATTTAGAGGTACATCCACTGTCCTATGTCTCTTCATTCTCATGAAAGAAGGAATACGTCTGCTAAGAGGTTGTCTGCTTATGATATGTACAACATCTAAAAACAATGTATACTTTTTTCTTCAGAAATATTTATATACAAGTTTAATTTATTAAAAATCATACAGTTAGTCACCAAAGATTTCTTTAATTGCATGACAGTCCTTGTTCAAAGCAATCTTTATACAATGGCAGCGTTAGCATGTCACTTTAAGCTACAGTTAAGCTTAACTATGGTTTAAAAGTAAACGCAAAGCATGTTGGTAAACAGGGCAAAAATCATGGCCACTTTTCCCCTGCTCCTGCCATGCTGATGGTAGCTAAACCATCATTTGGCTTAGCAGTAACATCTGGACTTCAGCTGTCCCAAACAAACCATTAGCAATAAGCCAAGAACGACTTTGGTTACAGTTTGTGGCTTGTTTAGAGTGAGAGACCACAAACCCAGGCACAACACTAAGCCAAATCATGGCTTAGCTTGAAGCAGGAGAAAAGCAAAGTGTATATGATTTTTGCCCCATGTACCAGCATGCTGTATTTGAACCACAGTTGACTTTAACTATGATTTAAAGTAACATGAACCAGACCATTAGCATAAGAAGGAAAAATGGCTGTACCACTTGTAGGAAAGGTTGAAGTTCTAAGCTGTTTTCTCACAGGTGGCTTTAAGAGCTTGGCAGCCACTACACACCCATCAAAAATGGTTGTTTTCGGAGTACAGTATACTAATAACACTGTAAAAGAGAATACAGATAAGCATTTCTAACTTTTGAAGGATACATTTTGGGATAATTTATCACTATTTTGCAAGTCTTAACAGTCCTGATTTACCAGATCACTTTTGAATGATGAGGTGTTTGTGTAGAAACCTGGTGTGAAAAGACCAACATCTATGATACCAGAAAACTCACATGAACTATTGCTTTTTCCTGAAGCAGCTTCCAGTTTTTCCACACACAAGCTGTTTTGTACAAACTGATGCTTGCAGCTGGCCATATCAGTAAGCAGAATGAGGCATCTGCCCTGGGCAACAACGTGGGGGCAACATTAAAAGAGCAGGGATTTGTCTGTATGCAGGTTTGTCCTATTCTAGTTCATTCAAAGTTGGTCTCATCCAGTTCAATGAGACTTACTCCTGAGTAAGTGTTAGGATTGTAGCCGTAATCTATTTTTGCCACCAGGAGGATGCACTTCTTCAATTTACTACCTCAGGCAGAGCCGCTCCTAGGCACCAGGCACCGTGCTTTGGGGGCCCCCCGTGTGATGTTCCTATATTAATGTATATATGGTAAGTGTTGGTTGTTTAGAAGATACATGGTAAGTGGAGTGAAAGAGGAGGGGGAGTGAATGGGCAGTAGAATGCTAGATGATTGGCTGAGTGTTTAAAATGGCTGAACGTATAAAAGGAAGAGTGAGAGTGGAATCTGGGGGGAGAAGAGAAAGAGTGGGTTGCTTGGTGGGGTTTGAGAGAGTTGTTTGCCAGGAGAGATTGGAGAAGGAGGGGGGTGGAGTTTGGATTAGTATTGAGTAAAACCATATGCTTATGTGCCTTAAGAAGAAATCTTGTTAATCTTGTTAGCTTTGTTATCTTTAATAAATACTTAATTTGGTTTACCAAAGGCCTGATCCTTGGCTGGGGTTTCACAGACCAGAAGGGAGGGTAAGGTAATGACCAAGGCTGAAGGGGAACTGTAACAAATGGTGGCAGCGGTGAAGAGAATAACAATACCAGTATTCAGAGTCTCTGGGAATACTAGTATTAGGACGTGACTGGTGGTTGCCTAGCAGGGGGATCTGTTGAGATCTGTGCTAGAGCGGGGAGAGATGAAATAAAAAAGGACAGTCCGGACTGGTGGAGTCCCTGGTGGTGCCTAGTGACAGGCAGTAGCCACGCGCAGGTAGGAACCTGACAGGGAGAGCCAGGGAAGGGCGTCACACGTGGTGGCAGTAGCGGTGGGATACGAACAACAGAGAATCCAGATACGAATACTAGAGAATCCAGAACAGTGGTGTGGCAAACAGAAATAACAAAACAAGATTTCTTGTGAGAGTGACTGGCAAAGAGTGTGTGGCAAAGAGTGAGTGAACTCAAACACCATGGCTGAATACATAAAAATGAAAAGGGAGGAGCTGGTGGAGAAGTGCATAACATTCAATTTACCTCACGACAGTAAAGGGGTAGATGAATTGAGGGTAGCACTTATAGGATTTGCTACTGCCCAGCAAAAACAACCTGTCAGAGAAGAGACCCCAGAAGGATATTTAAGCAATCCCGCTTATATAGAGTACTTGAGAGAGAAGTTAAGATGGGAGGCTGAGGAAAAAGACAAGCAGAGGGAGTTGGAAGCTGAGAGATTGAGGATGGGAGCTGATGGGAAAGACAAGCAGAGGGAGTTGGAAGCTGGGAGATTGAGGATGGAAGATGCAGAGAAGGAAAAACAGAGGGAGTTGGAAATTGAGAGAATGAGATTGGGGTTTGAGGAGAGGGAGAAGCAACGAGCATTGGATGCTGAATTACAAGTAGAAAAGTTAAAATTTGAAAGAGAGAAGTTTCATTCTGAGGAGACAAGGAAAGACAGAGATGGAGCAAAAATAAAAATTACTCCAAAGGACTTTGCTGTCTATGAGCCTGGTCAAGATCCTCAAATTTACCTCAGCACCTTTGAAAAAGCAGCTCAGTTGTGGGGGCTACCTGAAGATAAATACATGCAGTATTTATCAAACCTGATTAAAGGGGAATTGGCTGAGGTATACCAATATTTCCCCTCAGACAGGCCCGTCACCTATGCTGAATTCAAAGAAGCAGTGTTTAAAAGATTCAGACTGGGGCCTGATTATTTTAGAAAGCTTTTCAGAAACTGCCAGATACAGACAGGGCGGTCTTTGCTGGGGGCAAAACTGATGGACATATTTGGGAAATGGCTGACAAGTGCAAAAGCTCAGTCTGTGGAGGAGGTGAAAAACCTCATGATATTGGATCAATTATACCATCAGTTACCACCAGAAATAAGGCTCCTGGTCAAAGACCGTTCCCCTACATCGGTGCAGGAGGCCGCAGAGATGGCGGATCACTTCGCCTCCAATAGAACTGGCTGGGGGGGGGAAACATCAAGAGATTTTAAACCCAGACCATATAACGCTGGCAGAAGGGATGTGGTACCACAGAGAGTGAGTCCTCCAGTAAAATCTGAAGGGCACAGGACACCCCAGAGTGGATCTGTGTACCCTAAAAGTGAGGAGAAATTATGCTACAAATGTGGTAGAGCGGGGCACCTACGTTTTCAATGTGAGGTTGCCAACCCCATTAGTAATTCTGCTCAGACAAGGGCAGTGAAAACAGAGCCCAAGGCTTTAGAAACAGCGAAAAAGGTTCAGTTCTGCCAGATAAACTGGACAGAAGTAACAGACCTTGATTCAAGTCTGAGAGAGGAAGTGAGTGTAGAAGGGGCAAATTATTGGGCATTGCTTGACACTGGTGCCGCTCAGACATTACTGAGGCCAGATTTAATAAAATCTGAGGTAATATTACCTCAGGAAACTGTGACTATCCAAGGAGTGAGGGGTCAACCAGAAAGTTTGCCTGTGGCCCTGGTGGAAATGACTTGGAGAGGCGGAGAGGGCCGATATAAACTAGGCATTAATGCTAGCAACAAGAACCAGTAATACTGGGAAGAGATGTAATGGGAGCCCAAGGAAAGATCTATGTAGTGACCAGACAGCAAATTGGCAGAGAAAAAGAAGCCATATTAAGGGGGGCTGAAACAAACAGGGTGGAATCTGTTAACCAGCCTCAGGTCACCATAGCAACCACTAGCAGGCCTGCTGAAGGAGACAAACTGTATCAAGTGGTCTCTGATAAGAAAGAAGCAGAGCAATTCAGGGAAGAGCTGCATAAAGATATAAGTTTGAAGCAGACTGTTGGACTATTCCTGTCCTGTGAAGTAAACATTGCCGGTGAATATCTGTGAGAAAATATTTGTGAGAAACTTTTCTGTAAGCCTATATTTTATCATCTATGACTCAGCAACTTTGAGTGGAAGAGGAAGCCAACTTAATATCACCCAACAAGAGAACCGACACAGGACAGCTGCGTTGCTTTACTCCGGCCATTGCTTGGCTGGATTATATCAATGAGATTCTGTGGAAAACCTGCTCTTCTTCTGCTTCAGCTGATACTGGCTAACCATTACAGATTCAGGCCTCAAGAGATATCGCTGCTGGAGACTCCGTTGCTGTGGTCCATGCTGCCGCCATTGCTGCTGCCTGCCTGCTTACACGCGGGGCGTTGTCATCTTCGCCAAGGTGCCGCGTTGCTGCCAGTGGACCTCGTTGTTGCGGACTGTGTTGCTGCCATCGCCGCCGCTGGTTGCGGGTGTCTTCATCATCGCTGAGGGCCGTACCGTTGCTCAGGACACTATCACTGCGGCGTATATCTTTGCCACCTCGCCGCTTTCTTGCTCGCGTGTGGCGCTTCTGTTGCTGCTTGGGGCTGTGTTGCTGTCCTGGTGTCCTTGCTGCGGCTTGCCTTTGGATGGGACTTGAGACTGCCATCGCTGCTTGACGAGGATTAACTCATTTTAACGTTTGTTTGGGTGTGGGGGGGCTAATGTGGGGTGAATGATTGGTATGTTTGCTTGTTTGTGTGGTTTTGTGTATTTTTAACATGTGCCTGGGAGATAAGATTCCATCCTTTGTGGGGGGGCTCTCGGGGGCCCCGATTAACGTAGTGACGGGTAATGGGAGGTATGGCGTTAGGAGGAGAACAGGCCAGGTAAGGGGAACTCGTCCCAGACAAATTGTGTCTGTGCCTTGTTCCGGTTCTCCTCATATCCACAGGATTGCTGGTTGTCCTATCAGCCAGCTCTCGGATCTCCAAGTGCTGCTTTTGAATGCCAGGTCGGTACATAATAAAACCTTACTTGTCCATGATTTAATTCTGGAGGAGGGTGCCGACCTGGCATGTATAACCGAGACCTGGGTGGCTGATCAGGGAGGAGTTGCTCTTTCCCAGCTTTGCCCACCCGGGTATTTGGTTCAGCACTGTGGTAGATCTGAGGGCCGGGGAGGGGGGGTCGCTGTGGTCTATAGGAGTTCTTTTCCTCTCACCAAGCACCCTGTCCAGACGGCGACTGGTTTGGAATGTCTCCACCTTGTGTTGGGCCAGGGAGACAGACTAGGAATACTGTTGGTGTACCGTCCACCTTGCTGCCCAACAGCTTCCTTAGCTGAGCTGACAGAGATAGTCTCGGAGGTCCTTTTGAGGTCCCCTAGACTTTTGGTACTGGGGGATTTCAACGTCCATGCCGAGGCTGTCTTATCTGGCGCAGCTCAGGGCTTCATTGCCTCCATGACAACAATGGGGCTGTCTCAATTTTCTACTGGCCCAACACATGTGTCGGGACATACTCTCGATTTGATCTTCGCCACTGGACATGGAGATGGTGATCTGATGGTGGGGTGTTTTTCATCTACCCCATTGTCATGGACAGATCACCGCTTGCTGAGATTTAGACTTACAGCGGCTCTTTCCCTCTGCAAAGGTGGAGGATCTATTAAGCTGATCTGCTCCCGGAGCCGGATGGATCCTGTAGGTTTTCAGAGGGCTCTGGGAGATTTTCCGGCTGATAGGACTGGTGCTCCTGTCGAGGCCCTGGTCGCACTGTGGAATACAGAAATGACCCAGGCTATTGACACGATCGCTCCCGCGCGCCCCCTTCGCTGTAGAGCTCATACAGCTCCGTGGTATACCCTGGAGCTGAGAGCGATGAAACATGAGAGGAGGAGGCTGGAGTGCAGATGGAGGAAAACTCCCAGTGGATACAATCATGCTTTGGTAAGTGCCACCAATAAGTTGTATACAAAAGCGGTAAGGCCAGCAAAGAAGCTCTATTTTGCTGCCTCTATTAGATCATCTTTAAGCCGCCCAGCGGAGCTTTTTAAAGTCGTGCGAGGGCTCTTACACTCTGGCCCCCACAATACTATGGAAACATCTGAGACCCGCTGTAATGAAATTGCTGGACACTTTCAAGATAAGATTGCATGTATCCGCAGGGACCTTGACTCTGATGTTGTGACAGATGAATCCATTGAAGTGTCCGGAGCACGGCCTTGTCTTTCTTTATTGGATGAGTTTCAGTTGGTGCAGCTCGAGGAAGTGGACAAGGTGCTTGGAATGGTTCGGGCGACCACGTCTGTTCTGGATCCTTGCCCATCTTGGCTAGTGAAAGCTGGCAGGGCTGGAACCACCGGTTGGGCCAAGGAGGTGGTTAATGCCTCCTTGAGGGAGGGAGTGGTCCCTGGTAGCCTCAAGGAGGCAGTAGTGAGACCTCTTTTAAAGAAACCCTCCTTGGACCCAGATAATTTAAACAACTATAGACCGGTGGCGAATGTCCCTTTTCTGGGCAAGGTTTTGGAGCGGGTGGTTGCCAGCCAACTCCAGGCGCTCTTGGATGAAACCGATTATCTAGATCCGTTTCAATCCGGTTTCAGGCCCGGTTTTGGCACCGAAACAGCCTTGGTCGCCCTGTATGATGACCTGTGTCGGGAGAGGGACAGGGGGAGTGTGACTCTGTTGATTCTCCTTGATCTCTCAGCGGCGTTTGATACCATCGACCATGGTATCCTTCTGAGGAGACTCGCGGAGTTGGGTGTCGGGGGCACTGCTTGGCAGTGGTTCCGCTCCTACTTCGCGGATCGTCACCAGAAGGTAGTGGTTGGGGAACATCACTCGACACCATGGACTCTCCATTGCGGAGTCCCTCAGGGGTCGGTTTTGTCCCCCATGCTTTTCAACATCTACATGCAGCCGCTGGGTGCAGTCATCAGGAGTTTTGGAGTGCGTTGCCATCAGTATGCTGATGACACGCAGCTCTATTTCTCCTTTTCATCTTCTTCAGGTGAGTCTGTTGATGTGCTGAACCGTTGCCTGACCGCGATAATGGACTGGATGAGAGCTAATAAACTGAGACTCAATCCAGACAAGACCGAGACATTGTTGGTGAATGCCTTCCCTGCTCAGATGGTGGATGTTAACCCTGTTCTGGATGGGGTTACACTCCCCCTGAAGGAACAGGTACGTAGTTTGGGGGTTCTTCTCGACTCTTCCCTGTCTCTCGAGGCCCAAGTGGCCTCGGTGGCACGGAATGCGTTTTACCATCTTCGTCTGGTAGCCCAACTACGCCCCTATCTGGACAGGGACGACCTCGCCTCCGTTGTTCACGCTCTGGTAACTTCAAGATTGGATTACTGTAATGCGCTCTACGTAGGGCTGCCCCTGAAGACAATTCGGAAGCTTCAGCTGGTGCAGAACGCAGCTGCCAGACTACTGACGAGGACCAGTCGGTCTTCGCATATAACACCTGTCTTGGCGCGTCTGCACTGGCTTCCTATTTGCTTCCGGGAGAGATTCAAGGTGCTGGTTCTTACCTATAAAGCCTTACACGGCGTGGGACCTCAATACCTTGTGGAACGCCTCTCTCGATACGAACCTACCCGTTCACTTCGTTCAGAATCTAAGGCCCTCCTCTGGGTACCAACCCATCGGGAAGCCCAGAGGGTGGTTACTAGATCTAGGGCCTTTTCTGTGGTGGCCCCTGAGTTGTGGAACAGCCTCCCCGAAGAGGTACGCCTGGCGCCTACACTTTTATCTTTTCGGCGCCAGGTAAAGACCTTTTTATGCTCCCGGGCATTTTAATTTTCTTAACCATTTTAATCTTTTAATCCGTATTTTTAATTTTTGTCGTATTGTGTTTTTGTAGTGTTTTTGTTGTTTGTTTGTATATGTTTTTATGATTTTTATTATGATATATTGTATTTTATCTTGTTTGTTCACCGCCCTGAGAGCTATTCTGCTAAGAGCGGTATATAAATTGAAATAATAAATAAATAAATAAATAAAGGAACAAGCTCTGACCCAACAGATTCCTTTCACTGACAAACTGAGGAATCAAGTTGTGTGTGAGAATGGGATTTTATATAGACTGTGGATGCCCGCTGAGAGAAAGGATGAATGTGAACCAGTGAAGCAATTGATAGTACCTAGCAAATACAGAACCAGATTGCTAGAGGTAGCCCACGATGTCCCATGTGCAGGACATCTGGGAATAAAAAAGACCAAGAGGAGATTGGCGGCATACTATTATTGGCCAAACATCTCCAAAGATGTAAAACAACATTGTCTATCTTGTGGAATATGCCAAAAGGTGGGAAAAAGTGGAGTAAAGACTAAGGCACCCTTAAAGCCCCTTCCTATAATTGGACAACCCTTTTATAGAGTGGGAATAGATTTGGTGGGCCCTTTTTCCAAACCCACAAGGCATGGCAAGAAATATCTATTGGTGGTGGTGGATTTTGCCACCAGGTACCCAGACGCAGAAGCACTAAGATCTGTAGAAGCCCCTGTAGTGGCAGAGGCTTTATTAAAAATCTTTATGAGGCTGGGTTTCCCTCATGAAGTGCTGACGGATCAAGGCAGTGTATTCATGGGAGAAGTGATGCAATGTATGTGGAAATGTTGTGGTCTAAAACATCTAAAGACCACTACTTACCATCTCGCCACTAATGGGTTAACAGAGAGATTCAATGGCGTCTTGAAGGGCATGATCAGAAGCTATGTTCAAGATCACCCACAAGACTGGGATGAACGGTTGGGATGCTTCTTATTTGCATACAGAGAAGTCCCTCAGGAGTCAACAGGCTTCTCACCCTTTGAACTCATGTTCACTAGAAAAGTGAGGGGACCTTTGGAACTATTAAAAAAGTCATGGGAAGGAACCCTGGGAGAGTACAAAACATCTGTAGTAGATTTTGTATTGGAATTCCGCAATAAATTAACATCAATGATGGAGGTGGTGGAAAAGAATTTGAGTCAAGCACAGGAGAAGCAACGTTACTGGTATGACAGAACAGCCAGGGAACGTGTGTATGATGTGGGAGATATGGTTATGGCGTTCATACCCAGGAAACATGACAAATTACAGGCTAACTAGGAAGGACCATATACCATCAGAGAAAGGCTTGACACAGTGACGTATGTAATCACCACAGATCAATTAAACAAAAGCAAAGTGGTTCATGTAAATATGTTGAAGCCTTACCATACCAGGGATGCACAGGTGTTGCAAGTTACCTTATTCCCTGAGGGAAGTGGGCCTGAACTTCCAGATTTGGTACAGGAAAGCAAAGACAAAGGAGGGGTAGATCAAGTGGAATGGTCAGAGGAGGTGAAGGAGGAAGTAAAAGAAGAGATTCTGAGAGTTTTGAAAACCTATAGGAATCTCTTTAGCAACAAACCTGGCCGAACCAGTATAGTTATACATTCCATTGATACTGGAGATCATGCCCCAATCAGATCTGTTCCGTACCGTGTGAATGGGAAAGTTTTGAATGAGATCAAAAAGGAGGTGGAAGATATGCTGGAATTAGGAGTGATCAGGGAATCCATCAGTCCCTGGGCCTCAAGTATTGTCCTGGTTCCGAAAAAAGATGGAACGACCAGGTTTTGCATTGATTATCGGCTAATCAATAAAATTACTGTCCCAGATGCGTATTCTATGCCTAGGGTAGACGCAATGTTAGAGTTATTGGGGGCAGCAACCATTATCTCTACACTAGATCTCTGTAAAGCATTTTGGCAAATGGAACTAGACGAGCAATCCAGAGCCAAAACTGCCTTCAGTACACCAGATGGGTTATATGAGTTTGTGACCTTACCCATGGGACTAAGGAACTCACCAAGTTCATTTCAGAGGCTAATCAATACTGTGTTGCGAGGCATGTCAGATTTTGCAGTGGCCTATATCGATGACGTGGCCATTTTTAGCAAGTCGGTGCCTGAGCATGTCCAACACCTGACAACAGTATTGGAGGCCTTAAGAAAAGCAGGCCTCATAATAAAAGCTAAGAAATGCCAGTTTGGACTAAAGGAAGTAATCTATTTAGGACATAAGGTGGGGAGTGGGAAAATCACCCCCTTATGGAGCAAGGTGGAGGCAATACAAGCGTGGCCGATCCCCTTAACCAAAAAACAAGTAAGGGCATTTCTGGGTGTGGCTGGATTTTATAGGAAGTTTGTGAGAAATTTTGGGGAAATAGCAACCCCCTTGCATGAATTAACAAAGAAGAAGTGTTCTGAGCGTGTGGTATGGACGGATGAATGTCAGAAGGCTTTTGATCTACTGAAGCAAGCCTTGTGCCAAGGACCCATATTAATAGCACCAGACTATGAGAAACCATTCATCGTGGCTACAGATGCGTCGGACCTGGCGCTGGGAGTCGTCTTGCTACAGGAGAGAGAAGGCACCAGACATCCAGTGGCGTACCTGAGTCGCAAGCTGACGCCGAGGGAGAAAAACTATTCGTCGGTCCAGAAGGAGTGCCTAGCGGTCGTGTGGGGACTGAACAAGTTGCGCCCATACGTGTGGGGACAAAGATTCACAGTGACTACGGATCATCGGGCCTTGTTATGGTTGCAGACTATGAAAAACCATAACACTATGCTGCAGAGGTGGTCCTGGGCCCTACAGGACTATCAAGTGGACTTCCAGTTCATAAAAGGCAAGGACAATGTTCTTTGAAAACCTCTTCTATAATAAATTAAGAAAAAATATTATTTTGTGAAAATGAAATATAACTGTCACACAATAATATTATTTAGTGCTTGCATAGGAAGAAAGACAACATATAACTGCAAGAAAAGAGTGTTTGAAGCGTTCTATGCAGAGCTTGGAAAAGTTACTTTTTTGAACTACAACTCCCATCAGCCCAATCCAGTGGCCATGCTGGCTGGGGCTGATGGGAGTTGTAGTTCAAAAAAGTAACTTTTCCAAGCTCTGGTTCTATGCTATGTTTAATTGATCATCGGAGCAGAAGTAAAGAACCTGTGACCCTCTGGATGTTATTAGATTCCATCAGTCTCAGCCAACATGACGAGTGGTCAGAGATAATGAGGGTTGTAGTTTAACACCATTTAGAGAGCAGCAGGTTCCTGACTTGATTTAGAGGTACATCCACTGTCCTATGTCTCTTCATTCTCATGAAAGAAGGAATACGTCTGCTAAGAGGTTGTCTGCTTATGATATGTACAACATCTAAAAACAATGTATACTTTTTTCTTCAGAAATATTTATATACAAGTTTAATTTATTAAAAATCATACAGTTAGTCACCAAAGATTTCTTTAATTGCATGACAGTCCTTGTTCAAAGCAATCTTTATACAATGGCAGCGTTAGCATGTCACTTTAAGCTACAGTTAAGCTTAACTATGGTTTAAAAGTAAACGCAAAGCATGTTGGTAAACAGGGCAAAAATCATGGCCACTTTTCCCCTGCTCCTGCCATGCTGATGGTAGCTAAACCATCATTTGGCTTAGCAGTAACATCTGGACTTCAGCTGTTCCAAACAAACCATTAGCAATAAGCCAAGAACGACTTTGGTTACAGTTTGTGGCTTGTTTAGAGTGAGAGACCACAAACCCAGGCACAACACTAAGCCAAATCATGGCTTAGCTTGAAGCAGGAGAAAAGCAAAGTGTATATGATTTTTGCCCCATGTACCAGCATGCTGTATTTGAACCACAGTTGACTTTAACTATGATTTAAAGTAACATGAACCAGACCATTAGCATAAGAAGGAAAAATGGCTGTACCACTTGTAGGAAAGGTTGAAGTTCTAAGCTGTTTTCTCACAGGTGGCTTTAAGAGCTTGGCAGCCACTACACACCCATCAAAAATGGTTGTTTTCGGAGTACAGTATACTAATAACACTGTAAAAGAGAATACAGATAAGCATTTCTAACTTTTGAAGGATACATTTTGGGATAATTTATCACTATTTTGCAAGTCTTAACAGTCCTGATTTACCAGATCACTTTTGAATGATGAGGTGTTTGTGTAGAAACCTGGTGTGAAAAGACCAACATCTATGATACCAGAAAACTCACATGAACTATTGCTTTTTCCTGAAGCAGCTTCCAGTTTTTCCACACACAAGCTGTTTTGTACAAACTGATGCTTGCAGCTGGCCATATCAGTAAGCAGAATGAGGCATCTGCCCTGGGCAACAACGTGGGGGCAACATTAAAAGAGCAGGGATTTGTCTGTATGCAGGTTTGTCCTATTCTAGTTCATTCAAAGTTGGTCTCATCCAGTTCAATGAGACTTACTCCTGAGTAAGTGTTAGGATTGTAGCCGTAATCTATTTTTGCCACCAGGAGGATGCACTTCTTCAATTTACTACCTCAGGCAGAGCCGCTCCTAGGCACCAGGCACCGTGCTTTGGGGGCCCCCCGTGTGATGTTCCTATATTAATGTATATATGGTAAGTGTTGGTTGTTTAGAAGATACATGGTAAGTGGAGTGAAAGAGGAGGGGGAGTGAATGGGCAGTAGAATGCTAGATGATTGGCTGAGTGTTTAAAATGGCTGAACGTATAAAAGGAAGAGTGAGAGTGGAATCTGGGGGGAGAAGAGAAAGAGTGGGTTGCTTGGTGGGGTTTGAGAGAGTTGTTTGCCAGGAGAGATTGGAGAAGGAGGGGGGTGGAGTTTGGATTAGTATTGAGTAAAACCATATGCTTATGTGCCTTAAGAAGAAATCTTGTTAATCTTGTTAGCTTTGTTATCTTTAATAAATACTTAATTTGGTTTACCAAAGGCCTGATCCTTGGCTGGGGTTTCACAGACCAGAAGGGAGGGTAAGGTAATGACCAAGGCTGAAGGGGAACTGTAACAAATGGTGGCAGCGGTGAAGAGAATAACAATACCAGTATTCAGAGTCTCTGGGAATACTAGTATTAGGACGTGACTGGTGGTTGCCTAGCAGGGGGATCTGTTGAGATCTGTGCTAGAGCGGGGAGAGATGAAATAAAAAAGGACAGTCCGGACTGGTGGAGTCCCTGGTGGTGCCTAGTGACAGGCAGTAGCCACGCGCAGGTAGGAACCTGACAGGGAGAGCCAGGGAAGGGCACCACACCCCGCACTTGGCGATCTGCTCACCAGCCGGCTCCTCCCTCCCTGCCTGCATGCCTTCACCATGCCAGGCAGGGCGCAGTGCTCTCTCTCGCTCTCTCTCTCTGCCCGGGACGGGGGCTCGCTCACCTGCCTGCCTGCCCGCCCGCCATGCCGAAGCTGCTGCTGCCACCGCCGCTCCTGCTGCAGTCAGCAAGCGGTAGCCGCCCCGGGGACAGCGAGCTGGGCCGGCAGTTCCAGGACTGGTGCCTGCGCACCTACAGCGACTCGGCCAAGACCAAGATGGTGACGCAGAGCAAATGTGGGGGGCCCCCAACTATGCTTCTGCCCTGGGCCCCGCACATGCTAAGGGAGGGCCTGACCTCAGGACCAAAATATTTTGCACCAGCACTTTCATTACTTGAAAGTGGGATGGATGTGTTATTGAAGGACACAACTGTGGTAAGCAGCCACTGTCTAGACCTTCCTTCATCTGCTTAGGCACCTGCAACCCTTGGAATGAATGGAGAATCCTGTACAATAACTGCAGTTTTCATGCAACACTATGCAGATCATCAAGCTGACATTTTTCTAGTACAACAGGTGTTGATGTGTGTGCATGTTCAGAGGGATGACTCCAAAATTGTGTAAGCCACAATTATAGAGGGGGCTTTTAGTGTAAATCACTCTCATATGAAAGAAAGAGATAATGCAATTATAATGCTTTTTTTTTTACCCACACATTAATGCAATGTCTCTCCATAGGACAAATGCCACATTATGCATTGAACTGTAACACCATCTTAAATAAATGAGAAATCCCAACTGCAGAGCCAGATATAAATTAGATTAGAAGTAGGTCAAAGCAGCAACATATTTTGTAATGAACAAAGCCGTCTTGTTGGCTCACTTGGAGAACTGAACAAGCAACCTTTCAATTCCCATCCCTCCTCATCAGTGAAAAGCTTTGAAAGTTCCAAGAAACCTGCTTCAGCTTGTTTTGGGAACCTCACCAACTGCAAATTCCTTCGGGCCTTTCCAGATAATGAGTTTAGAGCACAAAACACACACATTGTTTTTACTTGTATCTCGCCATTCATGTTTGTCTGCTGAAGGGCTCAACCTGGAATTTTAGCAGGCCAAGCATGTTTTTATGTTTCCTTTATATACAGGTGCCAAAACCAGATTATGCCATTCTGTAACCTTTGGGCAATTTGAAATATTTGGTCATGGTGTTTTGGTAACAGAGAAAGCTGAAAATGCTTATGTTGCAAGTGTTGTTGCATTTTTTTATAATCTGTTCAGTCAACAATAAATGGTAAGACGTCACAGTAAAAAGTAGGACATCAAGGAAATCATTTCAGTTTGTGCATATTAAAGTAGTGCAACTAAACCATGTCATCTTCCTCCTCTTCACCAGGCAAGATGTACCTGTGACACAAGTGTACGTGTATTAGATCAGATGTCATGGGATTATACTAGTCACATTCAGAGTAAACCTATTTAAATTAATGGAGATGACTGAGGCTGCAATCTTAGTCCCACTCAATAGGTCTCCTCAGTAGACATGGTTAGGGCTGCCCTATAATTTAGGCCCATTTATTTCAACAAGTCTAATATGATTAGAACTTAGATGGATTCAACCCATGGTTTCCTGAACAGTGGCACAGAAACGTACAGGAGACTTTAGCTGCAGAACAGCTACACCAGTTGGTACCTTAAGGCTGAGCAGAATGGCAGTTACACTTGATGAGTTCTTTCTTTTGGAGCAAGATGTACAGTTAGTAGGATTCCAATTGGAACTAAACATTTTTTCCTATCACATGTCCAACCAAAATGAGTTGGATCGATTGATGGTGGATCAGTTTGCAGCTGAATACCATATCATGGCTTGGAAGTGGGCATGTTTGACGTTTTCCCTGAATGATTTTGTCTTTGCTGATAATGAAACTAGTTTCGATGCACATGAATATGCCTCTGCAGTTTTCAGTGACAGCATTTTAACCCTTGTTGCTGTTTTGTCTGCATTTATGTGGCCAGGGGTGACAAACCTGAGGCCCAGAGAACAAATGCAGTCCTCTATTGGACCCCAGAGATTCTCCCAGGCCACACTCTTTACCAGCCCCGCTTTGCCCCCTCCTTGAGTGCTTTTGTCTTGCTGGCTTGAACTCAATGCTTCTTGCTTCCCTGGATGGAGGATAGAGAAAGATGTGCAAGTGTGTAGAAACTTTGTTGTTGTTGTTATGTGCCTCCAAGTCAGCTGCGACTTATGGCGACCCTATGAATCAGTGACCTCCAACAGCATCTGGCACGAACCACCCTGTTCAGATTTTGTAAGTTCAGGTCTGTGGCTTCCTTTATGGAATCAATCCATCTCTTGTTTGGCCTTCCTCTTTTTCTACTCCCTTCTGTTTTTCCCAGCATTATGGTCTTTTCTAGTGAATCATGTCTTCTCATTGTGTCCAAAGTATGATAACCTCAGTTTCATCATTTTAGCTTCTAGTGATAGTTCTGGTTTAATTTGTTCTAACACCCAATTAGTGTAGAAACTAGCCTACTGTATAAAGTTAATTACATTTGTTGCTCCTCCCACTTTTGCCTCTGGCTCTGCCCACCATTGCCACGTGATCCTAGGAAGGTTGTGCAGAAGAGAATGCAGCCCTCAGTCTGAAAAAGGTTCACCAACCATGAATGTGGCCATGGCAGCTACTAAACTTAGCAGTTACTCCATCCATTTCCACACAATAAAGTTTGAACTGTTCTTTCAACTTCTTATTCATAGTTCCTTTCCCAAAACCAGAAGAGTGTGCCATGATGCCACAGCCAGACACATCATGGGCCGCTTAAAGACTTTGCACAGTATCTTTGTGTTTTTCCACACTTTGTCCTGTCTTCAATCATGGCTTGTCACTTCCGTTGTTACTTTCTCTGTCATTAAACTTTTAGTTGTAGTATACTAGCAAACAAACACATCGCTGTCATCTGAAATCACCCCAATGCATTTGTGATGATGCACGTAGTAACAGCATATATCACTAGCTGTAACATAATAATGTCTTGCTTCCTTATGTGTTGTTTTCAGGTCTCTCTGTTGAAATACAGTAGTAGCACATAGGACCTCAATTGGTTAGTCTAAACCTCCAGTTAGCACAAGCATATTTCTATGCATTTTTCCTTAACATACTGTTCAAGTTGTGAACCTATTACATTAATCAGTTGCTTTTTGTTTTCGACGTTTGTTTACACAACTTGTTTTGCTGCAACGGAACCTGTTTTGAAAGTTTAAAAGAGGTATCTTGATGCAGGTTTACCTTGTTCTTTCCTTGAAGCAGAGTTGATACTGTAGGAAAAATACCAATCACACTCCTAAATTATTAATTAAATCCTGTTGGGGGGACGACGACTAAGAGACGGACAACAAAAGTGGATTTTGTGACCCTTATGGTGGCAAAGAGGCAAATTGCAAGGTTGGAAAGACAAATAGTCTCATCTGCTACTCACTGGTCTGAAGGTCTCACTGCCTTTTTTACATTTGAATGCATGGCTTATAATCATCCATCTTGTTTTGATAACTATTTACCTATAGACTGCTTATATTAATCTATACTTTTAAGTTAGGGTTGATGGGATATCCTTATTGTTAATGACAGCTGGTGATGGTTTTTATCTCTTTTCTTTTCTGTTATAATTCAAAAGAAAATTAAAAAGAAAAAAATCAATCAGACACTATGTAGACATTGCTATGCGCAAGCTTGCAGAGTACATACTCCGTAATTGCACACCCACACCCCAGCAACTGCTCCCTTTGAACACTAGTGGAGTTCATGCAGTGCATAGTTAAAGTATGGAATTTGCTCCCACAGGAGGCAGTGATGGCCACCAACTTGGGTGGATTTAAAAGAGGATTAGACAAATTAATGGAGGATAAGACTATCAACGGCTACTAGCCATGATAGCTGTGCTCTGCCACCATGGTCAAAGGCAGTATGAAAACCAGTTGTTGGTAGCTGCAGGAAGGGAGAGTGCTCTTGCACCGAGATCCTGCTTGTGGGCTTCCCATGGTCATCTGGTTGGCCACTATGAGAACAGGATGCTGGACTAGATGGGCCACTGGCCTGATCCAGCAAGCTCTTCTTATGTTCTTATGGCAGTCTGTAATATAACACAACCATTGGTCACTATTATTTATTTTATTTATTTATTTGTTAAATTTTTATACCGCCCCACTAGCATAGCTCTCTGGGCGGTGTACAACAAAAAATACAGATATATACAATAAAATCCCATAATATAATACACCAAAAACAAATATAAAAGAATGAAAAATCTAAAATCAATTACAGCAAATTTTAAAAACTAACTTAAATTAGATTAAAATGCCTTAGAAAAGAGGAAGGTTTTAACTTGGCGCCGAAAAGATAGCAATGTCGGCACCAAGTGCACCTCATCGGGAAGACTATTCCACAGTTCGGGAGCCACCACTGAGAAGGCCCTAGTTCTTGTTACCACCCTCCGAGCTTCTCTATGAGTCGGAACTCGGAGGAGGGCCTTCGATGTAGAACGCAGCGTACGGGCAGGTTCATATCGGGAGAGGCGTTCCAGCAGGTATTGTGGTCCCGCGCCGTATAAGGCTTTATAGGTTAAAACCAACACTTTGAATCTGGCCCGGAAGCGTATTGGTAGCCAGTGCAAATGAGCCAGAACAGGTGTTATGTGTTCAGACCACTTGGTCCTCGTTATCAATCTGGCCGCCGCGTTTTGCACGAGCTGTAGCTTCCGAACTGTCTTCAAAGGCAGCCCTACGTAGAGCGCATTACAGTAATCCAATCGCGAGGTTACCAGAGCATGTACAACTGATGTGAGGTCCTCCCTGCTCAGATAGGGACGTAACTGGGCTACCAACCGAAGTTGGTAGAATGCATTCCGTGCCACCAAGGCTACTTGAGCCTCAAGTGACAGGGAAGGATCTAGAAAGACTCCCAGACTACGAACCCGTTCCTTTAGGGGGAGTGTAACCCCGTCCAGGACAGGGTGTATATCCACCATCTGATCAGAGAAACCACGCACCAACAGCATCTCAGTCTTGTCTGGATTGAGCCGCAGTTTGTTAGCTCTCATCCAGTCCATTATCGCGGCCAGGCAACGGTTCAGCACATTGACAGCGTCACCTGAAGAAGATGAAAAGGAGAAGTAGAGCTGCGTGTCATCAGCGTACTGATGGCAACGCACTCCAAATCTCCTGATGACCGCACCCAACGGCTTCATGTAGATGTTAAAAAGCATGGGAGACAGAACTGACCCCTGCGGGACTCCACATTGGAGAGCCCACGGTGTCGAGCAATGTTCCCCTACCTTCTGGAGACAACCCGCCAAGTAGGAGCGGAACCACTGCCAAGCAGTACCTCCAACTCCCAACTCCGCGACCCTCTCCAGAAGGATACCATGGTCGATGGTATCAAAAGCCGCTGAGAGATCAAGGAGAATTTTATTTTATTTTATTTTATTTATATACCGCCCTAAGCCCGAAGGCTCTCTGGGCGGTGTACATAAAATAAAAACAAGTACAATATATAAATACAATAAGTACAATGAATCAAAAACCCAAAACAGACAAACAATACAAGAACCAAACAACGTCAAAAATACAAAATAATGCTAAAATACTGTAAAATACACTTTAAAATGCCTGGGAGTATAAAAAGGTTTCACCTGGCGCCGAAAAGATAGCAGCCAGGCGCACCTCATCAGAGAGACCATTCCATAGTTCGGGAGCCACAACTGAAAAGGCCCTATTTCTAGTCACCACCCTCCGAGCTTCTCGATGAGATGGAACTCAGAGGAGGGCCTTAGATGTTGAGCGCAGTGTACGGGTAGTTTCATATTGGGAGAGGCGCTCCACCAGGAATCAACAGAGTTACACTCCCTCCATCCCTCTCCTGACATAGGTCATCATACAGGGCGACCAAGGCTGTCTCGGTGCCGAAACCGGGCCTAAAACCCGATTGAAATGGATCTAGATAATCGGTTTCATCCAATAGTGCCTGGAGCTGGCCAACAACCACTCGTTCCAAGATCTTGCCCAGGAATGGAACATTCGCTACTGGTCTGTAGCTGTTGAAATTTTCTGGGTCCAAGGAAGGTTTTTTCAGAAGTGGTCTCACTGCCGCCTCTTTCAGACAGCCAGGGACCACTCCCTCTCGTAAAGAGGCGTTTATCACTTCCCTGGCCCAGCCAGCTGTTCCATCCCTGCTGGTTTTTATTAGCCAAGAGGGGCAAGGATCTAGTACCGAAGTGGTTGCACGCACCTGTCCAAGCACCTTGTCCACATCCTCGAGCTGAACCAACTGAAACTCATCCAATAAAACATGACAAGACTGTGCTCCGGACACCTCATTAGGATCAACTGCTATAAACTGGGAGTCTAAGTCCCGGCTGATGCATAAGATCTTATTCTGGAAGTGTCCAGCAAACTCATTGCAGCGGGCCACCGATGACCCTACCATGTCCTGAGGGCCAGAATGAAGTAAACCTCGGACAACACTAAAAAGCTCCGTTGGGCGGCAAAGAGATGACTTAATAGTGGCAGCAAAATATTGTTTTTTCACCACCCTCGCCGCTCCTAAGTACAGCTTAGTAGAGGCACTTACCAGTGCATAATTGCATCCGTCGGGAGTTCGCCTCCACCTCTGCTCGAGCCGCCTCCTATCTTGTTTCATCGCTCTCAGCTCTGGAGTATACCATGGAGCTGTATGAGCTCTACACAGGAGAGGGCGCGCAGGAGCGATCGTGTCAACAGCCCGGGTCATCTCCACATTCCACAGTTCGACCAGGGCTTCAACAGGAGCGCCAGTCTTATCAGCCGGAAAATCCCCCAGAGACCTTTGAAAACCTTCAGGATTCATTAGTCTCTGGGGGCGGACCAATTTAATAGGTCCCCCACCCTTGCAGAGGGGAAAAGCCGCTGTAAGTCTAAATTTCAGCAAGCGGTGATCTATCCATGACAAAGGGAGAGATGTAAAACTCTCCACATCCAGATCACCATTTCCATGTCCAGTAGCAAAAATAAGATCTAGAGTATGCCCCGACACATGTGTTGGGCCACTAACATATTGGGACAGCCCCATGGTTGTCATGGACGCCATGAAGTCCTGAGCCACCCCGGATAAAGTAGCCTCGGCATGGATGTTGACATCCCCCAGTACCAGTAGTCTGGGGGATCTCAGCAATACCTCCGAGACCACTTCTGTCAGCTCAGTTAGGGAAGCCGTTGGGCAGCAAGGTGGGCGGTACACCAACAGGATTCCCAGTCTGTCCCTCTGACCCAACACAAGGTGCAAACACTCCAGGCCAGTAACTACATGGACATGGTGCTTGATGAGTGAGATGGAACTCTTATAGACCACAGCGACCCCACCTCCCCGACCCTCAGATCTACCATGATGCTGAACCAAGTACCCCGGTGGGCAGAGCTGGGAAAGACTAACTCCTCCCTGCTCACCCACCCAGGTCTTGGTTATACATGCCAGATCGGCCGCCTCATCCACAATCAAATCATGGACGAGGGAGGTTTTATTATGTACCGATCTGGCATTTACTTCTGAAGTATCCACAACTCTTGCTGATACTTCAGTTCTAAGCATGTGTTTGAGCAGACTTGTTTTTTGCAATACACGTCACCTGTTTCCCTGAACACAGATGTTGGAACAGGTGTTCATTATGTCATTCTACATTCAGACATGTGATGTATGTGGAAGCACAAACATATCTAGAATTTTTTTTGGTCTTCTCCTTATTATTTATTTATTTATTTATTATTTGATTTATATCCTACCCTTTCTCCCAGCAGGAGCCCAGGGTAGCAAACATATAAAATAAATAAATAAATAATATTTTTTTTTATTTAAGGCATTTATATACCATCTAATTATTAGCATTTCTAATAAGTCCTTTCTAATTTCTAATAAGTCCAATAATCCTTCAAATCTTATATGAACTTCCTCTTTATGAAAAATTACTTCCTAGGTTGACTAGCAATAGGGAGGCTAAGGGCCCAGCATTGTAAAGTGTGCTGGTTTGACATTCTTGTCATTCCATCTGATTCCATGGCCATATAGATCCATAGAGTTGGAAGGGGCCTATAAGGCCATCAAGTCCAACCCCCTGCTCAATGCAGGAATCCAAAATCAAAGCATTCCCAAGCCGCCCTGAGTGCCCTATTATAGGGTAGAAGGGCGGGATAGAAATATTTTAAATAAATAAATAAATAAACAGATGGCTGTCCAGCTGCCTCTTGAATGCCTCCAGTCTCAGACAGCCCATTACCTCTCTAGGTAATTGTCATATGGCTCTAACAGGAAGTTTTTCCTGATGTTCAGTCAAAATCTGTCTTCCTGTAACTTCAGCCCATTATTCCGTGTCCTGCACTCTGGGGCGATCAAGAAGAGATCCTGGCCCTTCTCTGTGTGGCAACCTTTTATGTACTTGAAGAGTGCTATCATATCTCCCCTCAGTCTTCTCTTCTCCAGGCTAAACATGCCCAGTTCTTTCAGTCTCCTCACAGGGCTTTGTTTCCAGTCTCCTGATCATCCTTGTTGCCCTCTTCTGAACCTGTTCCAGTTTGTCTGCATTCTTCTTGAAGTGCAGAGACCAGAACTGGATACAGTACTGAAGATGAGGCCTAACCAGTGCTGAATAGAGGGGAACTAATACTTCATGCAAGTTGGAAACTATACTACTGTTAATGCAGCCTAATATAGCATTTACCTTTTTTGCAGCCACATCATACTGTTGGCTCATATTCAGCTTGTGATCAACAACAATTCCAAGATCCTTCTCACATGTCGTATTGCTGAGCCTAGTATCCCCCATCTTATACCTCCGCATTTGGTTTCTTTTTCCTAAGTGTAGAACTTTGCATTTATCCCTGTTGAATTTCATTCTGTTGTTTTCAGCCCAATGATCCAGTCTAGCAAGCTCCCTTTGAATTTTGTTTCTGTCTTCCATGGTATTAGCTGTGCCCCCAAATTTTGTATCATCTGCAAATTTGATAGGCATGCTCTGTACCTCCTCATCCAAGTCGTTAATAAAAATGTTGAAGAGCACTGGGCCCAGGACCGAGCCCTGTGGTACCCCACTCATTACTTCCTCCCAGTTTGAGAAGGAACCATTGATAAGCACTCTTTGAGTACGATTCTGGAGCCAACTGTGGATCCAGCCCACATTTAGCTAGCTTGCTAATCAGAATATCATGGGGCACTTTGTCAAAAGCTTTGCTGATGTCGAGATATGTCCGTAGCATTCCCACAGTCAAGGGAGGTTACCCAATCAAAAAATGAGATAAGATTAGTTAGCAGGATTTGTTCTTCATAAATCCGTGTTGGCTCCTAGTAATCACTGCATTGTTTTCAAGGTGCTTACAGATTAACTGCTTTATAATCTGCTCCAGAGTTTTTCCAGGGATTGATGTTAGGCTGACTGGTCTGTAGTTCCCCTTCCTCCTTTTTGCCCTTTTTGAAGATAGGGACAACATTAGCTCTTCTCCAGTCATCCGGCACTTCACCAGTCGTCCATGATTTCGCAAAGATAATAGAGAGCGGTTCTGAGCGTTCTTCAGCCAGTTCCTTCAATACCCTAGAATGCAGTTTATCGGGCCCTGCTGATTTGAACACGTTCAAGGTGATTAGGTATTCCTTGACTGTTTATCTATCAGTCTCAAGCCCCAATCCTGCCTCTTCCACTTCATGTTTCCTGCGAGGTTCATAGACCCTTTTTTGGGAGAAGACTGAGCCAAAGTAGGAACTGAGCACTTCTGCCATTTCTTTGTCATCTGTAATCATTTTGCCATTCTCATTGAGTAGCTGTGCCACCATTTCTTTTCTCTGTCTTTTACTATGGATGTACCTGAAGAAAGCTTTTTTGTTGCTTTTAGCATCCCTCGCTAACCTCAGCTCATTCTCAGCTTTAGCCTTCCTGACACCATCCCTGAAATTCTGTGATACCTGCCTGTACCCTTCTTTTGTGGCCTGGCCTTCTTTCCACTTCCTGTATGTGTCCTTTTTTGTTTTCAGATCATCTCTAAGCTTTTTGTGAAGCCACATTGGCTTCTTCTGCTGTTTCCCACCCCCCTTTTTCCTTGTTGGAATTGCTTGCCATTGCACTTTTAGAATTTCCTTTTTTAGAAACTCCCACCCATCTCGGACTCCTTTTCTCATTAGGGTCACTTGCCACGGAACCGTACTTACAATCAGAGGCGTACCTAGCGTATTTGACACCCGGAGTGGATCATTTTTTAATACCCCCCCTCTATACGACAAAAATATTTTCAGTAATAATCACGAAATGAAACAAATAATAATAATGGCCAGAAAAGAAATGCAGACAGTGAAAATGTTCTTTTATTGAACTTTGTATACAGTATATAATCATGCCAGTAAAAAAATTACAAAATAAAAATAAATATTACAGTACAAAAAAGGAGAAAAGTAATGGATTAATACTTTTTAATTACATTAATGTATTTTTTGAAAAAAAGGGGGGAAAACTTATACCTACATATTGGTCTGTTGCAGTAATGAATAATAACATCAGTTTCTGTTTTTGAGCCTTAACTTCTGCAAATTTGTCAATGACTTTGTCAAAACTGATCTTCTTTTCATATTCATGTTCAATAGACAGTATAGCCAGATTTGTCAATCTATCTTCGCTCATCGTTGATTGAAGAACACTTTTTATTAATTTTAATTCTGAAAAGTTTCTTTCACATGAAGCAGCAGATATACAAATAGTTAGGAAAAGTCTTAATGTTACAATACCAACTTAATAAGAGCCCTGCTGGATCACAGGACCTGGAGGCAAACAAAAGGAGAAGGCTCTTTCTTGGTGCTCTAGTTACAGGCGTCCTGGAAGCATCTGTCTGGCTATTCTTATGGAAACAACAATGCCGGTTTAGTTGGGGTCCCATGTGATCCAGATATGCTGCTGGAATTTGCTTGTTTTCCTCTTCCCTCCTCATCCCTTTTTCCGTTTGTGTCCTGTCTTTTTAGACTAATCCTCAGGGCAAGCACTATTAATTGATTTTGTAAGCTTGGGACAGTTTGTTGTTGTTGTTTTGGTAAAAACAGGGTATAGATTCATGAAAAAAAGAAAGAAATTTGTCAGCTGTGCCTTACAGAGCAGTTCTATGCATGCTAGCTCAAAAGCAGAGTTCAAGGGGGCTTTCACACAGGTAGGTATTTATGTGGATTGCAGCCTTAATCTGTAATTTGCAGGGTGACTTTTGTGACATTTAGATGGGGGAACTAAATCGCAGTTCTTCTTAAAGTCTTGTGCTCATATTAACAGGAAAATGGGATTGTCAGGAGACCTTCCTTTCCACTGCACCACGTGTGCAGTACTTTATTAAAATCCATTTATCAACATAAAAGTGGCAGAGACAGACATTCCACTATGCTGCAATGCTCATCCAGATGCAGGAGTGCATTAGTGTGTGACTGTGTATGCTGCTTTCCATTTATAAGAACCTAATAGCCAGTGACCCATCTAGTCCAGCATCCTGTTCTAACAGTAGCCAACCAGATGCCTAAGGGAAGCAGGCAAAAGCATTTGGGTTGCAATCATATGCGGATGTACCTGGAAGTAAGCCCCTCTGCAAATCCTATGCATGCCTACTCAGAGGTGAGTCCTACTGCGTTCAAAGGGACTTATCCTGCAGTAAATGTGGAAAAGAGTTCAGCCTTCATGCTCTTTCCATCTCACACTGCAATGGAAACTCAGCATTAGAAAGGCTTGGGAGGCAAAAAGCAGATCCTCTGCGTCTCTAATTTGCCTTGCAAACTAGCATGTGCCTTGATTAAGCGTGCCCGACCTGTAAGATATACGTTGGCTGCTGCCTCAAAGTCCCACCAAAAGGTGACATTTAAAGCCTCATGCAAAGTGAGTGCTAGAGAAACCCAGTCACCCGTTTAAACAGCGGCGGATTGGGAAATCAGTTTCCACCTGGCGCCCCGATCAATCTTCTCTTGAGGCTGTTATAAGTTTTGTGAAATTGGAAGTAGCGACTGGCAAGATTAAGAAGCGGCGGCTGGCTTGGTATTAATTCCAACCCCTGCATGCCCGTCCAGATAATGCAGCTGGCTTTAGTAACTGAGCCAGTAAGCTAGCCTCAGAGCTCTCTCGCACTGTCCCTCTTAAATGGAGGGTGGACGCCGAGCCAAGAAGGCCCCTTCCTGTCCCAGAAGTTGAACCTGTGCACATACCGGAGTCCATTCAAGTGCCGCCTAGTTGGCTGGTGGAAGACCCAGATGCTTAAATACATCTACCTCTCTGCATCCTGGCCGTTTGGGTTATGTGAATGGGCTGGCTTTCCTGCATCAGATTTACTCACTAATGCACCCCCTTATTGCCTGCATCCGGGTCGGAACGCTCCCATCGCTTCATGCTTGGTACGCCACTGCTTACAATCATTCTGAGTTTATTAAAATCAGCTTTTCTGAAGTCCAGGATGCATATATGGCTACTCTCAGCTTTTGCTTCTGTTAAAATCAAGAATTCAAGTATGGTGTGGTCACTTTCCCCCAGAGTTCCTGTAACCGCCATTTCATCCACCAAATAATCTCTATTGGTTAGAATCAAATCCAGGATAGCTGATCCTCTGGTTGCTTCTTCCACTTTCTGTATGAGAAAGTTATCTGCAACACAAGTCAGAAATTTCTTGGAGGGGTCGTGTTTGACAGAATTTGTCTCCCAACAGATATTGGGATAGTTGAAATCCCCCATTACTACTACATCATGCCTCCTCGAAACATTGGCAATTTGCTTTTCAAAAGTTACATTCTCATCTTCTCTTTGATTGGGTGGTCGGTAGTAGACTCTAAGCACCACATTCCCTTTATTATTTGCCCTATTAATTTTAATCCAGATACTCTTGGTGGAGCTACCAAGCTCATCTTCCTGTATTTCTGTGCAGGAATATATATTTTTAACATATAGCGCGACTCCACCTCCCTTTTTATTCCTTCTGTTCTTTTTGAACAAGTTATATCCTTCAGTTGCTGTATTCCAGCCATGGGAGTCATTCCACCAAGTTTCAGTTATACCTATCAAGTCGTAATTACCCTCCTGTGTTAAGAGTTCAAGTTCGTCCTGCTTGTTTCCAATGCTCTGTGCATCAGTATACAGACATCGAAGACCATGTGATTTATGGCTTGGCTTCCTTACTACAGTACATTTTTCTGAGGACTGTTACTGGACCCTATTAGAGCCCATCTCTCTGTTCCCGTTACTGTGCACAAGCCTTCAACAGTCGTTACCACCAAGTTTACGTCTCCATCCCCCTTAGGATTCAGTTTAAAGCCTTCCTTTTTTTTTACAATAATTTTTATTCAAATTTTCATAAAACAAAACAAAATAAAAAAACATTCAAAGACAAAAAACAAAACAAAAATAATTAAACAGTAAAATAAAATGTTGACTTCCGATTTGTCGCAGATCAGTTATAGGTCTACAATATATAGCAATCCTGTCTCTTAAATTATATTATAAAATCACTTTCCTCCAGTAGTTATCTTAATTAATCATCAAATCTCATAAACATTACTTTATTCTTTCCACAAAAAGTCAAAGAGAGGTTTCAATTCTTTGAGAAATATATCTATCAATTTTTCTCCAAATAAGCATGTCGATTAATCCATCTCATTCAAATCTATTAGGTCCAATAATTTCAATAGCCATTCTTCCATTATCAATGTTAATTCCACCTTCCATCTTCAATAATCCTGTTAAGTCCAGTAATTTCAGTAGCCATTCTTCCATTATCAGTATCCCATAATAATCTTGTTGTCATAGCCATAGTCCAAATAAACATATCGATTAATCCATCTCATCAAATCTGTTAGGTCCAATAATTTCAATAGCCATTCTTCCATTATCAATATTAATTCCATCTTCCATCTTCAGTAGTCCTGTTAAGTCCAGTAATTTCAGTATCCATTCTTCCATTATCAGTATCCCATAATAATCTTGCTGTCGTAGCCATAGTCATATAATAAGACTCTGATGGGAATTTCCTTTATCACAAATATTTCCTTGCCATCAATTCTGAATATGTTGCTGAAATATTGTTGTAAAGTCATATCTCTGTTCTTCTTTTTTACAAAATGCACTGGCTCATCTCTTGAGAGTTTTTCCATTGTCACATATCTGTAGTTAATTCCATAGATTTTTTCTATGTCAAGCTCCATCACATCATTCCAGTCCAGAAAATTATCCAAGACATTGATAACTTTATCTCTAATATCTTCATTAATTTCTTCAGAGACAATGTTGAATTCCAGACAGTAAACTTTGTTTCTAATATCCATAAACTCCAGATCTTTTTCCAATTCCACATTTGTTCCAATCTCCAGGGCTTGTATCTTCCCTTTAATTTTACTTTTCTCATCTCTGATCTCATCAATCTCCTCTCTCACAAGATCTCCTATTTCTTTAAGCTCCTGCGTCATTTTGCCCAATTCAATTTTCATCTCCTTTCTACCCTGTCTCAGGGTTTGTTTCGTTATCTCAATCTCATCCATTATTTTCTGAAACATAATTACTTCCAGAATCTCAGCCACTTTCTTGATTGCCATTCTTAAAACCACGAAAACAAAACAAAAACAAAAAAAACCACTTCTTATTTCAGCAACAATTGGGTTAATATTCCAGGCTTGATGACATCACAGTATAGACAGAACAGCCTGCCTTATCTCTTATATGTTCAGGAATACAAAACAAATTTAGTTCCCAGCATCAAAACAGTTAGTGGAGTTGTGAACAAGCAGATTCGTCAAAATGAAATAGACCAAAAAGAAAATAGTCCCAGACATATAATATTCCAAAGTTCATAAATCAAATTTTATTTTTTTTTCCTCCTCGGAATAGAAATCCCTCTTCCGTTTGTATCTTTAGAATGCACTTCCAGGACAGCTTTTTGCAATAAAAACAAAGATAAGCTTTTTCAATTTCTTTCCTCCTTAATTTCATGAATAAAAGAGTTATAACTCACCCAGAAATTCTTTATAGCTGATTCATTGACAAATCTCTTTTTGCTGCAACAATTTAAACCAAGTGAAAAAAAATAGAAAGAAGGATGCTTGCCTGTTAAAGTCCTTTTTTCTTTGAAGAAAAGATAAACGTGTCGCATTAATCAGTTAGAGCTTGTTTGGAAGTCCGTCCGGCATTGGTGGCTGAACCTTCTCTCATAAATTAATGAAATCCAGTCCTCCCAACAAAAACAGGCTTTTGTGGTTAATCTCTACGTTTCTCCCTGCCCGGGAGAAAATCTTTACCAGTCAAAAAGAACGTTCTGACTGATTTTAAAACTGAAAAAGCTTCTTCTGAGACGAGAGCTTGTCTCAAAAAGCAGGCACAAGCGAAGTCACCCTTCCCGGAAGTCAGTTTAAAGCCTTCCTGATGAACTTCTCCATCACATTAACCTTGTATTCATCATCATAAGTGACCATATGGCATTCCATAAACCTGGCCAATGCCTCATTACATGAAGTTACATGGACAAGCAAAAGCATTCAAAAGACTTTAGCAGACAATCCAGCCACAACTATGTTGTGTGGCTTCCAGTAACCCACTTTTCTAGGAATAACATTATGGGGTTACAGCTATCAACAATATTTTGGACTGTAACCTCACAAAGAATTTCCTTTGCTGTGATCTGCAAGGCTGACATTCTCTGTCAATTTTTTTTGTCACAAAGCATATGAGGCATA
Organism: Rhineura floridana; assembly: GCF_030035675.1. Lineage (NCBI taxonomy): Eukaryota > Metazoa > Chordata > Lepidosauria > Squamata > Rhineuridae > Rhineura > Rhineura floridana. The sequence goes on from NC_084489.1 coordinate 62,406,839, forward strand.
CTCCAAGGTTGTTTGTATGACTTTCTACAGGCCAGTATCAACTATTAGTGTTCTAAACACAATAAATGGCATTTGTTCTATGCCTTGTCGAATTCAAACTTAACACCTCTGTACAGTAATTTTGCACAACTGCTGATCATGAATATGGTGTAGATTTGACCTACTCCCTCTGTGATGTTTCACCTCATATACTGAGGTGAGTGTAGGGTTGTGCTCTGCTGGAAGCATGGCTATCAGAGAAAAGTGTGTCACTTCTGTAGCTGGTTGTACTTTCTGTCCTTCTTGGCAAACTAATCTGGTATTAAAACCATGTTACTCTGGAAGGGAGGGTTCATTAATTATTCACTTAATGAAGAGGAGATCTAATGTCTTGAGCTCATAGTTGTGATATAATTTGGTGAGCAAGAACTTTAAGGCTAGGCACTGCTTGCTTAGCTTCAAATTTTGTAATAGAAGTTTGGGGACTTGCATGATTCAGGAGGATGAGAAAGTTTGTTTAATAATTTGAGAGTAGGAGTGCTCATCAACACTCATTATCAGGCAGCAAAGCCATTACAATAAATGGTCACAGTTGCACTATTTTAAAATGCCAACACTAAAATAAATTGTTGATTTGCTTGATATCGTAGCCATTTACTATGAGGGCTAACAATTTATTATTGACTGAACAGATTTGTTTTTGAGCAGTAATGCTTGTTGTGTGAATATTTTAAACTTTCTCAGTTAATGAAACATTGGAGCCAAATATTTCAAATTGCCCAAAGATTACGAGTGGTATTATGTAGTTTTGGCATCTGCACATAAATCCCTCCCCCTCCATCTCACAAACTCATTGCATTATAAGAGAGATGGAAGTTCTTTCCATTGTGCTATACTTGTAGTTTGTGGTTGTCAATGCATGAAGTTGGTGTGCAAGTTAATATACAAATGGACAAGAGGAATAACATTATCAGAATTTATTATATGCCTCAGTAGCTCAGGGTGGTTTACAATATTTATAATACTTCCTCCCTCCCTTCCTGTTTCCCATCCATAGCAAATCTCACCATTGTAAATAAATGGACAAATGGAATCTGATAAGCTGTTGGGGGATCCCCTAACAGAGAAACATAGCAAGCTTCCTTATGATGCAATCCTAACCATGTCTACTGAGCGAGGCCTATTGAATTCAATGGGGCTTACTCCCAGGCAAGTATGGTTAGGACTGCAAACTGATACTATTTATCCATATTGTCCAGTATTGTTTCCACTGACAGGCAGCAACTCTCCAGGTTCTCAGGTAGAGAAGATCTTTCCTATCACCTCCTGCCAGATCCTTTTAACTGAAGGTGCCAAGGACTTGAATCTTGGGCACTGTCCTTGCAAGGCATGCACTCTACTACTGAGCGGTCATCTCTACCTTCCCTGCATGCTATCTGGGGTGGATTCCTCCAGCACTCTAGAGAGCCTGTGCCAATGGCGAAATGGCCTGACACTGTCCCAGCTGTTGCCTCAACAGAGCCACAGACAAGGCTAGCTGGGGAGGAGGTGGCAGTGTGTGTGGTTTTGTTGCCATGGTGATGGAGACACTTCCTCCTGTGCCAGAAAAACTGGATGTGTTGCGGTGGAGTCCTGTCAAGCCTGTAACTAAGTATCCACAAGCTGGCCAGGCACCAGCTAACAAGGTTTAGCTCCAATCACCCACAGAGAATGGGAGAGAAGAGGACAAAGGTCGAGGATGATTTAACTCTCCTGCAACTGAGGTTGGAAGGGAGAATGAGACACAAGGGTTGGGCTAGTTGTTCTTCGCCCACCACAAAAGCATTAATTCTATTAAAGTCTCCACCTAGTCCCAACTCAAAGTAGTTGCCTGAACCTGCAAAGACTGCAAATACTTCTTTGTCAGTAACAGGGCCAACACAACACAACTTTGTATCCACCCATAACAAAGGTGTGTTGGCCCCATTATGGGCAAATGAATATATACCAATTAAAATGTGGTTCTGTAAACAAATGAAGCCCTTCATTAGGACTGAAATAACGAAACAACAGTTGATGCTCTAGCATACCACACATGGCTGTATCTGTAAAAGCAAATGTCTTCCATTATGTTCTGGAGAGAAGCTTTTTGGTGGGACATCACCATAAAAATCACATAGAGCTAAGTGGAAAGAATAACTGTCATTTCCTTTTCTTAGTCTGGGTGATCAAAAGGAGGCTTATTTTCAAAGAGACAGCTGAGTTTTCAGAGTAAGCTGTCCTTGAGGCTGAAGCCTCTGTCTGTAATTTATTTTATTGGCAAGTACGACCACACATGACTTAAATAACTAACAACCTGCTGCCCTTGATTCTTATCCTAGATTCCCAGACTGGGGCTGATACAGACAGCACTGGGTTTTTTTGGGGGGAGTGAGAGCCAGTGTGGTGTAGTGGTTAAGGTGTTGGACTACGACCTGGGAGACCAGGGTTCAAATCCCCACATAGCCATTAAGCTCACTGGGTGACCTTGGGCCAGTCACTGCCTCTCAGCCTCATGAAAACCCTGTAAGCCATAAGTCAGGATTGACTTGAGGGCAGTACATTTACATTTACCATTTAAGAGCGGCAAGTTGTCAGTCATTTAATATATATATATATATATATATATATATATATATATATATACAGTGTGCAAGAGTCATTTGAATTTACCACCTCAAAAAGCCTTGAACTAGCTTTGAGCAAAACTGGGATGGATGGTCTGACTTTGCAGATCTAACTTTACAGTATTGGGAGCTCTTCACCCTGAGTCCCCAGCTCCTACTATCAGGTAGCACTCATTTAGTTTCTTATTTTGGGCCCAGTATAAATGGCATCCAGCTGCACCCCTTGTCATCTTTTGCCTCTCCTATGGGGGGGGATATGTGGCCTTCCAGATTGTGGTGGACTCCCATCACCTCCAGCCAGCATGGTTTATTTATTGAATTTATATACCACTTTTTCTTCAAGGAGCTCAAGGTGGTGTACATGGTTCTTCCCCTCCTCATTTAATCCCCACAACAACCCTGTGAGGTAGGTTAGGTTGAGAGGCAGTGATTAGCCCCCAAGGTCACCCAGTGAGACTTATGGCTGAGTGGGGATTTGAACGCTGGTCTCTCAGGTCCTAGTCTGACACTCTAAGCATATACCTAGAGGGCCACAGTTTCCCCATGCTTGGCCTATTCCATCTAAAGAGCTAATAGACCCTAGATCAGCACTGTATGGGCAATCCAAGTGGCTAGCTTTCCCCAGTGAGCATGGGTATTGCAGTTTTTATAAGGGAGCTTCTATATTCTTTGTGGTGCTACGCAACTGCCATCTGAATGAAAATCCCCTCCCCACAACCAATGATGCAGTTTTAACGAAGGCAGGGAGAAATCATCTTTCTCTCCCGCACACAGTTTGACCATTTCAGATGTGTTGTCATTTGCCAGCTTGCTGTTTCTATACTATTGTAAATATCTGAAATAAGCCTATTTACTAGGCATGCATGCCACAGACACAAACCCCTTTGCTCAAAAAAGAACAGAAAAAGGTGCCACTTGTCTTGTACTGCTATAGTTATGAGATACTTTTTAAAGTATAACAATAAATGCCCTTAAAATGTTTAAATTCTCAGATTGGTTTAACAACCAATCCTTCTTCCCAGGGAACTCTGGGAACTGTAGCTCTGTGAGGAGAACAGGGGTTTCCTATAATAATAATAAAATTTAATTTATCTGTTGCCTATCTGGCCAGTGGCCACTCTAGGCGACGTACATACAATAAATTACAGCAAAATAGAATACAAAAATACAGTGTAACAGTATAAATTATGCTAACAAACAATATATAACAAGCAGTATTTAAATCATAAGGACATTAAACCTCCTCAGAAGTCCCAAAAGCCTGTTGGAAAAGCCAGGTCTTTAAGGCCTTGCGGAACATATTCAGGGAAGAGACGTGCCGAAGATCTTGTGGGAGGGAGTTCCAGAGGGTGGGGGCCGCCACTGAGAAGGCCCTCTCTCTAGTTCCCGCCAATCTAGCTGCTTTGGTTGGCGGGATTGAGAGGCCTTGAGTGGCCGATCTTGTCAGGCGGCATAATTGGTGGCGTTGTAGGCGCTCCTTTAGATAAACTGGGCCGAGACCGTATAGGGATTTATAGGTCAGTACCAACTCTCCTAACACTCTCTGCCCCCTTAACAAACTACAGTTCCCGGGATTCTTTGAGCAAACCTGTAACTATTTAAAGTGGTATAACGGTGTTTTAAATGTATGCACAGATGGGACCTAAGTGTGAATTTGTATATTTCATTCAGTCATAGAGTTGGAGGCACGCTTGTGGGCCTAGTCCAACTCCCTGCTTAATGCAGGAAATCGAGAGCTAGTGTTGCATTTCTAGCTAATGGCTACCCTCACTGTTCTTGAAGCGCTCCAGAGAGAGAGAGAGAGAGAGAGAGAGAGAGAGAGTCCACCACTGTTCTTGTTTTGTTCCATCTAGCCGGTGTGGTTAGAACAGGTGCAAAGATTATTTCTATGCAAAGATCTTTTTCTATGGAAACCATGTAACTTGTTGAGTATGCAAAAACTGCTACAATGGATGCTTACCTTGAAACATATGTTACCTGCATCCATTGTTTGGGGCTTCAGTCTGAATTTCAGGACTGGGGTCTTTGCTCTGAGCAAATAAACAGTTGTTACTTTTCTCCGTGTCGAATGACTATTATTTGCAGTGGCTAGTCAACTATCCCTAATAGGATAAGAGGTTTTTTCTCTTACAGCACCACCAGTTGTAATTGGTTGTATTGCTGAACTTCTCTTATCATCAAAAAGCTTCTAATAGTCAACTGAAATTACCCTACTGTAACATAATCCTGTAAGATCATTAAAAACTCTATAATTAACTCCCACTAAAACTAACAAATATGCTTTTGTTTGTTATGGTTTTCATTACAAACCTGGGTTTTTGCTGCATGCAGTTTTTAATTTCAGAGCATTGTATGCATGATGGAAGATGGAACCTAAAAATGACAGAATAACAAATGGAACTGGTGGAAATTTTTATTGCAAGACAGTTGTTGCGCACAAAACACTCCTTAATGATCAGCAGTGTTAGGAAAGGTATTCTTATAATATTAGTTCAGTATTGGTAAGTTCACCCACTGAAGCCTTCAATAAGTGCTTTGAGCTCTTTTTGAGACATCTGTTTAAAGGTTATCTAACTCATTATCACATCCAGCTATGGCAGTGATAAAACATGTGGCTTCCCTTATAGAAAAATATGGTATGGGAGCCAGTCGCCCTATCCAATGGATGGGGAAATTGGACAGCTCTGTTTTTATACACTGACATATTAATCTAAACAAAATGAGTAGCCATAAATGTCATTGTTAACCTTTCATTTGAAGGTCTCTAACCAACCTGGAGGAATGCCAGATAACAGGGAAAACAGAAGTTGATTTGAAGGAAGAATGGCAATTCTTCATACAGTGCCTTTTATTGTAGGATTATGCAATAGTGCTCCTAAAATTTAAATCCATATCTGAATGCTGTGTTTTAAATTGACAGCAGAGTTGGCTCAAGTCATACTGGTGCTTTTGATGGAAACTTCAAATGCCATCCCCATAGGGTGGTGAAAATATAACAACTGGCAATTTGCAGTCTTTTGAGGTGGGCTGCTTTACCCAGCTCCTATTGCTAATGTTTTTAAAGCATCATCTCACTGAGTTCTCCACACAAAACTAAAGGGTTCCTTATGAAGAAGCATTGAGCGGTCAGTTCACCAGCAAATTCTATTGCACAAGCCCCGTTGAAATGAATTGGAGTAGCACAAGCACTATAGATAAAACATTACTGTGCTCTCGAACTGCTTCCGTGAATTTAAATAGAATTTCTAGAAGAAAGCTTTCCAATGGACTATGGTCTAAAACAACCACTGTCTATCTTGTCTTTATTACTTTTTTTAACTTCTGGGATGCTCAGGGTGTCATATGTGGTTTCTCCCCTCTCCCCATTTTATCCTCACAACAGTTGTATGAGAAAAATTTGACTGATTGTTAGGCGAGAATCCTATATACATTTCTTAGAGTGAACATCGTTTAACTCAGTGGGACTTACTTCTGAGCAAACATACATCAGATTAAGCTGCACAGGTGACCCAGCATTCATCATGGCCAAGTAGGGATTTAAATTGAATTATCTCCAGTCCTAGTGCATCTTTCTAGAGGCCCCATCTGCACTATGCATTTAAAGCAGCATTATACCACTTTAAACAGTCATGGTTTCCCCCAAAGAATCCTGGGAACTGTAGGTTGTTACGGGTGCTGAGAGTTGTTAGGAGACCCTGTTCCCCTCACAGAACTACAGTTTTCGGGATGGTTTAACAATAAATCCCTCTTCCAAGGGAACTCTGAAAATTGTATCTGTGAGGGAAATAGGGGTCTCCTAAAAACTCTCAGCACCCTTAACAACAAACTAGTTCACAGGATTCTTTGCGGGAAGCCACGATGGTTTAAAGTGGTATGATACTGCTTTAAATGTATAGTGCAGATGGGGTGTTTGGTCACTTTAGTCTTTTGACTATCCTCTTTGCCCAAAATGTTCAGTGGCAAGCAATGCAGTGAACTCCAAATTCATAACGAAGAAGACATTAGAGCAAGAGAACACTTCCTCCATCCTTTGTAGTAGAGTTGCCACCTCAGTTAATTTTGCCTAAAGCAAAATATTTAAGTAAATATGAAGATTCCTGTTCAGGCAAAACATCTGAGGAATTTTGTGGGAGACAAGAAGAGCTTAAATGAGACTAATTACTCAAAGCTCTGTGTGTGTCTGTACATCCCTAAACTGACTCTAAAGTTTGCCTTAAGATAAATGCAATTGGTTCCTGCTCAGACAAAATATCCATGGAATATTAGGGAAAGCAAAATGTTTCAATGAGATGGATATAAGCTGGGGCAGGGGGAACTTTGTGTTTCCTTGACACTTCTACTTCCCCCGCCCACCCACAACGATTGCATTTCCTTTTTAGTTTTCTATTCACAGAATATGTGGTGCATAAAATCTATTAGTAATGTTCACATGCTCACTATTGTGGTGAGCAGAAGTCCTTCTGCTTGCATTGTGACTTTGTTGGATACAGCTCATAGTTTGTGTGACATGATGGGAGCAGTTTGTAACCCTCCCCTGCACTTTTAACCCTTTCATTGTGATCCCAATGAAAATCATCCCCCCACCCCGACAAGCTGCTATTTGGCATTGAAGGGAAGCCTTGAGACTGTGGTGCAAGAGAAAAGGATTAAACCCTCATCTCCACGTGCCACATAAACTCCCTGTTTAATGCCACATGTACTTTGACCCTCAAGGTCGCTTTTTCAAGGGTACACTTTTTCAGATTATACCACATGGTTTTTTTTATGGCAAATTCTCAGAAATGACACTCGCAGACAGATATTCAGTGGTTGGAACACATTCATCTTATCATTTAGGAAGCCATACATTTTTTTTTTAGAACTAAGAGATTTTTTTTTAAAAGGTATTTATATAGAATGAAATCCTATAATACCTTTGTGCAAGCAGAATGGACTTCCCCTCACACAATGGGACTTCACTTTCCTTCCTTCCCCCTGCAGTCCCCTTCATGCCCCCCCAAGCTAGAGGTTTGGAGGACCCTCCAGAGTAGATTTAGTCAGAGGTGAAATGGTGAATATAGGATCTTGACCATTATACTATTCATTATACGATAACCCTAGAAGCAGATTCCTAAGTTGTTGGAGACCTTTTCTGAGTTTTCGGATTTTGTAAAAGATTGCTTCCAAGCAAGATAAATATAACCACCTAAAGAACTTTTTAATAAGGTGTTGAGGTTTATCAAATTCAATAGGCCTCCACTACTGATAATCTGATGTAACTGTTTTACTTTAAGCTCCTTGGTTGATATTTTCAATTCTTTTATATGACTCTGCATTATTATTTGAGCATTTAATTCATACACTGCAACGAGTGCTTCAGTTTCCTCCGTTGCCATCAGCCCTATCCAGGCATTCACCGAGAATGCTTGGAGGTCAGAGCATTGCTGTGCATGCTAGCCCCACTCCTGACACCCCCAACACCTGATGGAAGCCTTAGACGTTTGCACATCGTGCAGAAAGGTCTTTGCATATCTGACTGAACATGCTTAGATTCCTGCCTTTAGTCAGGAACCTTGTACAATTGGAGTTCCTGATCACATGGAGGTTTTGAAGCATGTTCAGCCGAATGAGTGAAGCTTCCTTCTTCATACCTTCCCGCTCCACATGTGAATGTTGGAATTCAAACCCGCAGGTACAGAGGGCAGGATTAGCATGCATGGCCCCATACTTCCCTCCACACATTCTGAACACATGTAAGGGAAATGCCTGGAGAGGGCTATTGCAATTTTAAGTTGTGATAACCTACGGTTATATGCAATCGACTCGACTCTTTGAAGATTCTTTAATGGTCTTAAGCACTGGTTCTTAAACTGGGGTGTACTCACCCTCGGGGGTGCAAGACACTTTTTCTAAGGGTGCGAGGTGTTGTTCAACAGATTTAAAAAGAAGCAGAAAATTAACAATACAACCACAGATTTTGGAAAACTGTCATTTATAAATAAAAAACGAACTAAATTTTTTCAGGGGGTGTAAGAGCATATTTTGGAAATCCAAGGGGTACTGGCAGTGGAAAAGGTTGAGAACCACTGGTCTTAAGTCAGATCATTGGTTCATTTAGCCCAGAAATGCCTAATCTAACTAGTAACAGTTATCCACGTGCTAGTTTTGCCTAGCTCCTTGTGATACTTTTTAGACTGGAGATACCAAGAATTGAACCTGGGACTTTTTAAATACAGTGTTTGCTCTCTATCACTGAGCTATGGTATCTGTGAACATTATGCCAAAAGTTGCTTGTTGTTGTTATGTGCCTTCAAGTCGATTACAACTTATGGCAACCCTATGAATCAACAACCTCCAATAGCATCTGTCGTGAACCACCTTGTTCAGACCTTGTAAGTTCAGGTCTGTGGTTTCCTTTATGGAATCTGCCCATCTCTTGTTTGGCCTTCCTCTTTTTCTACTCCCTTCTGTTTTTCCCAACATTATTGTCTTTTCTAGTGAATCATGTCTTCTCATTATGTGTCCCAAGTACGATAACCTCAGTTTCATCATTTTAGCTTCCAGTGACGGTTCTGGTTTAATTTGTTCTAACACCCAATTATTTGTCTTTTTCGCAGTCCATGGTATGCGCAAAGCTCTCCTTCAACACCACACTTCAAAGGAGTTGATTTTGCTCTTATCTGCTTTTTTCACTGTCCAACTTTCACATCCATATACATAGAGATCAGGAATACCATGGTCTGAATGATCCTGACTTTAGTGTTCAGTGATACATCTTTGCATTTGAGGACCTTTTCTAGTTCTCTCATAGCTGCCCTTCCCAGTCCTAGCCTTCTTCTGATTTCTTGACTCTTGTCTCCATTTTGGTTAATGACTGTGCCAAAGTATTGATAATCCTTGACAAGTTGAATGTCCTCGTTGTCAACTTTAAAGTTACATAAATCTTCTGTTGTCATCTGGCTGTCAGCTTCCTCCTCTTCCATCTCAGGGTTGCCTTTATAAAACTCAGCAGGGAAGAGGATGGGGGCAAACCTAGAATTAGTTGGCTCTGTCCCTCCCTGCTGTTGGGATCCCTTACTTTTGCCCTGCCAGTCCCAATGGGCAGCAGCCACCACACTGGCAACATATCCACTGATCCGAGATCAGAGGTTGTGCTGATGTAACAGGGCATTTGTTGCAAAGTATCGGGATGCAAGTATCCCAACGTCTTGCATTAGTGTAGCTTGCTTCACAGGATCAGGCCGTTTAGTAACTCCCCTTTCACCTTCTGTCAATTTGCAGTCAACTCTATGGTACATTTCAAGGTTCTGTTGTTTAGCCTCTTGTTGCAAATGGATTGTGTGGGTGTGTAAGCTGCTTCTCCAGGGTGGCATATGAAATATGATTGGACAGCAAAGTCATGTTTGGATACTTGAAGAACTTTCTTCCAGGACAACAAGGCACAACATTGTGCTCATATTCCTGACTACCTGCTTATTCTAGTATTTCCCCTCCCATGAGACTTTGGCATACATACCTTATTTACAAATCTCAACAGGCTTTGTTTCATCAAATGTTTAACATTCCTTTCTTGGGTGAGCAATATCTCTTATGCAAGAACTGGTTCTGACACTCAAGCAGGTAGTGTTGTGGTTTTCTGTTCTGATCACTGGTGGAATTATTTTCAAGCAGTTCTCCTCTCTGTTGGAGATCTGGCAAAATAAAAGAAACCCTTCTGGCCCAACAGTTACCTAACAAAATGTCTGTGCATAATCCAAGCATTTCTTTCATTCTTCTGTCTCCTCTCTCTTAATGAGACAGAACAGCATTATGTAACCAGTTATGTTGATTTAAACACAGCTTCTCCTGCATGGATCTCACTGAACAAAAGGTAATGGGTTCTTACCCCCCACTGCTCTTCTCCATAATTGTAAATCTACTCTGTTTACATTAACATTAGGCAATGTGTTGGTGCAGATTTTTTAAAAGTGGCTGGGTTTGAAAGAATGGTTTATGTCTATGTTTTCCAAAGCAGCAAGAATTCCCAGAGCCATATTTAGGGTGCAATGGGGGGATTATTAGGTTAAGATCAACAAATGTGGTGTGTGTGTATGTGTATATAAAATATTTTTAAAGAGATGTAAGTTCTATACATGAAGTGTAGGATAAAATGGTGCAAAAAGGGGAAGGCCTTCGATCTAAAACTATTTTTGAATCACTATGCACCTGCTCCAAACATGAACTGAAGGGGGCAGCTGCAGCAACTTACAAACTTCTAACTGATCTCTCCATTGGGAATTAAAACAGTTTGAGAGAGATTTGGGAGAGTGATGTGGGTTATGAAATAGATGAGGTGACTTGGGCACAATATGGTTGCAACTTCCATTAAAGGCAGTATCAGCCAAAATTCAGGAAGCAGTTATTAAAGTGCTCCTCTGCAAACACTGGACTGGTGAGGTTATTCTGCATAAAACCTTCACTATTGCCACTCTCTTGACCTTTTTACACATGTGGTGGGAGTGCCCAAAGGTTCAGTGCTTCGGGGGTCTCATAACTGATGAAGTCTCCACTCTGTCAGGGCAGAAGCAGGGGTGCAACCCAGCAGTTACATTGTTGACATTAGAAAATGACTCTAATCCACACGTCACCTCAAAAGAGCTGGTCTCGCTGCTACTGTCGGCAGTGCGCATGGAGATAGCTGGAAAATGGAAGGGAGGAACTGATCCTTCTTTGAAAGAGTGGTCAAACAGAGTATGGGACTTCTCCAAACACTATCATTTCAACAGCACTTGCTTCCCTTTCTTCAGTAATATGAACTGGGGCGGTGTGACACTTAAGCCCCCTGCAACCTGCAGCGCTATGGAGAAGTTATCTGAATGTGCCTTAGTAGGGAGGGAGGTACAGGCAGGATATACATGGTCATTACTGGTCCTGCATTAGGTATTCATATTGTTATCAGCACCGTATAACAGGAGGGTTCTGCAAACGTGTGTTATGGTTATCATTTCCAAGTTTTTCTTTACTTGCCTCTTTCTGTAAAAAAACCACAACACAATAAAGACCATTGAAAAGAAAGTGTAGGATAATATATATTAGATGTTTTAGGTGGACTGTTAGGATAGAATGGGGTGGGGAATAGGATCCTGACATCCCTGACACCTTGTGGTCATTTTGCCAGTGGGCCACATCCCTTCTCCCCAGGCCACTTCCCTCATTGACCCTGTTTTGCAACCTCCTTGAATGCACACAGGTCCTGCTTGCAGGCTTCCCATAGGCATCTGGTTGGCCACCATGAGCCTAGAGTAGATGAGCCACTGGCCTGATCCAGCAGGGTTCCTCTTATGTTTTTGCTGGCTAGAACGTGTCCAGGAGCTCCGATAATGCCTCTTGCTTGCCTGGAGGGAGGATAGAGAGGGATGTGTGAGTATGTGTAGAAACAAGCCTACTGTGCAAAGGTAAAATTAACTTTAATTGCTCTGCCCGCTGTTGCTTCTGGCCCTGCCTATCACTGGCATGTGCCCCCCCGCCCCCCCATCTAAAGGATGCCTAGAAGGGAATGCAGCTCTCAGGCTGAAAAAGGTTCCCCACCCGTCATGAGTCCTTATCCAGATAATGAAACTAATTGTAGCAGAAGTAACACAGAAGACCAAATAAAACCTGAAGGTGGCACTAGAGGAATACACACATCCCAAAGAAAAGCAAACACTTGTTCTCTTGGAGTGAATATAGACTCTTATGGCCAGAAGAAAATGAGCAGTTCAGATCCAATCATTCTGTTTCATATCTTTTTTCCTTCCACTCGAGACAGGTCTCACTTGGATCCAGCCATCACCTTACCTATCCTAAAAGCTCCAAAAAACCAGCGTAAGGGCTACTGCCTGGAATAGTCTGGCTTCACAGCTGGAGGGCATACTGTATTCCCACTGGCTCACCATACCCAATAAAATGTCCAGTGAAAAAGGGGGGGCGACGGGGATAGGGAAAAGCTTAGCTATGAAGGAAAGTCCCACCAGCTTACCTTGAGGTGCTTGGACTAACAGGCCCCTTCTCCTGCCATCCACTGGGAATTTCAACAGGTGACTCAACGGAAAAGGCCATTCTGGCACATAGCCCTTGCCGGCCCAGAATTCCTGAATCGCCCTACCTGTTCTGTGGTAGCTGGCGAGCGTGCTAGGGGAAATGGAATCTACAGGAATTCCAGTGTGCAGTTCACAGGAATAGGCCATCTTTGCACAGCCTCTGCGGCCCTTTCTGCATTCTGATAGCTGGCGATCACACTAGGGCAATGGATAGGCTTATGGCCATCTCCGACTGGGGCAGATCATCCCTACTCCCAGCTGTCAAGGGAATCCCCAGGTACATAGCCATACTATAAGCTGTGACCTCAGGTGCTAACATGCATCCCAAAATCTGCCATACCCCTGAACAGCCAATCACACAGAGAGTGCCCCACTACTTCTGGGCCCACATGTCTCCTGATTGCTCCCTCCCAGAAGAATCTGAAGCACTCCATGTAAGAAATATAGCAGTCCATAGGCAATGTTCTGCCACATAAATGCATAAAGCACCTCTGCCACATGCACGCACCATGTTAAATGAAGTGTAGCGCATGGTACCTAGACTATCAGGTATGAACCACTTACAGCCGAACCCCTTCAATAAGACTGGTGGTGAATCAGGTGTAATTTGCATCTTTACACTCTGTTCCTGGCAAATTACTGCCATAACGAAAACAGATCAAAGACTGTAGGCCATGAAAGCCAGCCCGGAGTTGGAGGCCATAAAGGCCAGTCGGGAGTTGGAGTATGGGACTAGGAAACCAAAAGGAAAACACCATAACACAGACAAACCTTCCCTTAAACCGGGTAGCCAGCAAGCAAAGTTCGTAGTACCTTGAGTCTAACTGGGGAGGGACACATGTCCTTGAGCAGCTTATGCTGGGGGCTTCTTCTTACCCCTTTGAAGGGCTCTTGTCTCCTATCTCACTGTTGCATGTATCCTTCTGCAAAAGGGAAAGAAATCATTTATGAGTAAGTACACTTTACCAACTACTAGTTCATTCTGAGTTGATTTTGGGGAGGTCTTACAACATTGCATCTAGCAATTGTTACCTCACATTTTTTCAGTGCATTCCCCCATCAGTTTCCTTTCTGCAAAAAAAATCTGGTTTTTTGAGGGGGGGATGGGGAGAATACACTTTGTGCATGAGCCCAAATCCACTTTAACTGCTCAATCTCAGTTTGCAGGTATGTGACTGAATCCCATCCACATAACAGCCACCATCTGGAAGTTGCCCAAGTCTTGAGCAATTAGCTGTTTAGAGACAGCCAGGTTCCCATCCATTCCTGAGGTCATCTAGTCCAGCTGGGCTGAAGAACAGCCATACTGAGGGCAGGTGAAACGGGCCATATCTCAGTGGCAGAGCATCTGCTTTGCATGCTGAAGGCCTCAGGTTCAATCCCCAGCAGCTCCATGTCAGGGTGGGTATGTCCCCTGACTGAAACCCTGGAGAGTCACTGCCAGTCAGTGTAGACAACACTGAGCTAGATGGACCAATTGTCTGACTCAGTATAAAACAGCTTCCTGTGTTCCTATAGGGCTCTCTTACTTCTCTTTTTTGTAAGTCACCCAAGAGCCATTTTAGCTAAAGAGTGGAGTAAAAATGCTTTAACTCAATGTTTTAAAAATAATACTCTATATGGCCATATGAAAAGGGCTGTGGCTCAGTGGTAAAGCACATGCTTTGCAAGCAGAAGACCCCTGGTTCAATCCTAGATTTGGAAAGCCTCCCTAGAGCCAGCCAGTGTTGACAGTACTGAGCTAGAAGGAGCAATAGTCTGTTGTCCCCCAGTATGCCATACATAGGCCACATCTACATCATACATTTAAAGCATGTGGCTTCCACCAAATAATCCTGGGAACTGTAGTTTGTTAAGGGTGCTGGAAATTGTAGCTCTGTCAAGGGTAAACTACAGCTCCCAGAATTCCTTGAGGGAAGCCATGACTGTTACAGTGGTAAAAAGGTGCTTTAAATGTATGGCGTGGATGTGACCATATCCTCCTGGAGATTTTCTGGTAGTGGAGAGGCATCTTAGGAGTGTGTTGAGGGCAAGTATTGATACGTCCTATCCAAAGACCTCTCATTTCCCTAACATGCCCTCCGGAATGACATGGATATACACCAGCTGTAGGGTTGGCATAGATAATTCCTTCCTGTTGCATAGCTGTCACCTCCTTCCTTGGCCATAGCAAATGGGCAAGAGCAACAGATGCAGCAGTGTCTCTACCCATGGATTCTAAGTATAAAGCAAAACAAGCATAACAAGTATACCTAGGCCTAGACATAATTCACTGTCACTTCTCACCTCTTTGTAATAGACTGAATCCCTTCAGCTGACCTTCAGCTGCCATTATTTTCAGCTGTCTCAAAAAGGTCTTAAAGGGAAACTCCACACCTGAGTAATGAAAAAGGGTGAGGAGCAGATAATTTGATTGACTGTAGGTCTCTCCCAAGGAATGTAATAAGTCAATAAGTAATATTCAGACAGAGATGGGTTTGATATTGTACAAGATCCAGTCCCTGCTTGAAAACAAAATGGAATGGAATGTTAGATCTGAATCCACAAACTACTGTTAGGCATACATAAAGTTAGCTGCTATTGGGGGTAGGGTGGGGAAATCAGGGTCAGCGCAAGGGCCCCTGTGGCCCAGAGGGCCCTTGAAGGACCCCTCCTTAGTGTGGGAGAGTGGTGCTCCAATTTCATGATCCATGGAGGCATTGGGTCCTGCAACCTGACCCTGCTATGGATCACAGAGAGGGAGCATCCAGGCACCTCCCCAAATAGAGACAGTGCAGGCTTCAATAAGCTGCTCGCATGCCCCACCTACCACTCCTGTCACTGTGAATGCCGTGTGTGCATGCCTGCCATCACCCAATATGGTGATGGTGGCTTCCCTAAGGGACTATGCCCCTGCTGCCCTCTTGGTTGATGGTAGGCATGTGTGCTATGGACACAGATCATTCACTTGACACAAGAGGTAGGTGGGGCACGTGGGCAGGCTTATTAGCTCTGTGCCAGCTGTAGGGGTGTGTGTTGAGCTATGGTGCTTGCAGGCCCATTAAAGGCTGGTGCCCAAGGGCCTAGTCATGCCTGGTGCCAGCCCTGGAGAGAGTGTTACTTAAAAACTGATTTGCTAAAGCAAAGCTAAAGTCAACTGAAATATAACACTAACTGTTCCATTCAGCACTAACTGTTCCATTCAGATGAAATCAAAGTTCCATTTGCTGTCCACTGGTTATTTCTCATGGATAGCAATAATTATATTTCTTTCATAAAAGCAATACAAGTCAGCCACACATTTGTACTATCCAAGGACTTGTGTTTATCTAAGGCTGACTCAAAGAAATCATAAGTTAGAGGGAAATGTTCTAGGGAGTTGGCAGTAAATAATAATATTCAACAAGAAATGTAGAAAATACACATGAAATACAACTCCATACGAATCTCTCAAAATATTTAACTTAATTTTGGTCTGATGCCAAGCAATAATACTTTTTGTCCATTTGATTTTGTGCCACCTTAAGGTAATGTGAATGGATAAAATAAGGCGCTCATTTCTAAAAAAAAGTTTCATGCAATTCTGCTACATAATGCAGGATCCAACCATTTCTTTCAAAGCAATTCAAGTAAGAAATTTCAGTACCCTGATTTATTATTCAGAGGGAAAAACAACGAGGGCAGTTAACCTTCTTGAAGAATGTGGAAGACTACATTGCCAGGGGAGATGCAGGGGCAGGGGAGCTGTGTGTCAATTTATTGCCATTGCCCCTCCACCACTGAAAAGGCCAGGAAGAGGAGAGAGAGAGAGAGAGAGAGTATATAGGAATGCCCCCTGTAGAAAGTATAGCGAATAGTGCAATCCTATGCATGCCTATTTAGAAATATGGCAATCCCGGGAAGGCTTCAAAACCAGGTTTATATCAAGCCCCTAGTAGAGTTCAGTATAGATGTACATTGAGCTGGTGCACTGTATTTGGCTTGCTGGGTAAAAGGTTGTGCAGGCCTCCTCTGAAGCTTTTTGCAATTCCTCTCAAGGGTCCCTACTTCCTCTAAGCAGAATTCCTCACTTCATGCTTTACTTTCAAAGTGGCATTTCTGGAATCTTCTGACTTTATTATCTCTGTACCCATGATTTATTTATTTATTTTATTACATTTTTAGACCGCCCTATAGCAATAAGCTCCCAGGGCGGTGTACAGCATAATAAAACAGATTAAAATACAAGCGGATGCAAATACAATACAGTACACAATAAAACATAATTAAAAATTTCCAAATTTAGATTCAATTTAAAAATTTTTAAAATTTTTTAAAATGCCTGGGCAAATAGGTAGGTCTTTACCTGGTGCCGGAAAGATAACAGAGAAGGCGCCAGGCATATCTCATCAGGGAGGGCGTTCCATAGTTTGGGGGCCACCGCCGAGAAGGCCCTAGCTCTAGTTGTCATTCTCCGTGCCTCCTTATGCGTTGGGACACGGAGAAGGGACTTCGACGTCGAGCGCAGCGACCGGGTAGGTACATAGCGGGAGAGGCGTTCCGCCAGGTATTGCAGTCCGATGCCATTAAGGGCTTTATAGGTAAGAACCAACACTTTGAATCTGGCCCGGAAACATATTGGTAGCCAGTGCAGCTGGGCCAGAACAGGTGTTATATGATCAATTTTTTTAGTCCCAGTAAGGACTCTGGCCGCAGCATTCTGCACCAGCTGAAGTTTCCGAACCGTCTTCAGAGGTAACCCTACGTAGAGTGCATTACAGTAGTCCAATCTAGAGGTTACCAGAGTATGGATAACTGTGGCGAGGTTCTCCCTCTCCAGATAGGGTCGTAGTTGGGCTACCAGCCGAAGCTGGTAGAACGCATTCCGTGCCACCGAGGCTACTTGAGCCTCCAGTGACAGGAGCGGATCTAATAAGACCCCCAAACTACGGACTTGCTCCTTTAGGGGGAGTGTAACCCCATCTAGGGCAGGTCGGACATCATCCATCTGGGCAGAGAGCCCCCCCACCAACAGCATCTCAGTCTTGTCAGGATTGAGTCTCAGTTTGTTAGCTCTCATCCAGTCCATTATCACGGCCAGGCAGCGGTTCAGTACATTAACAGCCTCACCTGAAGAAGATGAAAAGGAGAAGTAGAGCTGCGTATCATCAGCATATTGCTGGAAACGCACTCCAAATCTCCTAATGACCTCAATGATACCCAAATCCTGACCAGGAGTCATCCTTAAGTGCTCTCCAGCTTGGCTGAACTCCATACTTTGACTTAATCACTGCTTGACTAGGCTACCTCAATTATCTTTTATGGTCCTTTTTAACCTTCGCTGTCTAATCATTAGGCTGCTGTAGCTGCTGATGGTGTACTGAATCACCTCCAAGAGGGTCTGTAGCTTCAAGTGTACAACAGAATCCAATTTTAAGAACATCCTGTTTCTGTTTTGCAAAACCACCAGTGGTCCTTAACTGTTTAATTGGTATGAAAATAACTTAGTCTTTTAACCCAAGGTGACTCCATCTCATGTTACCCACTGTGACCCATTATTATTGGTCTTGATCATACAGTACCTCCTGCCTGATATATTTGGTAGATTTTCTGAGATTTAATTTGCTTGTTCACATGAGCACATTGCCCAGTGTGATTACATACAGGTTGAATCCAGATTTAGTTATACTTGAGATAGATCCATTGCAATCAATGGACTTAAATTAGTCATGACTAATTTGTCCCATTGATTTCAGTGGGCATACTCTATTTTATTTATTTATTTATTAAATTATATCCCGCCGTTCCTCCCAAAAGGAGCCAAGGGCGGCAAACAAAAACACTAAAAGCACTTTAAAACATCTTAAAAACAGAAGCCATTAAAACATATTAAAACAAAACATTGTAAAAACATTAAACAAACACTTTAAAAACATATTAAAAAGCAATTTCAGCACAGACGCAGACTGGGATAGAGTCTTTACTTAAAAGGCTTAAAATGAAGGTGTTCAATAGGCACCAAAAAGATAACAGATTTGGCACCTGTCTAATATTTAAGGGGAGGGAATTCCAAAGTGTCTGTGCTACAATACTAAAGGTCCACTTCCTGCATTGTCCAACATGGACCTCCTGATAAGACGGTATCGACTAGGTATATAAGAAGTAAGCTGATCTTTCAGGTATCCTGGTTCCAAGCTGCATAGGCTTTGTACACCAAAACTAGAACGTTGAACTTGGCCCGGTATCTAATGGGCAGCCAGTGCAATTCTTTCAGCAGTGGGGTATCATGTTGGTGATACCCTGCCCCACTGAGCCGCATTTTGCAATAGCTACAGCTTCCAGTCCAACCTCAAGGGCAGCCTCACATAGAGCACATTACAGTAATCCAGCCTGGAGGTTACAAGTGCATGGACAACAGTGGTTAAGCTATCCTGGTCCAGAAACATCCATTGCTGTCTTACCAGCTGAAGCAGTTGTGGTTCAGGGCCCAAATCTATTTCAGATCAGGCACAGGATTTCACAGTGTTCACCAGCGATCTAAAATGAATCCAAGTTGAGGTCTGTATTCAGAGGTCCCTAGGCTTTGCCATATGCTAATGATGTTAAGGACAAATCCCTGCTCTACCAAGGCTGAACTGGGACCCTTGGCAAAGTTATAT
This sequence comes from Rhineura floridana, assembly GCF_030035675.1. Lineage (NCBI taxonomy): Eukaryota > Metazoa > Chordata > Lepidosauria > Squamata > Rhineuridae > Rhineura > Rhineura floridana. The sequence continues at coordinate 62,426,117 of NC_084489.1, forward strand.
CTTCTCAGCTTTGCCTGTGAAATGGGAATATGGACCTAGCCCCAGAGGGGTATTGCATGCATGAAGTAAACGAAGGGTTATAAAGCCCTTGCCAATTAACCTTACATTATGCTTTATGATAAATGATAGTAACTTAAACACCCAGTGATAACTTTCTATGAACTAAGAACTGTATGTGATAGCTTTAAATCAGTTGAAGTTTTGTGCAAACATGGAATGTGAGCCTGAACTTTTTTTTTTACAGGGTCATAAATATAAAACATTTGCAAGTGCCTACCATAAAATTCCTCTTTAATTTCAAACTGTGGGGTTTTTTTGGCATATGTGTTCATTACACCAATATGAAACTTGCTTCAATAGAAGCCTACTGTGCTCTGCAAAATAGGAACTAAATTGCTTATAGTGGCTGCTGAAGCTGCTTTATCGCCAAACCAGCACAGATCTAATTTTTAGTGCTTGTTTTAGTACAGTATTTCTGAAAGTGGAATATTTAAACCTAACATGGGCAGCAATGGTGATACAGGAAAGCTGGAGTGTTGGGAATATATATGTTTCTATAACATATATGACATGCATAAATGTGTGGAATGGGAGGTGAGGAGGAGACATGAGGGAATCTGTAGCAATTTGACCCTCACTTCTGTGAATGTACACAGATGCAACAGGCAGAAACAGTACTGTATCAGAAGAAAAGGGACTCACCTAACTGGGTTGATGACCAGGAATCACTGCAAGATGTGGTGGGAGTTCTACCTTGTTTTCTACAACAGCAGGAGCTTTAACCAAAATACTTTTGAAATCTCCTCCAAATTATTCAATTAGTTGATGATCAATTTAAGAGAACCAAGGTGTAAGGTAACAGTGGTCTCAAAATGGAGATATTAGCAGGAAGACCCAGAGACTTTATACTCTATGCCACCTTGTTGGAGAAAAGAGCCTTTGGTCTGTATTTGCAGCACAACACCATCACCACTGCTGATGGTTACAGCTGCAAGTTCAATAAAGATCTGATAGCACAAGGGGCTAAGAGGATTGCACCTGGTCATATAAACCTGCTGACTCTTGTCTGATATCTTAGCATTCACAACTTAGATGGAGCTGCTTCTACGTTATCTGCTTGGTCACCAACCTTGACAAAACATTGGGGGAGAAGGAGTATGCAAGCATATATGAATCTTGGGCAGAGCTTGGAAAAGTTACTTTTTTTAACCTACAACTCCCATTAGCCCCAGCCAGCATGGCCACTGGATTGGGCTGATGGGAGTTGTAGTTCAAAAAAGTAACTTTTCCAAGCTCTGATCTTGGGGAGGCATTGGCCAAAAAAGTTTGTCAGTTTCTGGTTTTGTAAATTGTCAGCTGCTAATGCTCCACAAACTACACAATACAGTGATCCAGCATGGTGTCTAGTGCAGCTAATAATTATTCACAATTGGTTTATTAAATATGCAGGTCATCAGCAGAAGTTTTCTAATATATACATTTAGCAAAACATACAAGTTCTTGACATGCTTAGTTTGCAGTGTTTATTAATCTGATAATAGCATAAGAGTCTCCTGCTTACCTGTTGACTGCCGATTTGTTGAGAGATAAAAGTGCCAGGATTTCCTTTGAAGTAAATGTTAATTGTATGCGTGTAAAGTGATCGCCTGTAATCTTTACAACTACCTAACATAACCAGCATTTTATTGGTGCTTGGAGTACTTCCCTTGCTTTTCTTGTGCTAAATAAAGGGAAATAATTAAAAAATCTCCCCCCCCCTTGATTCATTTTAGCAACTGCTAGCTTTTAGGTGTCAATGAATGCATTTCCTGGAATAATTTAGCCTTTAACCCATATAAATATATACCTGTGAATGCCAATGCATATCATTTTATATGAACCTTAAGAACAAGAAGCCTGTACATAGTTTATGGCTAAATGAATTTTGCATTAGATAATTTATGCTCTCTTTCATGCCTTGCCATGCAGTCTCATTGCTCTCAACTATGCATACAATATCTAGTTCAAATAGCCGTCTCTGTTCTCTGTGTGCTAGACCTTATGTTGTCAAAATGGTGCTACCTAGGCACAAGAGGGAGGTATCATCAGACTTAAGGGAATCCTGAAGTTTGCAGCTGTGCAAAAAATCTTTATCCCCCAAACTCCCTTAGCCTCCTCCATCCACCCCACAGAAGAGCCCAGTGAGTACTAAGCATGCTCAGTGGACACAGAATGTTGATTGGCTGTTGGGCAGAGGTGGGAGGAGATAGAAAACTGAGGAAGAGAGATGGAATGGCGTGTCTGGAATTCTGACCAGAAACACTCCACACTGCAACATTCTGTTGCAAGTTCCACTTATTACTCATTTGCATTCCGGTCAAGGTGCCATCTTGTTTCTGGCATAGCTCCTATACATTGAACAGCTACCTGATGGCAACCCATTCCACCATTGCTGCTCTTTATATGTATTCCTCAGTCTTTCTAAACAAAGTAAATGCGGTACTCCAGCACTCCCCTTTACAACCAAATAGATACTTCCACCAACTGAAAATTGAATTGCAGCCCTGGCCCATTCGCCATGGCAGTGGTGTTTCTGTTAGTGTTTGTTCATAGCCAAAGAATGGAGGTGAAGTTGGTGACTTCATCTCCAATTAAAATACTTTATATGAACATTTTGCTTCAACTGTGGACTCTGGGAATTCTGAGTATGTTGCTGTCGATCTCTGTTCCATTGTTAGGCTGTAATGCCATTTGAATGATTGATTAGCAAAATGTGCTAATCATTCTGATTAGCAAATAATTATATGCAAAACTACTGCAGCTAATCTCCTTGGCAGTAATTAGAACCTAGGGGAAGCAGTACAAAAATTCATTTAGCTAAAAAGAAAATAAAAGAAAGAGTATACTAAGACTTTGGATGCAAAGAGCTAGGCAAACTTTGTGAAATGGGAAGACTTATTTATTTATTTATTATTTGATTTATATCCCACCCTCGCAGCAGGAGCCCAGGGCGGCAAACAGAAACGCTAAAAACACTTTAAAGCATCATAAAAACAGACCTTAAAATACATTAAAACAAAACGTTAAAAACATTTTTTAAAAGCTTTAAAAACATCTTTTTAAAAAGGGTTAAAAACATATTATTAAAAATGCAACTTCTTGAGACATAGTATATCTAGAAAGAAAAGTGATGACTACTGAACACAATTTCATTTTAAATGTTATATTTAAAATGGAGATATGCTTTGCTTGGAGCAACACACTTGATAATTGTTTGGGGGTTGTGGGACAAAGATGAATGTGGACAGTTTGGTTTAGTTGGGATGCCACTTCAAGAAACTAGTCAAATAAAGGGCTCACTGATATTTCCGTTTAATCTGCAAGATAAACCCCTTGTGTCTCCATTCCATATTTCATTCCCTCTTCCATATGACACTGGCCTTTAATCACTGCCTTCCCAAACTTTCCCCTTCCTTAATCACAGTTCTCATACCAGCTATACTGTGAAAAGGAGAGAAACAGCTATTACAAAGAGTTGCTGAGGAGGGTTGCCAGTTGCATTGTCTTGCATTTTCACCCTCCTTCCATGCCTCCTGCTTCTGTTGGTACCCATTGACTCCCTCACCCTTCTCCCTTCTTATCTGAGTCAATCAGCAACACACAATGAGAAGGAGGGAGAGTTTGTCAACAAAAAAGGGCATGCCTACACATATGGATGTGGAAAACATTTTATTTGACTAGTGCAACGAAACTGCAAAACAATTAGGTTTGGACTACCAGCTGACAATTCTAATAAGAAAAACATGGATTTTTAGTATGGTCTGGATGAGCCCAGAGTGAAGCTACCTTTACTTTGTGTTTTGATGCTTTTTACTAATCATAGCTCTCGTGGATTGAATCTTCTGTAGTCTGGACCTCACTGGTTATGATTTCAGGCAAGCTTGAGCCTTAGACCCTTCCAAGCATTGCCTGGATCTGGAAAGAAGAAAGCTGGGGGAAAGAAAGCAGAACATATAACCATGAAAATATCCACAAGAAAGCCTTTCTTCAGTAGTGCACTTCAGTCTACATCTCTCCTTCACTTTGAAATGGCTGCTAAGTGTTGCAAAACAGCTTAGAATACACAGCGTGGTATCTGACTAAGTTGTACTTGAAATAGACCCATTTAGATGAGTGAACTAATGTCCATGGATTTTAATGGGTCTACTCACCCAAACCCACCCGTATACTACACTCAACATCAAAGGCCCTCCTCCGGGTACCTACTCCGAGGGAAGCTCAGAGGATGGCACCAAGGGAGAGGGCCTTCTCAGTGGTGGCCCCCAAATCATGGAATGATCTCCCTGATGAGGTGCACCTGGTGTCAACACTGTTATCTTTTCAGCACCAGGTCAAGACTTTCCTCTTCTCCCAGGCATTTTAGCATGTGTTTTTAAATTGCTTTTTAAAAATGTGTTTTTAAATTTGAATATTTGTTTTTAATTTTTTTAATTGTTGTAAACCGCCCAGAGAGCTTCAGCTATGGGGCAGTATACAAATGAAATAAATAAATAAATAATACTCTCAGTATGACTTAGTAGAATATACCACTCACAGTTTATGAAATTGTCTACTTCTACTACCCTATAAAGGTGGTTCCCATATACCTTCAGCACTATATTTTTTTAAAAGTTCAAGCCTTTTCTAAAAAAAATCCAGAAGATCAAATCTGGATTAAAGATGTTGGACCATCACAGAGGTGGTGTGGACAGCCTTCCTTTGGTCTGTTCTTGGCCTTCCTAAATGTGTAAGGGTTTCTGCTTTCTATTTAGAGATTGGTAGTGCTTTGCTTTTTTGGGGGGGGGGGTAAAAAATGAGGTGCCAGTACTCACATCTTCAGAATTGTTGTGGGCGTCAAGCAGCTCAAAATGGCTGCCATGCACAACAAAGAAAAATAAAAGGATGGATGGCACTCTGTACCGATGCGTACCATCACAAAAAAAGCACTGGAGATTGGACTCCAACCAGTGGGATCTAGGGACATGGGACTGAAGCTTTATTCCCATTCAGATGTGACACTACTGCCCGCCCACCACTAAAACAGCCATCTAGGGGCCTGTACAAAAAAGGGTAATGAGTAGTGGCAAGGAGGGTGATGAGTGGTCAGGCTGGTTATGTATGTATAACTGAATCAATCAGTCTAATCTACAATCAAAGCAAATGGATCTTGCACAGAAAGATTAATTTCTATTTGAATTTAATTATGAATCCAGTGTGCCTGTAAACCTATTTGGTGGGATTTACCAAATTTAGGACACAATCCAACTTGCATTTACGCCAGACTGAGGGACCCTCAGCCGGGGCTCAGCCAGCTCAGCCAAGATAGACTTAAGTGAAGCTGGCATAAGGTGGTATAAGTCCTGAAAAAGGGATGTTCCGGGTCACGATAGGGAAGGTCTGAGATTAAGGGACTTAGACCACAGCCAACTCATGTTCTGAGTGCTCCTGCAGGTCTGGCAAAAGTTATGCCGGGAAAAAGGTCAATCTAAGAAAATAAATACAATAGAAGTCAACAGAGAGGGCTTACTCCCCAGTAGGGGTATTTTGGAAAGCAGGCTTTTACTTTCTGGTCCCTGTGCACAGCATCTGGCTGAGCCAATGTTCAGCTAACCCAAAGGCTGCTGAACAGCAATTGGATGCGGTGGAACTTTTCACTGGCTTCTCTCGTGCCAGCACAACTTACGCTTACGCCAGCTTCCCCTGAATTGGATTGCTGTGTTAGAATCATACATATCTTTTTGGGGATTAATAATATATTCGATAGTGAAATATTTGTTTTGAACAGTGCTGTGTGCTGATGTTCACATATTTCTATTGGCCTTTAGCTCTCTGATTAGCATTAGCTTAGTGTACAATGCAGTCAGATCCAGGGCTTAAATACACAGCTATGTATAATAATGAAAGACAAATTCTGTACATTCTACAAATCACAGATAAACAATTTAAAAGTCCCATCATGGTTTTTATCAGCCACCTGCTATTTCAAAAATATTATGTGCAAGTGAGGCAGCTAATCAAAAGCAGCATTATTACTCCCACTAAAGTGTTTTTTTGCTATCTCCTATCTAGCTCATATCTCTGCTACATATATTACTGAACATAACTAGAGTGCAAATAACACAGATTATTACTAGTCTTGAGTACCCTTTTTCGCTACAATCTGATTTATACTTACTTGAAAATAGATTTATGAGTAGACATGCATAAATTCCACTGTTAATGTACTGATACATTACTAGATATGTTTGCACTGTCAGTTATAATAAATCTTTGATCTCTAATAAAGCAAATTTTGAAAGCCATTTCCTAACAATTTAGATATGGAACTGAAATTGCACAATTAGAACAAAAACTCTTAGGCTGCAATCCTGAACGTACTTACTCGAGTGCCATTAAAAGATCAAGACTTAGGGAATAATCCAAACCCAAGATCTGCCGGGATGAGCAGTTTGGAATAGGTGGTTCTCCAGCTGAGCCAGGGCTCTGCTGGCTGAAGTCCCTCATTGTTGTGACCCAGGACGGGGGGGGGGGCTTGCAGGAGAAGGACTCTGACTTTGAGGACTCAGGCGTGGGGTTGAGGGAGGAAGGATCTCAGTGCACCCAAATCCCAATTCCTCCCGTGGAAGCGCAGGGAGAGCTGTCAGAGGTTGCTTCTGAGGACACGCCCCTTTCTCCTGCACCCGAGGAGCCACCTGATCCACTTGCTGATTCCCAGCCAGGCACTCAGCAGTTTCCCACACCTACCCAGTCAGCTAGCCCCCCTCATTCATAGGGAGAAGTTGAGGTCCAGCCCCTTTCCCTCCACTCTCGCAGAACTTAGAGGCGCCGAGAACAAGGGCCAGCGGGGGTTAGGAGGAATCGTCATTTGCACACAAAAGTGAAACCTATTTAAGGGGGCATTAACAAGAAGGGGGTGCTGAGTCAACGTTTGTAACCGGAGACTTGCTTAGTCAGCGCTAGTCAGGGAAATAGTTCTTAGAAAGCGTAGTTAGGTGAATGAGTTGAAAAGCTTTTGATATAACTGTAACTTTAATAAAAAGAGAAAACCTTACTGAACCGTGTGCGCCTGCGTTCCTCGGCTCTGGACAGAACACTCATCCTGGTTCAGCTGGAGATAGGCCAATGTAAGTCCTCCATTCTGGCTCACCCTGGGCTCAGCCAAAACCAGCTCAGCCTAGACTAAGGTAAGTCCTGAAAAGGGGGCATAACTGGCCATTCAGCTAAGTCACATGACCTAGCACACTACTCTTTTTACCAACTCTATTTTAAAGGCTTGCTTTCCTCTTGCCAGGCTCGGGCTGGCTGAGGTAGCAGTAGCACTGCCCCTGTACAGAGTTTGGAACAGGGGTAAATTACTCCAGCATAATTTAGCCTGGTGGAAATTGCTCCAGCTTCCTACAGGATGGATTGTTTTGCCCCTAAGTAAACATGCATAGGTTGGCACAGCACATTCATTAACTTCTGTCTTGCTAGCATAATTAAGAAAAATATCTATAGGAACAACCTACAATTGAAACAATTAAAAACTGATGTATCCTACCCAGCAATGGAAAGCTAGAACTTAAAATAGCATTGTCAGTAGTGTGTGCAGGTGGAGGCCATACATAAAAGTCACAGATACAGTTGAAAGGCTGGTTTATGGTGAATGTGGTCCTTGATGTTTAATTAGCCATAACTTATTGCCAATATTTGTTTTACCTAAGTACTTATTTACAACTAGTGACTGATTGTGCCAAAAGCAAGACATGGCTCACTCCAGTTGGAATCCATTTCCCTGTTGATGTATCTATTAGCTAAACAACAAGCCTTCTGTTACTTACTTTTAATGCTCCATCCTTCTTCCAGTTGCGGTGGTGATTTGCAAACTTTATATCTGCAAGGATCCTTTGGAATACCAGCTCCTCTGCTGAGGAATCCCTGTGTGTCTGCAGTGGAAAACATGGGCTTTACAGAAGATAAGTAGGACCTGCAACCAAATATTGTAATGAGGAGTACTCCTTTTTAGGGTTCCAGTCAGCCATGCCCTCTTCCAGGATACTCTATTCCATTCTGTCTGGTTTACTCCCCCCAAGACAACAATGGGGCAACACCATAGCTCAGTGGTAGAGTATCTGCCTTGCATGCAGGAGGTCCCAGGTTCAAACCCCAGCATCTCCAGGTAGAGCTGGGAGAGACTCTTGCTTGAAATCTGGAGAGCTGCTGCCGGTCAGTGTAGATTACACTGAACTAAGTCTGACTTAGTATAAGGCAGCTTCCTATGTTTCTACGTATGTAATCAATCAGAATTCTATGTGCATTGAACATGCTCAGTCCTTGCTGGTCTGGGGTTCTCCTCCCTTCTCCCGCATGAAGCTGCCTGTGTACACTACTGAGGTCATTGTTGGAGACCCTACTCCAAGTGCCAGTGGGTGGTGACCAAAGACAGGCCACCTTGACTGAGGTGCCTCATTTTGAACATGCTTCCCAGGGAAGCTCACTGAGCTTCCCACTCATATATTTTTGACACCAGGGAAATATCTTTTTATTTTTCTAGGCCTTTTAAAATGCAATTTCAATCTGATTATTAGCCCATTGCTCTCATGGTCTTTTAAATTATTATTTTGTATTGCTTCTGTTGTTTTAATATGTTTGATAACTTTCATATCATTTTATTGTTTGATTGATTGTTAATTGCCCTGAGAGTATATTACTGAAGGGTGTACACTTTTAAAAGAATAAACAAATCCATAAATAACACCCTATTGTCTTTCCATGGCTCATCAAAACTCTAATTTTGCAAACGATAGCGGTTGCTTAACTTTGCCAGCCTTACAACACATTAGAGATTTCATCTCTGACTGAAATATGATTAATGGTCTGGAAATTGGGATGGGATGCTCTTTTCTGTGGATGCATTCCAGTATGACTTGGTTTGCTTTTTTCTGACAATTATGGTTGCAGTCTAAGCACTTAATGTATAGGTACAGATATATTCCTCTCTTACTTACACAGTATTCTATAATATACAGAAATGAATGGTGGATGGTCATTGGACATGGGAAAAATTAATGGAACTTGGGTAGGCAGAACAGGGTCAGATATGTGGGAAGAGCTTGATTGGGGGCGAGCAGAGCTGGAATGAAACCATGATCATCCCTCATTTTAGAAGGCACCAGCAGTCACTGAAAAATGAGCATATAACTACTGACCCAGTTTATTTTGTTTACATGAGTTTGTCAGTTTTTGCAATCCTATATGCCAAGGGTGGGGAACCTGTAGTACTCCAGATGTTCTTGGACTCCAGCTCCCCTCATTCCTGACCATTGACCATTTTGGGGTGGGACAGATGGGAGTTGTATTATTTAATTGTTATTTATTTATTTATCAAATGTATATCCCGCTCTTCCTTCTAGAAGGAGCCCAGGGTGGCAAACAAAAAGTCTAAAAACACTCTGAAACATCTTTAATACAAAATACTTTAAAACTTATTAAAACAAAGCACCTTTTAAAAACATCTTTAAAAAAAAGCTTTTTAAAAAGTCTAAAAAAGTAATTCCAACACAGACGCAGACTGGGATAAGGTCTCTTCTTAAAAGGCTTGTTGAAAGAGGAAGATTTATTTATTTATTTATTATTTGATTTATATCCTGCCCTTCCTGCCAGCAGGAGCCCAGGGTGGCAAACAAAAGCACTAAAAACTTTAAAGCATCATAAAAACAAACTTTAAAAGACATTAAAACAAAAACATCTTTAAAAAAATTTCTTTAAAAGGCTTTCAAAATGCCTTCTAAGATTAAAAACATTTTTAAAAAGAAAAAAAACTTCTTTTAAAAAGGAAGGTTTAAAAACATATTAAAAAGCAATTCCAACACAGTTGTAGTTCAACAGCATCTGGAGATCACAGGTTCCACATCCTTACCATATGCGATACACCATATAATCTCTATTTTTGGAAGTATGCATATGTAGTACGTTAGTTGCTATGAAAGACCCCTAGCGAAATGTTAATGACAAAAAAGAATTTTGCAAAAACCTCTCTACTTTACAAATCAAATATTTGGAGGTTCTAGTGCTTTGGATTACTAGAAATATCACAAGAGTATTATACTATAAAGCTTAGCAGATATATCATGAAATTAGACAACAACCTGACCAACTTGAATATCTAAAAGGTATCAAACTATGAATGTTCAAAACATAACAACATACAAACATTTAGAACAGAGGCAAATATTTCCTCTTCAGATGAAAGTGACCTTGCATGAATCTTTTGCATGTGTCTGGAGTAGGGATGGAAAGATCTGTCTGTTTCGGTTCTCTCGGTTTCTCATTTTTCCATTGTTAAATTCAGTTCTCTACATTTCTACAGTGATCTGCAAAGTTTACATTTCTACAGTGATCTGCAAAAAAAAAAATTTTAATCGTGAAAATTCTGCACCATTTTAATGTGAATTTCTCCAAATAAACACATTTTTGTAGGCAGTTTTGACAAAAGTACACATTTTTGCAAGCCATTTCTTATCATTTCATGCCTTTTTGCATGTTATTTTCACTCATGTATTCATTTTTATGCATGCTTCCCCCAATATATGCATTTTTGTAAATGTTGTTTAGAAGGCGAACTGCATCCCAAAATTCTAATAAATGTGAATTTCGAAGGATGGCTGTGTTTTGGTTTTCATATTCTTTCGTGAATTTGATAAATTCTGCTTGAAATGCAAACTATCACAATTCTCACTCATCCCTAGTCTGGAGAGAAATAAACATGCAGAAATCAAAGTCTTTTAATTTCTACTTTCTTCTTCTTGGAAATTGAAGAAAGTAACAAGAGAAAAAGGTGGGAGGAAAAGTCACAATGTTTGGGGTATTTTAATTTAGAAAATCAGGCGAATAATAATAATAATAATAATAATAAAATTTAATTTATGTGTCGCCTATATGGCCGTTGGCCACTCTAGGCGACGTACATGTAACAAGTAAAACAAAATACAATAAATACAATAATGCAATGCAAAAACAATACAGCAGCAAGAATAAGAAAGGAATGACAGGAAGGCATTTCTGAGTAATAATTGTGTGTCCAAATGGACACCCACTTCCAGCTTTTCGATACCCAGTAGACGCAAATGGATACATACAATTTAATCAATGTTTAAAGCCCTGAAATGCTGACTAGAGGTATGAAATGTTAGTGAAATTGAATTGAAACAGTAGAACATAGGGACACATGACCCAATAATCCACAGGGTTCTTACAAACCATCAGTCTTTCTGAAAAACCTGTTCACAAAACCTCTCTCCCTGTACACTGTATTGTCTGGTTCTCTGTATCTTTTTTTTGGTAAGAATTCTGCTACAGCAGGGCATGGTTCATAAACAGCAGGGCTTTTTAAAATTTTAATTTGCTTTTTAATTCATGTATTTCCTGGTGGGTGGGCAGGCTAGTAAGAATCTTGCTAGGCTAGGAACTTGCGCAAATGCATTTGCAAGGCTGTATTCACTCCCTGTTTGTTTTTGTTTTAGTTTCGCCTCATACCAAATGTCAGGGCTTGTGCATGGTAGAGAGGCTTCCGCATGCAAGCCATTTGAATGAAAAAATGTAAATCCAGTAACAATTCCTTAAAAAATGCCTTGCATGACAGGTCTATAAAAATTATTCATGGTGTGGATGATGTGAATAGAAATAAGTTTTCCTTTCTTCTCCCATAACACTCAAACCCAAAGGGGTCATCCAGTGAAGCTGAATGGTGGGAGTCAGATTCAGAACAATCAAGAGTAAGCACTTCTTTACACAGCAGTGCATATAGTTAAACTATGGAATTTGCTCTCACAAGATACAGCAATGGCCACTAACTTAGATGGCTTTAAAAGGAGATTAGGCAAATTCAAGGAGGATAAGATTATGATGGTTATATACTACCCCCAGGATTAATGTGCACAGCACATCTGAAAATTGAAACAGAATTTTTAAAAATGGTTTTATGTCAAGGAGAAGAAGAGCCCTTGCTTTATTCCTCCTTCATTCTGCTACCATATCAATTAATAACGTTCCTTGTGCTACCATATGAGTTAATAATACAGCATTTTGTCATTTCTGTCACAAAGTGAATTTGCCTTAAAACATTCTGTCAGGGAGCAACATTAGACTCCCTGTGAATATTTTTTCATCCCTTGGTTCCTCTTCATCCTTTTACTACCCGAAACAATTACTGTTGTCATTTTTAATGACATTAATACTGTTCTCTACATGTTTGCTTCTTTCAAATGGTGGGGCATTAGAAGAGGTCAGCTCCCTGAAACAGAAATGTCAGAACTGTAAAAATGTCTTGAGCTCAATCAAATGTTCATTAGCATGCGGAATGCTCTCTTTAATTAAACAAAACCCCTATCTGGGCAGCCTCAAAGGAAGGATGCACACTGAAATCAGAACAGAAATGTGACCTTATATAAAAATTTTATGTGTCAATTTTTCTACCAGCAAATGGCCCACTACAGGTCACAGCAGTGAATCTTGAAGTACACATGCAAGAATTTGCAGATGGTTTCCAAACACTTGGTATAATTTTCTCATCTCTGTGCAGAAAAGCTGGAAGTAGTTTAATATCAAAGTTTTGATTTGTAAATCACGGACCTCTAACTGCACACGGTGTGATTTCAAAACAATTATCTGTTAGACTTCTGCAGATTACAGAAGTGAATTTTGGGGCTCTCCAGACATTTTTTGTGGGGGTTTTTTGCAGGTGTATTCCGCAATATATCATTGATGCAATAAAGGTGGGTTTATACTGGACTGGCCACACATCATTGTACTTTATTAGTTATTCTGTGATGCTTCCCCAACATTACATTATTGCCATTGACTATTACACGACAAAAGAAGGACAGTCCCCTCCCTGGAACATTTTTGTTAAAAGAGTTACAACAGGTGGTTATGGCACATGCACTGATCAGAAATGAAGCAGTACGTCTGCTCTGAAACATCTTCAGGTGCAAACAGTATTGGAAGGGAGATAACCTATAACCCCTCCGAAACCATCATGAGCACAAGTCATCATAAATGCACAATAAAAAGATAATCCAAAGAGTTGTTTTGTACTGCTACAGGACTATCTGAGATTACTCGTGCAAAAGATAGCAAAAACAGCAGAGAGGACTTAGGTCCCATCTGCGCTATACATTTCAAGCCGTATTATACCACTTTAAACAATTATGGCTTCCCCAAAAGAATCCTGGAAAGTGTAGTTAAGGGTACTGAGAGGTGTTAGGAAATTCATATTCCCCTCACAGAGCTACAGTTCTCAGAGTTCCCTGGGAAGAGGGACTGACTGTTAAACCATTATGGGAACTGTAGCTCTGTAAGGGGAATACGAGTCTCCTAATAATTCTCAGCACCCTTAATAAACTACAGCTCCCAGGATTCTTTGGGGGAAGCCATGGCTTTAAATGAATAGCACAGGTGGGTCCTGAAAGAGACAGGACCCAAGTATCATTTTTCTGGGCCCAGAACAAGCTTGTAACATGCTCTTTCTTTCTGTTTAAGCTCTCTGCAAGTTACAGCCAGACACAGCTGTATGGCATGTATATGTTAGTTATACATGTATGACCAATGCCTTTTAGACACTGTCCCCTGTCCCTGGTGTCAGTTCTTCATTGCACTCTGGAGACCAGAGCCATAACTCATTGACCCAGTCTATCTGAAGGAGCACCTCCAACATCATCAGGGATGCCTCTCAACAAGATCAGACTCAAAAGGCCTTCTCTCTATCCCACCAGTTAAAACAGCTAGACTGGTAAGAACTAGGGAGAGGGTTTTTTCAATTGTGGCCCCCACTTTGTGGAATTCCCTCCCAAATGATCTCTGCCATGCCCCCTCTATGATGAGCTTCCACCGGACCTTGAAGACCTGGCTCTTCAGGCAGGCTTTTGGGGTGGGTTACGTTTTATTATTATTGTTTTTAATGTTTTAATGTATTTGTATGTTTTTATTTTGTACGTCGCCCAGAGTGGCTGGACAGCCAGCCAGATGGGCGACTAATAAATTTAATAACTAACTAACTAACTAACTAAAATATGTTCTGGGGGCTGTAAATCCTATCAGCAGTTCCTGGTGTCTGTGGGATCTCAGTTTCCCTAATGATTATGGTGCTTGTCCCTTTATCCTTCTGTCAGTTAACTGCCATATTTGACTCCTGTCCATAAATAGGAAAAGTCCTCAGGAACCAATGTACTATGGGAATCATAGTCCTGCAGAAGGCATGTCACAACTACATCTCTATGCTACAAGTCTCAGATTTTCCTACAGGAATTTTTGCTCTCACCCTCTTCCTAAAGGAGGTCCTGAGCCTGTACCAGTTGAGAAAATTGCATTTTCTCTTCTAACATTGCTTCTGATTGGCTCTAGCAGATCTCACAAGTTCTGGACATCCCATATAGATAACCCCTTCTATTTCCCAGCTTTATGGGGTGAGCGCCAATGCTTATGTAACTAAAATGGTGCCACCTACGTACAAATGGATGTGATCAGTAGCCTCAGGGGGACCCTGAGGTATGAGAAGTACCACCCCAAATAGAAAAAAAATTAAATGGGCAACCCCCCAACAAAGAAACAACCCAATGAGGACTGACCACATTCTGGTAAACAAACAAACAAAAACACAACTGCAGCACTTGCAGAGTGTGCCTGACTCACTCAAGTTCATTGCTATAAACACTAATTGGAGAAAGGGCTCATGCTGTAGGCTTAAAAAGCCTTGAGATGTTTGGCAGACTGAAGGACCATTTTATATGGTTCTCCATCTGCTGCTGAAAGAGACGGAGAGCACAGAGCTTGCCATGATGTAGCAGTTGCTTAAGCTGGCACCCTTGGTTTGAACCAACAGGATATGGTCTGCGGATCACCAGTTGTGAAAAGATGCATCTAATGATGCAGGGCCGACTTTTCCATTAGGCACAGTGCCTAGGGCCCACGATACTTTTAGGGGCCCATGAAAATGTTTTAATTTCTTTTAAAATCAGAAGGAAAAAATGAACTTTTAGGGTCGAATAAAATGTTTTAATTTTTTTCTCACATCAGAAAAAATCAAACTTTTAGGGCCCACGAAAATTTATTAAATTTTGCCTAAAACAGAAAAAAAGTTGAAGTATTTAAAAGTTATATAAAAATAATTTTTAATATTTATATTATTATGGTGGGAGGGGCCCACGAAGGCAAAAGTGCCTAGGGCCCACGAAAGTCATAATGCGGCCCTGTAGTGATGGGCTCTTAGAGATATCAGTTCTGAATATGTGGAGATGTCTTCATGAAATTTGGTGTGTGTATGCACTGATGCCATTCTATTACAATTATCTTATCAGCTATAAAATCATAGTTTAGAATTTATTAAGACAAGTCACAAAAACTGAATGAAACGTCAGGTTCCAGTTGTCAAGCTGTTTTACTATATAACATGTGAGTTATGTCCATTCACCAAACTTCAGGCAAACATGTCTATTGCTTCCCCCCCCCCCGAGTCAAATGCAGGGCTCAGTTTGGACAACAAGAATGAATTATCACCCAATTATCTCATGACATATGCCTGTCTCTCTGCAACAGCTTAATGTCTCCAGAAAGTGTCACACACAGCACTGCCCATAAATCAAAAGCAAAGGCTCTGATTTTCTTGTCCCACAAACCTGAAAATGTCTTTGACCGTATTACATTTTGGGTGGAGATAATGATGGTTTGTTGTTGAAAACTCTTCCGATTTATTCCACAAAATAAATTTCAAGGGGAGCTGTTGTGTTGGCGTGAGGGAGAGAAAGAATAGTTACAGATATGCTTCACTGCACACTGAAATAGCAAACAATTTGTTAAATATCCCATGAGTGGATTAAACAGGCATATGATCAGTTAGGACGATGCCAGACCACAGCAGGAACCAATTTCAATTTACTGGAAAAAATTCCAGTGGAAACTGATGAATCTGTCAAAACCTAATTAGATTTATGGAAAACAGCAAACAACTAACTTGAAGGCATATCTAACATCTTTCTAAAGAACACAAACAAAACATAGTAAATTGTAAACTTATTTGTCTGTTTTGGTTCATGGACACATACCACTCTAACATTTACTTTCTATTAGTTTCAGATCCGTTACTTCAAAGGAACTGATAGTTAAATTCAAGTCAGACTAAATCAAATTGAACCATCTGGAAAATAGGTAGTACTGTTTATTTTCATCCATGATCAACTTTCTATAAGGTACTTAATAATCTGAGGAGTTGTATTCTTTTAAAATTAAGAGCCATATCATATACAATGTGGGAGATTTGTAACTGCATCTCCTCGTGGTGTTGTATTTAAATAACTTTGAAATAGGATCAGGGACTCTGAATTTTATCCGAGCAGCAGCACGGGGGGGGGGGAGGGATGTTCAACACATTCCTCATAATAAAAGGCCTGCTGGATCAGACCGAAGGCCTGTCTAGTCCAACAACTTAATTCCCACAGTGGCTAACTAGTTGCCTGCAGGAAGACCACAAGCACATAATGAGGCCTTCTGTCGTTCTTCCTCAGCAACTGGCATTTAGAGTTTGTATGCTGCCTCTGATCTTAGAGGAAGTCAATAGCCCTCATGACTGGTAGCCACTGATACCCTTATCCATCATTAATTTATCCAGCATCCCATGCTATTTCCCTGATCTACTTCACCCCTCCATCCTCAAAGCTACTATTAGCTCTGTGTGAGATCCAGTACGACATTTGTGATCACCCCATGCTCAAAAACTGCAGGATAACGTTTTGCAGAGTTGGCCCCAACAACAACGTGAATGTGTTTGACAGCAGCAATTACCCTATGAAACTACATTGATACTCAAAAAATGGTAATCTTTGTCTTCATCCTATTATTTATTGAAATTTTTATTTATTGAATTTATACCCCATCCTTACTTCTGAAGGAGCCCAGGGCGGCAAACATAAACAACACAATTTAACAAGAAAAAGGGGGGGAAATACTAAAAACAGTTAAAAACATTCCAAAGCACAATTACAATTAAAAATATTTTAAACCACATTATTTCATCAGCAATCTTCGTGTTGCCAGGACCAGTCTCTTTCAGCCAGAAATGCTTGGGTAAACAGAAATGGTTTCAAGTTCCTCCTGAAAGACAATAGTTAGTGATGGAGACAGACACACCTACATATCCAGTGGTCTAGGAGAGATCTTCAACATCCCATCTTGTGGCTGTGTCCAGCTTGGAGTGTTGTGAATCTTAGGCCTGGGATCTCCCCTTTCCCCAGGTAATGATCAAGAGGCTGGGAAGCCAGCACCACAGCTTGTAAGACATCCTTCTATTACAGCAAGAACTGGTCTCAGATATTTGCTGCTTAACAGCACCTGCAAAGAACAGAAACAGAATCTATCTGGCATCTCAGCAGCCACAAATAGATTTGCCCCCTCTGAAACAAAGAGGACAGTTCCTGTACATTTGTTCTTATTGAACTAGACAAAGGAATTTGCCTCAGTCATTGCTGTCCTGTAGCAGTGTCAGGTTTAATAGCTTTTAAATGTACATCTTATGCTTCAAGCAGTTTTTCAGGCTCCTGGGTTGTTCAGTCTCTTATGAAGCCACTCTGTCTGTACTATGAACTCTTAAGTTACTCATCTCTTTCTCAAGAATCCCAGATAGAATGAACCAGCCACTCTCTGCCTGCTCCCCTAATTTTCTTACCCCACAAGTCTTTATTGTTTCCTTAGTTATAATATGCAAGCATGAATGTATGTTTTTGCAATATTTGTAGACCATCTTTCAGCTGAAAACAACCATTAAAATGCAAAGATGTGGACAAGATCCTTGGAGAGGTGAGAGCCACCACATGTCTGCTAGACCCTTGCCCTTCCTGGCTTATAAAAAGTGCCAGAGAGGGACTGGCTGAGTGGGTGGGGGGAGTGGTTAATGCCTCCTTACACCAAGGCACAGTTCCAGGTTGCCTAAAGGAGGCAGTTGTAAGGCCTTTGTTAAAAAAGCCCTCCCTGGACCCCCCTATAATGGATAATTACCGGCCAGTGTCCAATATTCCATTTTTGGGTAAGGTAATAGAGCGTGTGGTGGCCTCCCAGCTCCAGGGATTCTTGGATGAAACAGATTATCTGGATCCATTTCAATCTGATTCAGGCCTGGTTATGGGACGGAGACGGCTTTGGTCGCCTTGGTGGACGACCTACGCAGAGAACTGGACAGGGGAAGTGTATCCCTGTTGGTTCTGCTGGACCTCTCAGCGGCTTTTGATACCATCGACCATGGTATTCTTCTGGGCCGCCTTGCTGGGATGGGACTTGGGGGCACTGTTTTGCAGTGGCTCCATTCCTTCCTGGAGGGATGAACCCAGAAAGTGGTGCTGGGGGATTCCTGTTCGACCCCTTGGCCATTGACCTGTGGGGTCCCTCAGGGCTCAGTTTTATCCCCTATGCTATTTAACATCTACATGAAACCGCTGGGAGAGGTTGTCCGGGGGTTTGGGGTTCGGTGCCATCAGTATGCTGATGACACCCAACTCTATGTCTCCTTTCCACCTAATTCCAAGGAAGCTGTCTCGGTTTTAAACCAGTGTCTGGTGTCAGTGGTGGACTGGATGAGGGTGAACAAATTGAAGCTTAATCCAGACAAGACAGAGGTGCTCCTGGTCAGTCGTAAGGCGAATCAGGGAATAGGGATACAGCCTGTGCTGGATGGGGTTACACTCCCCCTGAAGACACAGGTTCGCAGTTTGGGTGTGCTCCTGGACTCAGCGTTAAATTTGGAGTCCCAGGTTTCTGCAGTGGTCAGGAGTGCTTTTGCACAATTAAGATTAGTGCGCTAACTGCGCCCGTTCCTTGAGCTGTCTGATTTGGCCACGGTGACACATGCCTTAGTTATATCCCGTTTAGATTACTGTAACGCGCTCTACATGGGGCTGCCTCTGAAGACTGTTCGGAAACTTCAGTTGGTACAACGTGCTGCAGCCAGAATGTTAACTGGGGCTGGTTACAGGGACCGTACTACCCCCCTGTTAAAAAAGCTCCACTGGTTGCCAGTCTGTTTCCGGACACAATTCAAAGTGCTGGTGTTGACCTATAAAGCCCTATACGGCTTAGGTCCAGGCTATTTATCAGACCGTATCTCCCTGTATGAGCCTGCCCGGGCCCTGAGATCCTCAGGAGAGGCCCTTCTCTCAATACCCACATCTTCTCAAGTACGACTAGTGGGGACGCGTGAGAGGGCCTTCTCGGTGGTTGCCCCTAGGCTTTGGAATTCCCTTCCTAGGGAGATAAGAATGACCCCCTCTTTGCAGTCCTTCCGCCAACAAGCAAAGACCTTCCTATTCCAACAAGCCTTTGGAATTGAAGGCTAAGGATAGGGCGTGAAGGGTGCTGCATTGCTAATGTCTACTATATCATTTTTAAACTAGTTTGAACTTTTTTAGCTATATGTGTGTATGGTTTTAATATTGGAAATAGTTTAATCTTATTTTAATGTAGACTTTGTATGTTTTTAATTATTTGTATTTTTTATCTGGAAGCCGCCATGAGTTCCAGTTTTGGAAAAATGGCGGGGTATAAATAAATATAATAATAAAATAATAATAATAAAATAATAATAATAATAAAATAATAATAATAATCCATACAAAAGAGAAAAACAATACAACTAAACTTATAAAAGCAAGCACCTGAAACATTGAAAACACTCATATGTTTGTCCATGTTTCAAATGAAACTTTTCTAAGCAAAATTCAAATTGACATTCTGACTGTGAATTTTTGGTTTTGTCAGCACTTCTTGATCTTACTGATTCTGGCAGACTTCAAAGAGGGCATTTCATAAACTGACAAATATTAATTACCTTTACCTGTTATCAGTCATATGCTGTCAAATACTAAATACCATTGCATGCCAACTATCAAATGCTATCTAATATCATAAATGCTATTGCATTAGATACTGCCAAATATGGTATACTGATGGTATATGGTATCATCTAGCCTACTGAGAGTTTCTTAATTAGAAAAGCTAAACAACAACTTCAGTATCACCACTTATCTTCTTGTGCAATGCACATCCACAGGGGAATGTCTCGGACACACTTAATCCACAATGGGTAATTAGGAGATGAGGTGGAGAACATGGTCCATGTGAACTGGATGCACCCTGTAAAACATACCACAAAATCCTGTGCAACGTACAGACCTTCAAAGCAGACATTGATGTTAAAAGTGTGACATTGATGTGGCAAGTGTGACAGCTTGATTAAAAGATTAAGAAGCTAAATTTTATGTACAATTAAAGAATCATTTACTTATTTATTTAAAATGTATATACTGCTTGACTGTAACCAAACCTCTGATACCGGCAAGGCCAGCCCCTTTCTGTGTATGCACAGGATTGAGGGTTCTTGCTTTCTCCCTTCCTCCGTATCTGTATAGTTCTTGTATGTCAAACATTAATTTACCTAAGCTCACAGGTTATCAACAGCAGTCATCAAATGCAGCCGTAGGATAGAGAAGATCCCACTCAAGATTTCTTGAGTCTTGGGAGGAACCAGAAATTTTCTATTTGGGAGTCAGACTTCAGACAGCAGAATAATCTTTATAATACAGGTATATACTATTTATTCATATATTGCACACTACAACTAATAAAATGCATTCTAGGTGGCCTTAGCCATCATTGCAGAAATAGAAAAATATAAATATATGTCAGCAAGAAAGAAGTTGCTGGACATCCATTTAACATCAAAGTATAAGACTTGAAAGCACATCTTAGTTAAAACAAGTTACAACAGATGAAGACTGAGTTAAACTCTAAGTCATATTAAAGAGCTAAAGTTACAAAATAAATGGAAATACATGTCATTATATATCACCCATCAGATGTCATGGATGAAATAGATGGATAGTTCTCCTGTTTTCTTCCTCACTCCAGGCAGAGTGGAGGGTAATGAATGCTAAAACCTGGCCTTTTATACACTTTCTTGTCTAAAGGGTGGCGTGTTCCCATGGTCTTATCTGCTACTGCCCATTTACTGCACCTCCTCACTGCACCTCTGTATGCAACTTCTTCAGGTTGTTCAGGTTGTTAACCAGATGCTTCTAGTGGACCTTCTATCCTTAACTAGTTTGCTTAACTTCACCATATAAGGAACTTCCTTGCTGATACAGCTGAAGTATTGGCTGACTGCCTCGACTTTCTTATCACTTTGTACTCTGCTTCATAGTAAAACATTGCTTTGTTCAGAAGGAAGAACTGGAAGAAGCCCATTTTTAAAAGGAGAACATTTTTCCTCTATGCAACATACATTGAAAAGCGATAAGCTAAGCAATATAAGCAAATATGAGCAAATGTAAATGATTTTACCACATTTTAAGCACATTTTAAGCCAGTATCTGGTCTGGCCCATTACACCTCAAAGCAGTTTACAAAAAAACCCCAATAAAATGATCAAAAAAGGCAGTTAAAAAGGTATTTAAAGACATTCAAAAACTAACTAAAATCAACAATAAACTTAATACAGATTCAAACACAGAAAACTTCTGTTGTGCCTATTATGATACCCTGAAGACAGAAAGTAATATTTTGTATCAGCTATCAAATACTAAATAACATTGCACATCAACAATTAAATACTTTCATTTATCAGGTGTTGGATATCAAATGTTAAGATCAAATATCACTGGGTATGAAATAGAGACATCAAATATTTAAAATTTTCTGAGAATGCAGAGAACATATTAATATTAAAATACAAAACTACTTTACTATGTCTTCTTGTTCTGTCTTATATTTTTAATGTGTTGTGAGATGTCTGTTTTGAGGTTCAGTGCTTGCAAAGCTGCACACCCCACACCCCACTAGTGATGCCCAAAGGCATTTTATTCTGTTATCAGTTCTTGAGTGTATTATAGGTTGCAATGATCAACCCAATGGGGAAGTCTGACAAAGCTTCCTCCTGTGAAGGAGCAGCTATTAAAGTGGGACTATTTGGACTATAATCTCCACAGTGCTGGAGAATGGCAACTGCACACTTTTCAATTTCAACATGTCACATCTACTTATATGATTAAACACTGCACATTATAACATTCACATTGTTGACTGGATGACGTTTGGTCCAACCAGTGACACATATATTCTGCACATGTCAAAGCTATTACATCACCATGGGCATGTTCACTATTGAATGTCCTATTGTGGTCTTGGAAACTTGCAATGGAGAATTTGGAGGAGGATTTGTGGGAGCAAATTTGTTTCAGCTCTACTCTGAGGGAATATAATGAAGAGTCTTTTCCTTTCATGCTTCCTGTAATACATCCTTCAGTCTTTGCAACCTTGATCCACATCAAATTTGTACAAAAGTTAGATCCAACTACACCAGATCCAGCTATTAGTTTTGCAGCTGATGTGTCCTTGTCAGGCCAATTTTCAAAGGAACAAAATCAAGCTTGTACTGAACATGCATCTTCTTGAAATGTTAATTATAGAGCAACTGTAGCTTCTCTGTACTCTGACCTACCATGCTATAACTCTTTGTGCTTCACTTAACTTACT
Source organism: Rhineura floridana (assembly GCF_030035675.1). Classification (NCBI taxonomy): domain Eukaryota; kingdom Metazoa; phylum Chordata; class Lepidosauria; order Squamata; family Rhineuridae; genus Rhineura; species Rhineura floridana. The sequence continues at coordinate 62,448,680 of NC_084489.1, forward strand.
TTGCAATATTCATTGCAAAGATAAACTTGGTGAACGTTTAGGAGGATCACTGAGATATGTTGCTTATAGAGATCTAGTTCATAGCTGCAATACTACCATGCTTACCAAGGAGAACCTCCCACTGAAATAACTAAGTAAACATAGTGCAGATTAGGCTGCAAGAAAGATTTCAGTCACAATTGGATCAACTTAATTAAAGTTAGGTATTGTTAGTCAGATTGATTTTAAGTGGTTTAAGGATATGCTTAATTTTTCAGTTGAAATCAACAATTCTGCAGTTTTTAATTATTGTTAGTTTTTATGACTTAATACTCTTTTTATGATCTGTACCGTATTTTGTATTCTGTTTCTGTACTCCACATTTTATGCTGGTTTATTTAGTTGTATTTTGTGTTTTTATATTTTATTGTCTGGTGGAGTTGGTTTTCATTGGAAGTGGTAAGCTGGTCTGTTGAGGAAGGTCTTCAGAAAGCAGGGTATAAATTTTTAAATAAACAAAGAAGAGCCCTCCATCTAGCCCAGCATTCCATTTTCAACAGAAACCAGTTGGATACTTCTGTAAAACTGTTCTGTTAGGAGCAGCTGGACTTGTGTGCAGCTACCTCTCCGGTAAGCCTGTTGGTACTGCAGCTATGAACTAGACTTCTATATGCCAGATAGTTCAGTGACCCTCTTAAACATTCACCAGGTCTATCTTTGCAATGACTGTTGCAAGGTAAATTACTTTCCTGTGATGAGCAACTGAGTTACAGGTGGCAGCCTCTCAGTGAAGGATCTTCAGGCTTTAGACTGACTCTTCCCACCCAGCTTGGCCACTGGATCCTCCTGGTCAGGAAGAGGTATTAAAGGGTTCCAGCTGAGTGTTCTGGCTGTAGCTGAGGCTTACTTGAGCAGCTCTGAGGTGTTCTTATATCCTTGGTTATGCTGATACCCAGTTTTCTCCTTCACCTGCCTTTTCTTTGATTTTGACTTGCCCTTGTCCTGGCTGCAGGCTGGTCCCACAGCTCCCAGACCCTGACTCATCTCAGGCCCATGGCCCAGCCCTGGCCTCTGTTGAAAGTGGATGTTGTATTAAGGTAGTGTTTCAAGCCCAAGCAGAGGATTTAAAGGAAGAGTTCCAGTTGAAGCCAAGACCCTGGATAGCTTCATGTGCAAGCAGACTCAAATGTGGAATCCTAACCTGAGACTTAAAAGGGGCTGTTGCTCAGTTTGAGTAGTTACCTCCACCTCCACTGGGAGAAAGGGTTTGCCTGCTATAGCAACCATTGGCTCCAGTGGCACTGAGAGGACTGTTGCTCTGTCATGGTTCCTAGGTTGGATCTTTGGACTCAGGTGATGATAGCAATGTGTCCTCACACCAGGGAGATTGTGGCTTCTCAGGTGTTGGGGTTTGTGGGGTCATCCAGTGTCAGTGATGAAGATAATTCCTATCCCTACAACATTTGCACCAAAATCCACCCGTGGGGAACAACTGAAGAAAAACTAGTAGGTAGCTGAACCTCCACATTGTTGCAGGCAATGGTGCCCAGGACAGTTGGCTGCCTTTGAGAGAAGAAACAATGGGATACATACTAATCACTTCCTCCCCCGCATCAGCCACTTATTAATGGACCCTGGCAGCTGATTTTGTATATCATGCAATTGTAAGTTATTTATTATCGTTGCATTTTTACTGTCAAGGAGGGAACAGGTGTTTAGAGGATTTTCTGTCACAGGTGCCAAACAGACTAGAGCAGCCTTGGATACTATGCCTGGTATACTATGCCTATGACTTGGGGTGGGTACCATTTGCTACTCTGTCTTAGGCAGCAAAATGTCTTAGGTTGGCCGTGTAGTCTTCACAGGTCTAAGATGCCCTTTTCTGATCTTTTAAAGATCTGTGATCATATGAATTAAATTATTAGTGTGGGAAGTCAGTGAGATTTTGAACCTATGTGAATATGTCACTAGTAGACTAGCACAAAGTTTGCAAGCTGACGAGGAATACTGCTGCTAGTTCTCCTTTAATTAGTACAATTAAAAAACACAGTTCAGACAAAGCTATTTCATTTCAAAAGTTGTGTACCTACTCTCTCTATTTTCAGTATCAGCAAAGCTGAAAGATACTATTTTCTCTGAAGCAAAATCAGTGCTCTGCACTTAAAATGGTTTGTGCTCAACATTTGCAAATTCCATGATTTATTATAATTATGTGAATGTATCTGTATTTAAATTTAGCTCTTGCTTGATCATTCACAAGCATTGCATTCTTATCCTTTGAGTTAGGAAGATGGGATTATTACTAAATCTTTTGCTCTGGTGCACTCCCAAATTATACAGGCAGAGTAAATTGATAGTGTTATAGTGATGTTGTCATGCTGTTGTAATTTTGTGAGTGTAGGTGCTATGTTTGCATAACTATGATGGCACAAGAGAAAAAATGGGTGGTGATTTATTGTATCTATCAATTATTACATTTATATCTCACCTTTTCTCCAAGGAGCTCAAGGTGGCATACTTGGTTCTCCCCCTCCTGATTTAATCTCCACAACAACCCTGTGAGGTAACTTAGGCTGAGAGGCAGTGACAGGCTCAAGGTTACCTAGTGAGCTTCATGGATGAGTGGGAATTCAAACTCTGATCTCTGAGGGCCTAGTCCAGTGCTCGAACCACTACACCATTCTAGCTGGGTGATGGAATGTCCTACTTAATCTGAATCACATCCTCCCTAAGGGCTAGGTCCCTGCTGGCATAACATTACATCAAGAAAATAGGAGTGTTTTCAGATGTGGATGATTTAGCAGCATCCGATCATTGTGTTCTGTTTCAAGATAGAAGTGGAATAGCAACTGTTTCTACAGTTCTGGAATCAAGCAAAATTCTGTAGCTGAGTGGGTGGTCGCCCTTCCCCCAGCCCCAGCCCAAAATGTGTGTGTGAGTGGGTGGGTGGGTGATTTTCATTGGACTAATTGTATGTGGAGAGAAAATATTAAATATTCCCTCTCCCTCACTGCACTCCCAATTATGATTCCTCCTTCCCACCTGTTTTGGGGGGGGGGAGAGAGAAAGAAACTGATATAAAGGCAGTACTGTTTATTTATTATTTGATTTATATCCCACCCTTTTTCTCAGTAGGAGCCCAGGGAAATGCTAGGGTTAAACTGATAGAGCTGATTCCTAGAGGGGAACGATTGACCGCAGAGAAGGAAATCTCTAGCAATCTATTCAGGCTGTATTAGCCAGTAAAGCTATTGAATAGCTGTGTGATAGGCCATCCTGACTTGGGGAACTGTGCAGCTGTTCCGTTGTGTTTTTTAAAAGTCCAGGTTTCTGAGATCTGGGAACAAAAAAGGAAGTTGAATAGAGCAACCATGGAAGGAGGATGATTTGATCATGACATCATGCAGATGCCCCATAAAAGTGAGTGAACAAAGTGTGTTTATTACAAAGTAAACGCCTAGTTTGAAAGCAGCCTTGGTTTCATAACTAAATGCACACCAATAGGAATTGATAGACAGCACATATTGGGCTTATCCACATGGGAGCCTAATTTCGTACTAAAGAAGCTGCTTTTACCATCGTAATAGCTTTTCAAGGTCCACACTTCTTGCGCAATGGTAGCTTCCAATCTGTTGTTTTCCTTTCACAGAAGTAGGTGTTTCTCTGGAAAGGTTTAGTATTGCTGTTTCCTTGTGGCCCCACCCCCCATTGTACATGTTTACTGCCTCTGAAGTATAGATACTGCTAATGGAGAAGGGGAGGGTTTTTTCCTGTCAGTTTCATTATTTCTTCTCAATTGCAGGCCTCCCAACAACTGACATGAAACTATATGAAACTGATTGGGGGGGGGATGAGTGAAAGGCAAAGTAGGCAGCTGCTCTGGCAGCTTTTGCAGGTGGCAGAGAGGGAGCAGACGATGGGGCATAAGACAGCCTGCCCACTAAAAAAACATTGAAGCAAAGCACCTACACAGAGGAGCACAGCAAAGCTGAGACGGTTTTTCCTTTCCTTTTTGCATTATAATTGGTTTGGGTTGATACGGATTTAAAGGGGAAAACTGCGTTATAGCTTCTCCTTGCCTGCAACGTCATGTGAACCATGAGAATTACAAGGGAATGCAAGGAGCACCACACACACACAAAATCACCATGTGGATGAGCGCATTGACTGCCTGATGAACATGCACTGGAGGTTACATTTCTGACTAACTCAGGAGCCAGTCATGGCACAGTATTGCCAGGAGTGTTAAAGGGAAACCCAGCAAGGCAACACAGCTCATGTATAAAGATGTGAGGCATGGGGCTGCATCACTCTGTCCCCTTGTTTAGAGAGCAGTGAGTACATAGGTGGGAGGGACCACTGATTATGCTTAGCACAAAGGACCACTTTGAACAAGCAATGTACAGCCAAGGATGACAACAAAGTAGGAAGGGCAGAATCTTCCCAAAAGATAAATAACACTTGGCTACTCAGAATCCTGCCAGGTAAATCCAGTTGTTTTCAATTGTTACAGCCCCCATGATTACTGGTGGTGTGACAACCCCAGCATTGTTACTGCCATGAGAAGGAAAGTGGGGAAGCAGATTTATACCAAGGTGTGATGGGTAAATGATCAGCAAGCATATTGTCAAGCTACTAAGTGAACACGAGGGGGACATAACTGGATGATTTTATGGGGGCTGAATTAAACAATGACCAGAATCAGGTCATTGGCCCATGTACCAGTCACCCTGACTGTTTGTATCACAATGCACTGACTCTGGACTGTGTTTGCTTGTGCATCATGCTCCCCAGCTTTTTCTCCTCAGAGCCTGCGGGCAAAGAAGAAGCCTGTGGTAATTGCATGTTAAGCTTCTGATCCCCATGAATTGCAGCTCCATATAGAACTTGGGCTGCTATCTGGCTAGCATGCCCAATTCCCATGTGTGGGACCTGGAAGCAAGAAGGAAGGGAGCACATCATTGGCCAGACCCTTAAGGAGACCACACAAAGGCACACCTGATGTCAGCCTTTTGGTTGCTGATGTGGCTGTGCAGTTGTGGTGTTGCTTTGTGAAGTGAGAGTCATGGATTCTAGTCCTGCTCCTCCTTCTCTCCTCCTCTAGTTATTGTGGCTGTCAAAACTCCTAAAAGGTAGACTACCTCCGTGGCTGCATTGAGACATGGGGATTATTGCATTAGTTTAACGGATTAAAATGGTAGCGCTTCTGTCCCAATTTCTAAAATTCCTTTCACACTGCAGTACCTGTTGCTTTTCCAGGCAATTTACCAGCATTTTGTGCAACCCTCTTTCACGCTGCTGCAATGAGCAAGTGCCTTGTTTTCATCCCTCACCCGTTATTCACATGTGCACTGTAGTTCCCCCATAATTCACTGCTTGACTTAGTGTCTGGACACAGGGGTGTGTGTGGGAAAAGGAGGAAGGGAATGCTGCTACCCGTGCTTATGCCAAAATGCTGGTACAATTTTTGTCAGCCCCCCCAAAAATAACTCATGCCTAAAGGGCAGGAATCACTGCATGCCAGGATGTCTGTCGTGAGCAGATGCAGCTGGTGCAAAACTCCCTCAATCTTCTGGTTTCTAGGCTTGCAAACTGATTATTTCTGGTATTATGTATCATGAAAATTAGTGCTAAACTTCCACTATATTCCACTAGATTTCTGGAACTAGCCTTTACGTCGTGTGAAAGGTCAAATTTAATGTGCAAATTACCAGGTAAGAAATTGTCGGAATAATGGAATAAAGTGCAGTGTGAAAACAGACTACAACTTCAGGGACCCGGGTTCAAACTCACATCACCTGTTTCTCATGACCTTGCCTTTTTCTACTGAGTTACCAGGCAGCTCACTCCCGTGACCTTGCTGTTGTAGCTGTCATTCTTCCTTGCCCACATGGCTCCCTTCTCCTTCTTTCTCTTGCAGAAAGCTTGTTCCCCTTCCACAGATATAAATACAAATATATTTCATATGATCAACTTGTCTGTATGGAAGCACTGATAAAATGCTGAAAGGGGAGAAACTGACAACCAGGTGGTGGGAAGGAAAATGCAATGGAGTGGCTGGAAAAGGAGGATGAAGGAAGAGATGTAAATATATAAAAGGATAGAGAGAACTGTCTCATTGTTTGGACAGGCTGTTTCTGGTTCATATTGAGAAGCTGTTTTTGAATGGCCTGAGGAACAGATATCAGAGCTGAAATCAATTGATAAATCCAATATTTTAATGTTCCTGGGATTGGGCACAAGTTTATGTCCCCCCTCTAAACATCCTCCAAAATAGCCCAGGGAGACAGACTATAGTCAGTGGCCACAGAATGCTAATGGTATCTTTTTTGAGGGGGGGGGCAAAACTGGGGAGGGGGATGAAATGGAATGGCTGGAACCCTGAGCAGAAAGAAGTTTCCCACACTGCAACATTTTGTTGAAGGGCCTGCTTGTAAACGGGTCAAGTACAATGACAGTCAATTGGCAGGTAGCCACATAGTTGCCAGGGACTCTGGAAGTTGTTATTGTTGCTGTTTTTTACATTGCTGCTGGGGAAACGTAGAATCCCAAGTAATTACTCTGAAAAAAGTTCTGGTGTAGTGATAGTGTCTATCTTAACTGGACTATAGGACTGGTTTCCCCATGCCTTACATCTGTTGTCTGCTGACAGTAGCTAGAACAAAGGGATTTTATTTAAAAAGAGTAAACTTATCAATTTTCTGTGCATGTTCCATTAAAATATACCTATAAGGTTCCTGGTTTCTGATATAGTCACTGCACATAGGAAAAGGAATTTTAGTGCAGGAGAAAAAAATATCCCAGAATATATATATTTCTGACCTTGAACCCAGTCTGTATTATCCTAGGAACCATCCTTGCTCTCAGCCAGCGTCCATCCTCCCTGGCCTTCCCCTAAGGTAGGATTTTTGCAGTGTTGCAATGGCTTGGAGTTGCTGAAATTGCTACAGTGGTTTCTGGGAATGGTACCTTTTTGCTAAGCAATTCTGCAGCAGTGCAATACTATATTTTAGTCAATCCACTTGGCCAAGAATAAATCATTGTGCAGAATCATTTCTTGACTGCAGAAGAAATCACTACTGTTTCTGACAGCCATTCACAAAAAAACAGCATGTTTGTACAGCATGCATGCCTTATTAAGGAAGGGTAAAAGCACAACACTGTTTCCCATGTCATTGTACCTTTACTGTATTTTCTAGGGTTCGGTTTTGCCATTTTGCAAATGTTAGAATCCTTCATTCAGTTATGAATATGTATTTATGATGACAATCTCCCAAGTAACTCCTAGTGAAAGTAGAGCTGGCTAGCCTCATGCCTTCCAGATGCTGTTGGACTCCAACTCCCATCAGCCCCTGGCAGGATAGCCAATTTTTATTACCTCCAAGGTAATAAAAAAGTGGGGGAAGCTACAGGTAACATACAATATTTATTCTGATAATTCAGTACTGTATGTGTTTAAATGTATCACTCTTCTCTGGGGTTGTTTCTGTATAATCCAGACCATTGAGCCAAAATATAACTCTAATTGCCTTACTTTGTTTTAATCTTTGCAAACAGATGCATCTTTTGGCTGGATTATGTAGAAATTGCCCCTAAGGAAGAGCAACAGCTCAAAATGAAAAAAGGCAGTGGATTCTCAGAATAAAAATTTGTCAGCACCTGTGGCTTCTGTCTTCTTGGTGTTTTTCTTTTCTTTTCTTGACTTACTTCCAAGTAAATCTCTTTAGATTTGGTTGTTGAATGCACATAACTTTGGCTGGATCATGCTCAGAATCTGATAGCTCAGCAGTGGGCTTTTTTTTTTAGTGCTATCTACTGATTTTCAGTATTATTTATTTGTTAAATTTATATCCTGCCCTTCCTCCCAGAAGTGATATGCAACTTAATGCCTCAACATATGACAATTTAAAGTACCTCATAGCTCACATGTCACAAAAGAAAAATAGGATAAGGAGATGGAAAAAGCAAACTTAGGCACCAGTTCTTGAACTTCTTATATGTAACCAGCTGAGAGTTCAGAGAGAGAAGCCGCTATGAAGGGCTGTTCCCTCAGTGGAGCTGATGGAGTGGCCTTGGCTCTCATCTCTCCCTCTGCCGCAGAGTTGAGAGAGGCAGCAGCGGATGGTGCTGGCTCCTCAACACAGGCCCCGCTTCCTCCCCATCTCTCTCTGCACTGTCGCCTTGTGGAAACAGAAAACTCACAGCAGTTTGTTGGGGCAATGGTAGAACAATCTATGAAACACATTTAATATTTGTGGCTCCTGTAAGGGTGTTCCACATATTTACCGAAGAACACAAGTTTGTACTTTAAGGATGATTTGTTGTCCTAATTTTCAGTGGATTATGCAGCTTAAATAGGATCATGTTGTTGTACTGCTAACTGAATGTCTATCAATGCAATTGTGGATTGTTACGGCACTTCTGTAATGATATATATGCTTAACTGTAATCAGGTGATTAGTCCTTGTCCAGGGATGAGCCCAGTGCACTAGCTCTCAATAATATCATGATACAGCACATTTTGTTCCTGTGTGCTATTGTCTGAACACCTATATTAATGTAGAAAGTGACTTTACTATTATTATGGTTACCCTGGAAGAGTTCAAGTGTTCTGAAAAGAAGGATCACCTTGCAATGGGATCAGGTATATGGGAAGGGCTGTAGCACATATTTTCCATGCAGAAAGTCCCAAATTCAGTTCTCAGCATCTTCAGGCAGAGTTGTGAAACACCCCTGTCTGAAATCCGGGAGAGCTGCTGCCAGGCGATGTAGACCTTACTGAGCTAGATGGACCAGTAGTGTGACATAGTCTAGGACAGCTTCCTGGGATCCTATATGTTCTTGGAAGCCTACATACGATTCCATTTGTGCAAAGGCCATTTCATGTTATGCAGAGGCAAATGCAGGTTTGCCACTAGGTGCACAATCTCCAGGGAATGGTAGCTAGTCATAATTCTTGATCAGTATATGCCAGTATGCAGTGCCAGCTTCAGAGGGGCTCAAGCAAGATGCCTTGAGTGGACCCCTGACTGAATGAACCCATATCTTCCTCACAGATGACTCTGTTGCTCATTCACTGGGAAGGGCCGTCACTCAGTGGTAGAGCATCTGCTTTGCATGCAGAAGGTCCCAGGTTCAATCCGTGGCATCTCCAGGTAGAGATGGAAGAGAAACCTGTCCAAAATCCTGGAGAGCCACTGCAAGTCAGTGTGGACTGTATTGAGCTAGATGGACCAATGGTCCAATTCAGTATAAGGCAGCTTCCCATGTTGCACTTGCCCTCTCCTTCTGGGCCCAATCCCTACAACTACCCGAGGAAGAGTGTAAGGTGAGTGAAGAATGCTGTTTTATATCCTCCCTTTTCTTCCTGTTTGCATGCTCAGAGAGGACAGGTAAACAAGCAGTGGCAACACAGCAAGGAAAAGGAGCAGCAGCAAGGCCTGGAGTCTCTGGGGGTTGACAGTGTCCCTCTCGCAAGGCTGTGGGCCTTGGCAAGTGCCCAACAATGCCTAGTTCTGATACAGGCCCTGTATGCCTGATATGTGTTAGCAAATATGTCAGCCGCATTCACACACTATATATACAGTAGTATAGTGGCAAATTCAGAAATTCATAGCCATGTCCCTCCCTATTTTGCTGCTGGGTTGAGAATGAGATCCTTTTTAATGCCTTCTTCCACAACAACAGATATTCTTAGGAGCCAATAAGCATGAAAGGGGAGAGTGTTAGCTGCTGAGAAGAGTCTTCTCAATGGCTGGCTCACCTCCTTTCATTCTGATTGGCTCCAGTCAGCAGGAAAGAACGTGTTAGAAGACTCTTCTCAGTGGGTAGCACACTCCCCTTTCATGCTGATTGGCTCATAGGATGCTGAAGACCTAGGGGCCTTGCTGGAACCCTGCTCCCCAAAAAGTAAAGGGTCTAAGACCCTCCCACTGAGACCCTGGACGACTACACTCCTGTATATTTATTTCTAAGTCGACCTCTCAAGTCCATCTCCCTTCAAAAATGTATATTGAAGTGTTGGGCATGACAATTTAAGCCTCATGGACAATCTGATCCTCTGTTCCTCAGCCTGTGTGGCCCTCTTCCACCCTCCGAGCAGAGAGCCCTGTGCATGGTAACTGTCACTCTACCATAGAACTCTACAATAATATTTTAATGCTTTCCAGCTTGACATCTGCTTCCTTCTTTTTTAGATGTACATCATGGAACAAAGGTCTATGTGCCCAGATAGCTCTGCCCTGCATGCGCCATTCAAGGCCTCTCAACAGACATGCGGCTAAAGACCATTGCTCATTGTAGGTCCAATTTTCTTCAAACAGCATATAAGGCACGAATTTTTCACATCGACAACATTTTGAGTGATGAGCAAGACAGGGCAATTTTGAGTATTTATACTGAAGAAACAGCTGCCAATAAAGCCAGCTAGGGAGAAAAACAACAACTAAGAAGGCTTTGTATGTGTTTGCAGAAAACAGCTTCCCTTGCAATTGAAAGATGCAACTGACAGCTCATCTTTCCCCAGATTAAGGAAGGGCATGCTCAGCATCCACCCAAAATGAATAACTACTAGCATGTAGAACAAGGCAGCAGTGGTGGAAGTGGCAGAGAGGGAAACAGAAGTGTTGCTGTGTGTTTGTGCTTGCTAAATTTGTTTAAAGCAGCACCACAGCAGCAGAGAGTAACAGCAGATGTTGAAATGCGAGTGTGCCAGCATGTGTGCGTGTTTACCTAAGAAAGCAGGCTTTTACCCTGCATCAGGATCACTGAGACTGGAGACTTAAATAAGAAAAGCTACTTTATTTATAGAAATACATTGTAGATAGAAAGGCAAACCTAGTTCTAACTAATTAACTAAGTTGGAAGCAAAACACCCAGGTGTGGGAGTTAGCCCCATGGCTAGGAGAGAGAGCAGAGACAAAGGGATGTCTCCTCTCTCCTGGACAGTTGGAGAAGAAAGGAAGTGGAAAGGGCAGAAGGAGGAGGGGCAGGTAAGCTTCCCTAAAGACGTCACAGTCTAGCGACAGAAGGAAGTCAGTCAGAGCATCACAGGTAAAGGTAAACAAACCTATCCATCTGAAGGACCCTAGCTCTATCTCCCTTCTGGAACCAAAGAACAAAAGAACAAAACAGGAGTTGCTCTTGCCCCACTTCCAACAAGGACACAGGAAGCTGCCCTATACTGAGCCAGACCGTTGGTCTGTCTGTCTGTGGAAATGGACTGCCTTCAGGTCAATCCCAACTTATGGCTACCCTATGAATAGAGTTTTCATGATAAGCGGTATTCAGAGGGGGCTCATCATTGCCTCTCTCTGAGGCAAGTCCTCCCCAGCTGGCTAGGGCCCACTCAGCTTGCCACAGCTGCACAAGCCAGCCCCTTCCTTGTCCACAACTGGGCTCTTGGGACTATGCAGCTTGCCCACAGCTGCACAGGTGGCAGGGCACATAACCCCTGAGCCACTGACTGTGGGGGTGATCTTTAGCTGGCCCTTGACACCCAGGAGACATGAGCAGGGATTTGAACTCACAGACTCTGGACTCCCAGCCAGGCTCTCCTCCTCACTGTGCTATACCTGTCTGTCTAGCTAGCTAGCTAGCTAGCTCAGTTGTGTCTACACTGATTGGCAGTAGCTCTCCAGGGTTTCAGACAGGGGTCTCTCCCAGCCCTACCTGAAGATGCTGGGGACTGAAACTGGGGCCTTCTGCACGCAAAGCAGATGCTCTGTTACTGAGCTACGGCCCTTCCCACCTTAAGGGGAGGAACCGTATCTTCGTGGTATTGCATCTGGTTTGCATGCAGAAGGTCCCAGGTGCAATTCCTGGCATCTCTAGTGAAAAGGATCAGATGGAAGGTGATGAGACAGGCCTGTGCAGGAAGGCCACCACCTGTCAGAGCAGTCCAGGGATGGCCCAGGGGCCAAATGTGGTCCTCCTGGGTTCTCTATTTGGCACTCAAGACTTTCCCTAGGCCACACCCTCCTTGAATGCTTTTACTGGGCTGGAATGTGCCCTTGAACTGTGATAATGCTTCTCTTTCGTCTTGAAGGAAGATGGAGAGATGTGGTGTGTGTGTGCAGAAACATCTACTTTTTTGCATGGCTGGAATGTAGCCGCCTGTGCAAAGATAGAGTCACATCCATGGCTCAGCCCATTTTCACATCTGGCCCTGCCCACTGCTGGTATGTGGCCCCCAGAAGGTTGCACATAAGGGAATGTGACCCCTGGCCTCCAAAAGGTTCCCTAGCTCTGGGGTAGACAATACTGGGCTAAATGAACAAACAGTCTGAGCTGGGATAAGGCAATTTTAAAGTCCAAAAAAACTGTTGGAATTAAGCGTACAGGAGTTTCAAATGTGGATGTTATAGTGCAGCAGAACAATGTAGTCAATGAAGTCAGATGCAAAGATCCCATTCAGTCAAATGTTGCAAGATCGCTGCTGTAACAATCACTCATCCGGCTTTTTTGCAGCTGAACGCAAGATCTTGTAGCAAATGTATCCAACCCATCTTTTCAAAATTAATTTTTCTTTGAGTAAAACCAAATCAGTTTGCAACATTAAACCATAGTATGCAGTCAATGATACCAACCAAAAGAACTTTGGATGTCCCCCCATCTCTGGCAGTCACTTTTGCCACACTTAAACCTTATCCCATGCTCTTGTATTTGAAAGCCACTGGATCATTGGACACACTGTGTCTGTGGAGGTCCAGCAACTTCAGAGTGCATGCTCTTATGAAGTCCTCCAAAAAGTTTTATTTAAACAAGTTTTGGGAGATATTTTGTAGCATGTATACAGTTTTATTGGATGATTTATTTATTTATTAAATTTATACCCCGCCTTATGGCCAAAAGGCTCTCAAGGCGGCTTACAAAAGAAAATGAACATAACAATACATCAATAGAACATAATACTTCAATAAAATAATACAATTCTCAAAATTAAATAACAATTCTCAAAATTAGATAACAAATAACATAAGCAAATTATTGAGCAAGTGTTACTTTGAATACTTGTATATACATGTCCACAAGGCAAGAACAAGAATAACTCTAGCAACTGTTTTCTTTGTTATCAAATTACTCATATGATCTTTATATATGGATGGGGTTTCCTTATGTTGGTAAGTATTTGATTATATTCATTGACTTCATTTGAGCCACCTGGGCTCCTTTGGGCAGAAGGGTAGGTTATAAATGTAATAAATGATCATTATAATTATTAGCCCCATTGAACTTCTAGAGAAACTACAGTCCACCTCAAAAGACACACAAGTCAAAGGCCATTTGGCTTTGCTGGATGGCACTGATGGGAGTTGTATTACAAAAGATCTGGAGGGCAGCAGGGTTGGGGAAGGCTGGGACAGAGCAAGGGGGAGCACAAGGTCGACTGGAATCTACCGGTAAATCTCTGGGTGGTTTGCAGTACCTCAGCAAGTGTTTCTGATTCTCAATGGTTTCATAGTAACAAAAAGGCTTCCCACCCCTTCTAAATTAGGCTGCTGAGATGAAAAAAAGAGGATCTTTGTGTGACACAGCTGTAGGGTTGCCAGGTTCAGGGCCTGATCCTGTATCTTTAGGAGAAGAGAAAGTCAGCCAAGTGCAGGTGTTCTTGCTACCCTGTAATGGGAAAAACCACAAGGTGGAATTCTCCCTTCCCCCTGAACAGCTTTTAAAGATACAGAAGACCTCTTGGTTGCCAGGCCCAGCCTCCAAGAGGTCTTTTGTATCTTTAAAAGTTGTGCAGGGGGAAGGGAGAATTCCACCTTGTGGTTTTTCCCATTACAGGGTTGCAAGAACACCTGCACTTGACTGACTTTCTCTTCTCCTAAAGATATAGGATCAGGATCAGGCCATGAACCTGGCAACCCTACACAGCTGTGAGCTCGGTTCCCACTGGTGACTGCTCTCAGGGAGCTAAAATAGTCCCTACAAAATGATGTAAGGGATGTCAGGCTATGATTTCGCCTGGGCATCAGCACCCTGCTCTGATAAAAAATACCTCTTATAAAAGGGTTCAAGGTATTATTTATTAGTCTCTGCAACTGGGAGACCTGTTCTTACTGATCCAAGGCTGCAGCTTTGGACATTAGAACGTAGCAACATGGGTCAGACCATCGGTCCACCTAGCTCAGCACTGCCTACATTAACTGGCAGCGGCTCTCCAGGGTTCTCTCCGGCCCTACCTGGAAAGACCAGGGACTAAACCTGAGTCTTTCCAAATGCAACGCAGATGCTCTCCCACACTAAGCTACGGCCCTTCCCCGAGAGAAAGAGTGGGCTGAGCTCTGTTTCCGTGCCATCAGCCTGACCCACCTGCTTTCCAGCTACCGATGTTCTTGCTGCTGCAGCGGAGGATCCTCACTATGGCTCTTATGAATCAGGCCTTCAACGAGGAACGTGCACCTGAGCATGTTGCATGCATCATCCAGAGTTTCCAAGCTGATCCCAAGCAGAGGTGGTTAGGGGGAGATTGGCAATCTCTCCTCAGATTGGGGAACAGCTGTAGCTCAGTGGGAGAACACCTGTTTTGCCTGCAGAAGGTCCTGGGTTCAAGCCCTGGCATCTTTAGGTAGGGTTGAGAGTGTCCCCAGTTTGAAACCCTGGAGAGCTGTTGCTAGAAGGCTGCTTCCAATGTCCCTATTTACTTAAGGTCCAAGCTGCCTTCATGGGCTTGTTTCTTCAAGCAATTAACATTGTATGGAGCCAGAAGCAGAGATAAGCACGCTTGCCCTACACCCTCCATAACTAGCCGGGACTCTGCTCTACGTATGGAGCCTCTCTGCACAGTTTAGAATCCTGGGCAGCAAGACTTCCCTCCCTGCTTCCCATGATCTTAGCCAGAGGCTCAGGGCTGTCCAACCAGGCAAGCCCGTAGCTAGCCTAAATGTTTTGGGGGGGAGTAGCAGGGAAGGGGGGAGAAAAATATTTAATAAATTAAATTATTTGTAAAAAAAATTATGGGGACAAGCCCCCCCCCAGTCCACCCCCACTACGGCCTGCAATTGCGGGCAGATCCCAGTAATCACAAGGACCCATTCTTGCCTGGACAAGAGCCTAGTTCTCAAGGATTTCCTCCACACACACAAAAACCCTAAAAAGTCTATCTCTCATGTTTCCACAGAAGTAAGCCCCACTGTTTTCAGTGGGGCTTACTCCCAGATAAGCATGTGTAGGATTATGGCTGCAATCTATGACAAATTACCTAGGAGTAATCCCCCCCCCCAAAAAACAGTGGGGCTTACTTTGGAGTCAGGATGTGAAACATTGGTTGGGGGAGGGGGTCATGAGATAAAAAAGCCAACTCTTCTCTTTCTCCTATAACACTCAAATACAGGATGATCTGATTGAATTATTGCCTGTGGAGTCAGCATGAACATGTTCACACAACTGATCATTATTTTAGCCTTCCGTCCTATGCATGCTTTCCTGAGACAGAGTAAGGTCCACTGAACATAGTGGAACGTACCTTGACTAAGCTTGCACAAGGTTATGTTGCACTAGAGTTTGTTGCCACAAGATGTGATGATAGTGGCCACTAGTTTAGGTGGCTTTAAAAGGAGACTAGACAAATTCATGGCAGGCTACTAGTCATGATTGTTTAGGCTTCTGAATACCAGCTGCTGATAGCACAGTGGGAACAGGCTGTTGCTTTCATGTCCTGCTTGTGGGCTTCAGGAAGCTTGTCAGACGAGTGGCCCATCTAGCTGAGTACTGTCTACACTGATTGGCAGCAGCTCACCAGGATTTCAGGCAGGGCTCTCTTCCAGCCCTAGGAGGAGATTCTGGGGATTGAACCTGCGACCCTCTACATACAAAGCAGATGCTCTACCATTGGGCTACAGCTTTATCCCCGAGGCATCTGGTTGGCCACTCTGGGAATGATGCTGGAGTAGATGGGCTTCCCCAACATGGCGCCCTCCAGACATCATTGGATTACAAATCCCAACAGCCCTGCGAGCATGGCCCATGTTCAGGGGGTGATGGGGGTAATCCAGCAGCGTCTGAAGGGCACCAGCTCGAGGAAGCGTCCATCCTGCGGGGCTCTTCCTCTCTAGTCATGCCCTCAGCCATTCACCAGCCGGCTGAGCATCCTGCTTCGGGCATTGACACAGCCGCCCCTCGCGTCCTGGCCCACTAAGGCCAGAGGGACCTACTCCCGAGTAGCCACGCGTCGGGATTGGGTGGGGGCTGCTCTCGCCCTCGTAAGGGTGGGGGTGGAGTGAGGATGAGGGTGACGCAATGCCTGCAATCCCGAGGAGAGCTGCGCAGCGGCGGGCCGGGCAGGGGGCGCGCTCCGAAGGCGACAGGGAGGCGGGGGCGCTCCGCGCCTGTGGCTCCGCCCCGGCCGGCCAAGCGGAGGCGAGGGGCTGAGCCGCCTCCTATCAGCAGAGCTCTGCGCCGCTGCTCCAGCCTGCGCCGCTGCTGGCAGGTGAATTGAAAGTCGTTGGCGGGGAGGGAAGGATACCGCCTCCGCCTCCTCTTCTCGCTGCTGCTGCTGCTGCTGCAGTCCTGGTGGCGGCGGCCGAAGAGCGCGAAGCCCGCGCACCCAGCCTGAGGCACCGGCTCTGGGCTAGCAGCGTTTCTTCTCCTGCCCCTGCAGGGCAACTGAGCTGTCCCGGTGGCAAGGAGGTGCCCGCCCCGGGGGAGGGACCCGGCCTGCCGGGAGGGGGCATGTCTGCGACGCGGGGCTCCCCGCTAGCCAGAGACCTCGACGGAGCGGGAAGGACTGGCAGCCTCAAGCGCGCGAGTAAGTCGCCCTGAAAGTTAAGCTTCGGACTTGCCGTCTCGGAACCGGGGAGAAAGAGAGAGAACGGGATAGTGGGGCGGGATGGGGAAGCAGGCGGTACAATTTGCGAGGGGAGATGCCGGAGCTCAAACCAGATACCTGCTCTCCCCCTCAGGTTCTTCTGGCTCACGATGACTCAGCGGGTAGGGGAAGGCGCTCTGCACAAGCCCAGAGGTCCCCTTCTCTTTATGGCTTCACCTGTTCCCTCTCTTAGAAATAGATGCTTTTCTCATGAACTCCCGCCCAAATGGAGCCCTGGCTAGTGCCAGCTGCGGAACTAAGCAGGCTGAATGAGCCCGGGTCTCGCAGCCTGCCTGCGGGCCGAATTGGTTGAGGCTCGCAGGGCAGGGGCTGGAAGAAGGGCTTCATTTGTGCATACTCTTAGTGAGAAGATGTCTTGTGTTTTCATGTGCCTAAGCTATGGGGGAGACTGGTTATTAGTGTGGGTGTGTGGAACATGTCACCAGTGGGCATGGAAGGGAATGGGGGGAGATGTGAGGGAGTCTCTTCCAAGTAGGGTTAAGGAGACTTTGAGGTTGTAGTCTTTTGCCTGCTTAACATATTGGGACTAAATTCTATTGAACACACTGGGATTTATTTCTATGCAAGCATGCTATAGAATTGTGTTGTGTGTTTAAATGGGTAGTACCCACACAAATGGGGAGGAGGTTAAAGGGAATGATTACTCTTTTGCACCACTTCCCTTCCTCTCCCCAAACAGGTCAACCGATTGTGGGAGCAATCTTGGTTGTGGTGGGAACAGGAGACTCTGGTACATTAAGCCTGTGCGGTGCTGGGGACTTCGTCCTCTTTTGTTCAAAGGCACTTTATCGGTATGGCAAAGTTTAGCACATTGGAAGGGCAGAATCCCAAGGATGAGAGAATGGGGTGATGTGTCGTTGTGCCACCCAGGAGGCAGCCAGAGCTCAGATGTGGTTTTTGCACCCCTCATTTCCATTGTCCATTCCCGATATGGGGACTATCTAGTGTGGTGCTAACTTTGCCAATCATGCACAGTTTCCTTTGTGTTGGCTAGTAGTTTTTCTCCTGATCTTCTCCCTTCATCTATGCCCCCATCCATCATCTGCAAGGAGACTAATTTGGGATCTGGTGACTTTGGAGCATTCTTCCTAGCCAGGAGTCCTTTAGAACAGGCATCGTTTTTTCTGGGCTGCAGTGTTTTGCTGTGGGCAGTCTTGGACTCTGCATGTTTATAGACATTATTCACATTTGTATGTGTATATATGAATGTCATCTTTCCCTGGGATCAGGCTCTTTGCTTTAATGCTTACACCTCAGTGTGTATGGCTAGCATTGCCCTTAAGCAAGGGATTTGGATGAAGTTGCCCAAACTTCTTTCTCCTAAGCAAACTTCATTGCTTGTGTTCTGTCATTGGGTGGGCAGCTCCGACTGCAGTGAATAAAACACTGCTGCTTCTTGCCCTATGGATATATGCTGAGCTCTGCAGAAGAACCTGCTACAGCAGCAGTTTGCATTGGCAAATAATCTTCTGGACTTGTTCCTTTCTTGATGCAGAGGGATAGTTGCCTGAATGATGGGAATTATAACCTTTGGTTCTAGGCAGCCTTTTGGGAAGAAGAGGTGTACCTTTTGAGATCAACACTTTTAATTAACTCAGGCAGGCTAGTCACTGGGCACAGGATTGGTTCAGACTATTTCCTGAAAATTCTAAGGACAGTGGAATAATATTGTGTCCTTTTAATTGGGTTGCTTTTTTAATGCCCAAATGACTTCTTGCCTATGGTTTTAGACCTTTTAAAGCCTCTAATAATATAGCAACCCATGAGAGATCTTTTTGCATCTATACATCACAGTTGGAAGGCTCTATAATCATAAATACTTTATTGTGCAAAATTACCCTTCTTATTTTAAGATGCAGGAAGAGTTGCTGCTGCTGCTGAGTCTCCTTCAGTGTCAAAGGTACCAGCAAAGCAGAGCACAATGTTTCCTTGGGTAAAGTTGGGAGGAGATCTTTGTGTACATGACTGCAACACCCATTTATATGTAGCACATTCTAGTGTTCCAGGTATTTCACATCCTAAGATAACTTAACTTAAAAAGAGTTTCTCAGAAATAAAGTTTCTCCTCACCTCCGCAATAAACAAAAATGACAACCTTTTGCAGAACACAGCCACAGCTTAAGCAATAAAATCAGGGATAAAATCAGAGAGGTGAAGGGACCTTTATTTTTCCAGGCATCTTCAGGTACCAAAGGGATAACAAATTCAGGGCAAGGCAAACTTCCCCCGAGAGATAGTTATAAATTACAGGGCAGACCCCTGTTTCTTCCTGTCACCTATTTAATGTGTTGATGTCTGGGGAACCCAGAGAAGAGCCTCTGAGGCAGATGACAATGCAGGACTTTTTTAAAAAAGAAAACTTAGTACTGCCCAGTGGAATGTGTTTATAATTCACACTCAAAGCATGCACCACTGCAACACACCTGTGCATTTTCCTTGAGTGTGCTGTGCATACATGCTTTCAGAGCTGGTGCAAGGCATGATTGGGCACCAGCCCGTCCTGGGCGCACGGCTCCTGCCTCTTCCACCTACCTCTCTCCTGTGTTCTGCTGCTGCATGTGCTGCTTGCGCAGGGCCACCATAAACCAAGATGGCAGCGGAGGCTTCTCTAAGGGCCTGATGCCCCCATTGCCATCTTGGTTGATGGCACGCATGCGCAGTAAGCTACACAGGAGAGAGGTAGGTAGAGTGAGCGAATGGGCGGGTGGCCTGGAAGTTCCCTCCCTGTGATCCGCGGCAGGGAGCCTGCTGCGGATTGTGGCAGGGAGCGCTACTCTCCCACCCTAATGACAAGCCCTTCAGGGACTCCTCTGGGCCACAGGGGCCCTCGGCCACGGCCCAACCTGGCCACCCTTTGGTGCAAGCCTTGCGTGCTTTCTTGTGTAGAGTCACATTCCATGACACTTAGCAACCTACACAGTGAGAGAAAACCTCAGAACTGGGAATTTGACAGCACAAATACAGAAGTGTAATAGTCAGGCACGCATGTTTCATGTAGCTTTGTCCCAATGTCATATTAGATATTTCTGGCATCATCGCCCTCCTCATAACATTGACAGCTTCATGCACTTTGTCAGGAAAGGGGTCTCTATGTTCTAGAATTGTTTCCAATGGCGGCTGGTGGTTCCATGTCAGTGGGACAGTGGAATCCGCTCTGGGTTTTAGTCTGAACTTTCAAGGAGTGCACCTCAGACAGCTCCTTGAAAATTCAGACTAAAACCCAGAGCGGATTTCACTGTCCCACTGACATGGAGCCATAAGCTGTCACTGGTTATTTCCTTCATTTTAAAAATATTAGTGAATACTCTGTGGAGAGTAGTAAAGAAGAAATGTGTATGGTTGATTGGGATCTGGGGAACTAGGGGAGCCTGGACTATTTAATTTACTTTATATATTGATATTAGTCACTTTATAAATCACCTAACATGATGAACCTTTGCATGACTTGAATTTTTGAACTGCTCATTCTTTTCTTGTAACTGCCCATTTTGGGGTCTGGCTGCGCATTTTTTAAGCAAAGCCCTGTTGCAATGCATGGGCTTGCTTGTAGGTACAAATGTGCAGGGCTTTCAAGACTTTACATATGTGAAGCTCTTCATTGAGTTGAACCAAAATAAAAACTCTTGGTTTTTAAGCATAAGCTTCGCATAAACAGTTTTCAAGTGATCCCATTAATTAAATCACAATGCCCTTTCAAAAATCTGGTAAAACCTTATAATAATTTAACACAAAATAGTATTACCAAAATTATAATATTAAATAATACCCAAGATGACATAATTATACTAAAACCAGAATGGTCTAGCAACTAGCTGTTGGGAGCCATAATAAAAAGGTGGGAATTTAAACCTGTTTAAAAATATCAAGGCTAGGAGCCTAACTTCATATGGGATTGCATCCCAGAGGTGTGAGGCCACCACCAAAAAGGCCTTTCCCATGTGCTCACCAGACATGTCCAGAAGTGGACTGGACCAGGAGCTGTTCCAAAAACCTGGATTGACACGTTCCATTTGCCTGGTCCTAGTCAATAGTTTGGCTGCTGTATTTTGAGCTATTTTCATTCAAAGGCAGCCCCAAGTATGACACATTGCAGAATGAAGAAGTATTTCTCCCAGGAGACAGGTGGCAGACCAAACAAACAGGAAAGTGAGTGGGATTCAGAGTGCTGTTGAGAGATTAGCGTTAGCAGACAATCACTTTAACATAGGATGGCCACCCACAACTGCAACAATACAATGGTCTATCTGCAGAACGGTTTTTTTAAAACCCTTATTTTCGGGGCTGTTGAAGTCTGCACCTCACTTTTGATGGGCATTCCATTTATTTCATTTATACTTCATCCTTCAGCATGTTCCCAGGGCAATTTGCAAACAGTTAAAATTACAATAAAACTCATGAAAGCTAGAACATTTTATTTATTCATTTATTTATTTAATTTGATTAATATCCTGCCCTCCCTCCCAGCAGGAACATTAAAACATTGCTATAAAAGAGCAATGTAAAAAGCAGTCAGGCGAATTTAAAAAAAAACCCAGCATTAAGCAACATAAAAAGAATGTACAGAGATTGAAGATGCCTGAGAAAATAAATCTTTGCTGTTGAAATGGCATCAAGTTACCTGGCATGTCTCCTCATGGAGAACATTCCTTGGTCAGGATGCCACCACTGAGTAGGCCTTTTCTTCTGCAGCCATGCCCACACCTCAAATAGCAGGGGCACTCATTTTTTAAAATGAATAATTCAGCTTCTTTTTTTAACTTGGTGCAGAGGAATGGTGGTGTTAGACCAAGATCTTATGGATACATCCAAATACTCATGCATGCACATGCACCAGGGTTTCCACAGGTTTCTAATCATAACTCCTTGTAGTTCACTGGGCTTTGCTTCAGAGAATTCCCCCAACTTTGAATAGTGGCCTTTTGTGAATGTATGGGAAGACTTGGAAGTCCTGGAATCTCCCTGAGCAATTGTTTGTGGTCTTCACTTTAATGCACTTTCACTTTTCCTAATTGAAAGTACTTCTCTGTCCGAAATTACAAATTACCCAAAGCCTCATTCATCCATGTGTTTCTAAACAGCTCTCTCCCTTATTTTTTACCAAGTAACTCATCTCAGCACATGCAGCCCAAAGATTTGACTAAAAGGGGAACATAAAAGATGTTCATAAAAGGAAGAATGGATAAAATGATAACGTGTTAATGGATGCTAGGTTAGGTGACTTTAAAATGGATTGAAAAAATTCATGGAGGCAGGCCCGGCATCAGAACTCGACATCCTTGGGCAGCTGCTGAGGGCCCACAGGTGCTTAACCCCTGCTCTGAGTTGCTCTGCTCAGTATGTTTATCTTCCCTGCCCTGCATTTTACTGAGCTACCCACCATTAAAAATTTTTCACAATATCCCTACCTAGTGTCACTCTGAGGGACTCCTGGAAATTTAAAATGGTGGGCGGCTCCCAGTTGTTGGAAGTGGGGCAAGAGCAACTCCTGTTTTGTTCTTTTGTTTAAGCTCCAGAGGGAAGATAGGGCTAGGGTCCTTCAGATGGATAGGCTTTGTTTACCTTTTACCTGTGATGCTCTGACTGACTTCCTTCTGTCGCTAGACTGTGATGCCTTTAGAGAAGCTTACCTGCCCCTCCTCCTTCTGCCCTTTCCATTCCTTTGTCTTCCGTCTGTCCAGGAGAGAGGAGACTCCCTTTGTCTCTGCTCTCTCTCTGAGCATGGGGCTAACTCCTACACATGGGAGTTATGCCTCCAACTTAGCTAGTTAGAACTAAGTATGCCTTTTCTATCTACTATGTATTTCTCTAAATAAAGTAGCTTTTCTTATTTTACTAAGTCTCAAGTCTCAGTGATTCTGATGCAGGGTAAAAGCCTGCTTTCTTAGGCAAAATGCACGCACATGCTGGCACACTCGCATTTCAACATCTGCTGTTACTCTCTGCTGCTGTGGTGCTGCTTTTAAACGAAATTAAGCAACACAACTACACACAGCGCAACAAGGGTTACGGGCCCAGCAAACTAAGTTGAATGCAAGTTGTAGCTGAAGCTGAAAGTGCTGCGTGTAATTTACAAGGGAGACTTTGAGTTAGAAAGAAAAGCGGAAAAGAGATAGAAAAGATGACTGAAGTATCTTTGCTGGAGAGACTGTTCCAAGGCTTGAAAAGGATAACTTCGAACTATGGGATTTAAGGTTCAAAGCGCTCCTGGAAGGAGAAGAGCTGGAAGGAATCCTGACTGAGAGAGAACCCTCGGCTGAGGATGCAAACGCAAGGGCTGCATGGACTTGTAAGCATGCAAAAGTAAAGTCTCTGCTTATTTCTGTGCTATCAGATAATGCTCTGAATATCTGTACAGATTGTAGCAATGTTAAGGCTATGTATGGAAGGCTGGAAGAAGTTTATAACAAGAAAACAAAAAGCCACATTATGTTTCTGTACAAGGAGCTGTTTTCTCTAAAGGAAACTACTGAAAGAGGGAGCCTCAATAAATACATAGAAAAGTTTTCAGAACTTTTAGCAAAATTGGAGAGATGTGGCCGTTCTCTAGATGAGGAACTAAAGAAAGGATTGCTTTTAAGATCTCTTAATGAGGATCATAAATTAATTTGCTGTGTACTAGAGAATTCTGAACAAAGCCTGAATCAGATCATTTCGTATTTAAAGGATCAGGACTTGAGGGAAAAGAAGGAAATGCAGGCTGTCTCTGAGCAAGCAAACCTTACTGTGGGGAGAGACAAGCAAACAAAAGGAAGCAGCATGGGTCATCAACTCAATCCACAAAAGAGTCAAGACAGATGGGATCTGTGCTTCAAGTGTGGCTCTCCAAGTCATTTCTAAAGGGATTGCAGTAGAGGGCAGACGAGAGCAAAGGCTGACTTTAAACACAGGCCAGCCGAAGTGAGAGATGCCTCCCGGCAAACTTTTAAACAAAGGCAGAGAAAGGCAGAAAAAGAGGATTTTAGCTTCTATGTGCCTCATGAAGGAAAGAGTGATCCTAAAGGCAGATTTTTAATTGACTCAGGATCGACATCACACATTATAATTGATAGAAGCCTGTTTAAGAATTTTGAAAATCACAGGCAAAAGATACTGACAGCGTCTGGAGAGGAAATTTTCTCTGAAGCAAAAGGGACAGTGGAATTATTGTGTAAAGTGGGACATGAGAAAAGAAATATAGAACTGAGGGACTCTCTTTATGTTCCAGACTTTAAGGACAATCTAATCAGTGTCACCAGAATATTAAAATTTGGAGGCGAATTTCATATTAGTGGAGAATTTTGTCATGTTCAAACTAAAGGAGTAATAAGTTGCACTGCAAAAGTGAAAGATGGACTTTTAATTCTTGATTGCTTGGAAACTATGCAAGCCAATGTGGTCAAGGAAACCAATGATTCTCAATGCCTTCATACCTGGCATAGAAGGATGGGTCATGCCAGCTTAACAAGAGTTGCTGCTCTTGAAAAAGAGAATTTAGCAAGAGGCTTCAAAGTGAGACAGTGCAATTGTACACAGACTTGCGAGTGCTGTATTAAAACTAAAAGTGTGAGACCAAAATTTCCTAAGAAAAGTGAGAGGAAAACCAAAAAGCCTCTAGAGTTAATTCACACAGATCTATGTGGGCCAATGAGAATGCCCTCCCAAGGTGGAAATTTATACATGCTAACTTTTATAGATGACTACTCCAGGTATACTACAATGTATCTGATAAGGGAGAAAAGTCAAGTACTTCAAAAACTGAAGGACTATGTTAGAATTGTGTCCAACAAATTTGACAGAAAGCCACAGATCATAAGATCTGACAATGCAAAAGAATACGTGTCTTGGGCTATGCAAGACTTTCTCCGTGAGGAAGGCATAGAGCACCAGACTACAGTTGTGTCCAACCCAGAGCAAAATGGGGTTGCAGCACACATGAACTGGATTCTTGGACAAATGATTAATTCCTTGTTGGAAGATGCGCAGTTGCCAAAGGAGTACTGGGGAGAAGCTGCGGTTACTGCCACTTACCTGCAGAACCGACTTCCTGCATCTGCAACCAACAAAACACCATTTGAACTGTGGCATGACAGGATACCAAGTATGTCACAGCTCCGTGTATTTGGGTGCAAGGCTTTTGTGCACATCCCAAAGGAAAAGAGGTCCAAACTTGACAACACTGCCAGGGAAGTGATTTTTATTGGATATTCTCCAAAAAAAAGGGATATAGAGTAATAGATCCCCAAACTGGCAAAGTTGAAGTATGCAGAGCTGTCCATTTTGATGAAAGAAAGTGCGCACACCGACCAGAAGGGGTGCCACACCAAACAGATGACAGTGAAAAGGAAGAAGAAGCTGAGTTATTCCCACCACAGAAGGTATAACAATATATCTGCAGAGGAAGGTGAGGAGTCTGAGGCAGAAGAGGCAATTGAGCCACAACAAGCAGCTGAGCCAGAAGGGGCAACAGAGCCAGAACAAGCATCAGAGCCAGAAGGGGCAGCCGCAGCGCCAGCACCCAGATGCTCTGAATGCACCAACAGAGGTGTACCACCAGAGAGACTTGCTTACCTTGTGAGAGATGAACTTCCAGAACCAGAGACCTGGAAAGAGATTGAAGCCTTACCCAAAGCTGAAGCTGGGAGGTGGAGGCAGCCAGCCAAGGAAGAGCTGGAATCTCTACACCAAAGTAAAACTTGGACACTAAACAAGCTTCCTCAAAGAAGGAAAGCTGCAGGCTACAAGAGGAAATTCAAGAAGAAGCCAAATGCTAAAGAAAAGCCTGTATATGAGTATTCTTACCAAGCCAGATGTGGTGGTAGTGGTCGGATACCTGTGCTGAAGAACCAGCTCGCCAACCAAAAGGGACTGGGAAGCAAGCAAGAATGCAACAGACTCTTGGAGTCAGAAGGGGTGAGTTCACGCAGCAAGTACATAGACGTGAAGCACCCACCAAACATGACTGCAGACGCTCTCACAAAAGGCATTGGGCAAAGTCAAGACATTGCAAGGTGCGAGAAGACGAATCTCGTGGACTGAACCAAACACTTGTTGAGAAGGGGTGTTGGAAGTGGGGCAAGAGCAACTCCTGTTTTGTTCTTTTGTTTACGCTCCAGAGGGAAGATAGAGCTAGGGTCCTCCAGATGGATAGGCATTGTTTACCTTTTACCTGTGATGCTGACTGACTTCCTTCTGTCACTAGACTGTGACGCCTTTAGGGAAGCTTACCTGCCCCTCCTCCTCCTGCCCTTTCCATTCCTTTGTCCTCTGTCTGTCCAAGAGAGAGGAGACTCCCTTTGTCTCTGCTCTCTCTCCGAGCATGGGTCTGACTCTTACACCTGGGAGTTATGCTTCCAACTTAGCTAGTTAGTTAGAACTAGGTATGCCTTTTCTATCTACAATGTATTTCTCTAAATAAAGTAGCTTTTCTTATTTTACTAAGTCTCAAGTCTCAGTGATGCTGATGCAGGGTAAAAGCCTGCTTTCTTAGGCAAACGCACGCGCACGCTGGCACACTCGCATTTCAACATCTGCTGTTACTCTCTGCTGCTGTGGTGCTGCTTTTAAATGAAATTAAGCAACACAACTACACACAGTGCAACACCAGTCACGTGCTGTGGACTGCACAGCTGCTGCCTGTTATTGCCACCAGTAATCCTACCAGTTGAGGCTCACCAGCAGGCTGGTGGCAAAATATTAGGCAGATGAAACAAAGGTCAGCATGTACTGTTGCCCTTTAAAGAAGGCAGGCAGGAAGCAGCATTGGGGTCTGGGTGTAAAAAAAGATAAAACTTACACATTTATTATACGCTTTTTCTATGATTTTTTAAACTCCTGACTTCCTAATTCTTTGTGACATCTTAATAATACTTCTTTGTATTCCCTTCCTTTAGTTTTCAGTTACCATCTAGAAAAGTCCTATGGTTTAATGCATCCCGTCTCAACTCCCCACATCCCCAAACTGTATTTAGTAAAATGAATATGACATGAAACATTTGATCCTGCTCCAAGGTCACCTCTTGACAGTTCATAATTCATAGCCCATGCAACAATTATATAATTACATGCTCAAGATGAGTGTATTTCAATTCTTTGTGTAAAACAGACATTAAGGCATTCTCTGAACTCCTAAAACTTCTGCTACTGTAAAAAAAAGAGAGTCAGGGTAGCTGTATTTTTTTAAGGATCTAGTTTTCAACTGAATATTGAAAAAACGTTAGCTGTCATATTGCAGAAACAGGCTACTGTGGTAGGACTTAACATTGCAGTGCCTACAAGAAATATTCTTGTTTTATCTTTGCAGATGTGTTTTCCAAATTGTTCTAATTTGCTTTACTTCTAATTGACTGTCTTTCTACAGACTACTTTTGAAATGAAATTCAATCATTTGAAGAAAAGAAAAAAGCACACTTGACTATTATGCTTTAGAAGATGTGCTGTTATATGTATGTACTGTGTTATATGTGTTATATTTTCTCTCCAATAGGAGGCTTTTGTGCCTAAAGAGTATATATGCTCTTGCTGTATGCTTCTCTGCTGGAAAACCCAAACCCATACATATTTTTAAAATTGTCTACGGCATTTAAATTGAAATTTTCTTCTTGTCAGGAATGCGGCTGTAACTTCAGGACAAAGCGGCAGGAAAAGATGACTGCGTCAAATGTGGCATTGTGAGGTGTTAGGAGAAACTGCCAAGCCTGTTTGTGATGATGTGGGGATATTGCAAGCTCCCTCTTGACTGTCAACTAGCATGCTCTTCATCTGCTGAGTTGCTAAGGTCACCTCTGGCTGTGAGATGGGAGAGTTCAAAATCACACAATATTGTGGGAAGCAGTGCAATAATGGTAGGCTCAGGACCCCAGTGTGCAAAAGATGTCCACCCACGTGGAACAGAATTCACCATCAGCAATTTGGCAGACTCTGCTACTCACATGCGAGCTGACTGTGGAATTCAGAAACAAGAATTCCTTCACTCTGCTTTCATTTTCTGATTCTGTTTTTGACCTTTGGTCAATCGTCATCTCTCCCTACCATCACTAATTCTTGCAGACATTCTGTCCCCCCCGCCCAGTGTTACTTTAGCAAAGAGCAAATCTAGAGCTGTTGGGATCAGTTGTGCTTGATGCTGGGCAACTATGTCAGAAAGTCTAGTCCTTATATGGAAGCGAAATTTAGGCTCACTTTTCCTCTTCTGTAAAATGGGAATAAAATGTTCTGGCTGAAATGCATGTTCCAAGTAAATGTGGGTCGTGTACTGTATGAATGGGGAGAGGCTGGAAGACTAGTGGAGCCAACTTTAGTTTGAGAACGTAGAATCATGTACTGATTCCTGGGGAATAGGTGAAGGGAGTCCCAGCCTACAAGGAAGAGAACCTAGTTTAGCTAGCCACTCTTAATACATGGATTGGAGTGGCAAAATCAACTTCATTACATTTTTATCCCATCCTTCCTCTAAAGAGCTCAGGAAGGAACATCTGATAATCCCTTTTATTGTCACAACAACCCAGCAAGGTAGGTTGGGCTGAGAGAGAGTAATTGATGATGGATGCTTGGCTGATAAGCAAAGATTTTAACCCAGGTCTCTTTGGTCCAGTCCAAAATTCTATTACCACTGCATCCATGATTATATTCTTCCTGGGTATTCCAAACTCTCAGTGACTACCCAGGCACTCTACTACAGGTGTGGGGAACTTCAGGCCCAGAGCTCAATGTGGGTTCCACCCCCTCCTCCTCTCCAGTCCTTGGGACTCTCCTCAGGCCACGCTTCCTCCCCAGGCCACATGGATCATTGGCCCTGTTTCATGCCCTCTTCACATGCTTTTGCTTGGCTGCGATGTGTCCTTGACCTGTGATCATGTCTCTTGCTTGCCTGGGTGGAGGTGTGTGCATAGAAATTTTGGACTTTTGCGTGGCCGGAAAGTAATCTACTGTGCCAAGGTAAGAGTCTCATCCTTTCCTCCTGCCACTTTTTGCCTCTGGCTCCTCCTGCTATTGGCACGTGATCTCCGACTGCTTGCTCAGGAAAGAATGCAGCCTCCCTGGGCTGGAAACGTTTCCCCACCTCCAGTTTACTCTCTTGTCCAGGGTCAGTCTGGCCCTGTGTTCCAGGAGCATCCCTGCCTATCCTTTTGGGCACTTCCAGGTTGCTGCAGTCATTGCTTGCTCTGGCTTCCTCAGTAGTGGTTGCGGCCTTTGCCCAGGTGCTCCTGTGGATCTTTTGTCTCTTCACAGCATATCCTAGAGGATTAAATGGCTCCAGAGAACAGAACAAGAAATGGCATTGGTCAGGAGGTGACAGTAGAGGAATGGAGAGAGAAAAGACACTGGATAAATGGAAGGAAAAAAATTGTGTATTCAATCAATAAAGTGGATGTAATTGTTCTGTAGACTTGCAGGATAATTTTAAGTTTGCTTTCTGCTGAAGAGTTAATTTATGAAGATGCTATGGAAATCTGAAGAAGTCTGATTCAGAACCCGAGCACAGTGATCTTCAAGTATTCTATTTTAGGTAATACTCTGGACACATGTTAAAACAGTGTGCTAGTTAAGGGGAATTATTTTTATATTGTAGATGTTTATCTCTAAGAATCAGAAATAAAAGTGTTATGCTTGCTTCATTGTTGCTGTCAAATTGGCTATACAGGGGAGAAAGCGAGAGCATGCGCTAAGGTGACTAAGAATAGGATACATGCTTCCTTAAATTGAGCCATTTCAAAGAAGTGCAAGAAGCATTAGAAAACAAATTGTTCCTCGATGTTGTTTTGATAACACACTGGGACAAAAATTCTTAACTTTCATAGAGGCATGTGGGCCTTAAATTGACTCTGATGATCCAGCATTACCACAAGATATAGAAAGAAGGTTAGGGAAAACGTGTTACAGTGAAGAAGAAAAAAGAGAAAAATGTGTTGGGAATTGTTTAGAAAAGGATGGAATCACCTGGCGATTAATACTATTCTAGATCTGTGGTGCCCATTTCATAAAGGAGACTGTGAATCTGGAGAAAGAACAGAAAAAATACTGAAAATACTGTATAGTCCAGAGCATTTAGATGTAAGAAGCTTCTGCGTGCATTATAGGATTTTTTTAAAGGGTGAATTCAGTAGCTACTTAAATGGCTTAAAAGCTTTTGACAGCATCCCACACCAAGTCAAGGAGCCTGAAGGAAACACAGAGGCATTGGAGCATCTTTCCATTGATGACAAAATCTTCCTCAGCTTGGCTCCCTTCCTGTGTTTTGGACTAAACTCCCATCAGCTGCAGCCAGTGTGGCTCTGCTTGCTGGTGCTAAAGGGAATTATAGTCCAGAACATATGGAGGGAACCAGGTTGCAGAAGGCTGGTCTTAAGCAACTGAGGCTTATTCATTTAATCATCCAAAAATAATATTGAGAACGGGGCACAAGAGATTTATAATTATAAACCACCGTTATAAAACTATTAATGCTATGAACAGAGCAGATGGGGTGGGAGAAGAAAGATGCTTCTTTCTCTGTATTAGAAGTAAGGAAGCATTCAAAGAAACTGATTTCTGACAGATTTCACGACAGAAAAAATGAAGTCCTACTTCTGCAAAATTATTTCTTTGGGAATGTGTTATCATCAATAAATGTGGTGGTGTCTGCTAGCTTAGAGGGCTATATCCCGGATTGGAATTGGAGCTAAAAGTGGCCTTCTGATCCTCTTTAGATGGGAACCTTGGATTAGCATTTAGGTTGGATGTTTCCCTTAATACCATTTCAGAGGGGGTGGCAAATAGGTGAATTTGCCCCTGAGAGGGAAGCAGTTTTGAAACCAGGGAGCAAACATCTGCAAGCTAGCTCCTGAATCTTTTACTGCGGTTAACAGGGGGGCATTGCTATGTCTGCACCAACCCAGAGTGAGATAACTTACCTCTTCTCACATCATAGACTCATAGAATAGTAGAGTTAGAAGGAGCCTATAAGGCCGTCGAGTCCAACCCCCTGCTCAATGCAGGAATCCAACTTAAGGCATACCCAACAGGTGGCTGTCCAGCTGCCTCTTGAATGCCTGCAGTGTTGGAGAGCCCACCACCTCCCTAGGTAATTGCTTCCATTGTCGTACTGCTCTAACAGTTAGGACGTTTTTCCTGATGTTCAGCTGAAATCTGGCTTCCTCTAACTTGAGCCCATTATTCCGTGTCCTGCACTCTGGCATGATCGAGAAGAGGTCCTCGCCCTCCTCTGTGTAACAACCTTTCAAGAACTTGATGAGTGCCGTCATATCATTCCTCAATCTTCTTTTCTCAAGGCTAAACATGCCCAGTTCTTTCAGTCTCTCTTCTTAGGGCTTTGTTTCCGGTCCCCTCATCATCTTCATTGCCCTCCTATGAACTTGTTCCAGTTTGTTCCTTCTTAAAGTGCGGTGTCCAGAATTGGATGCAGTGCTCAATTATATTGGATCTTGGTAGCAGAGTAATTTACCTCTACCAAATGGAAGGGGATTTACAGCTTGAATTGTACTGAAAGCCTTGGGTAATAATCTAATCCAGATGTTTGAACTGCAGCTCCCATCATCCTTGGTCGTCATTGGCCATGCTGGCTGGGGTGGATGAGTCCAATAACATCTGGAGGGCATTATATTGGCTACTGCTGGTTAATGAGCCTCTTCTCCATGTATCTAAATAGACTTCCCTCTTGTCAAATCTGAAAAATGCTTTAGTTTAATGCTTCCTCAATATGCTTGAACAGTTCTTATTAACCTTGGGGCTCCAAGAAAGAAGCATGCTTCTTATACAGGGAAAATAACCTACCTTGTGTATCTTTAGTTGATAGCTATTTCTAGAATAGCAGTAATTCTGTATTGAAGTGATTTGGACCAGTGCAAAGGGAATTCATTGGAGTTGTACTGTGCAAATGGCAGGACTGTTGCATAGGTCTTACTGGGAGGAAGGGTGGGATATAAATAAAATAAAATAAAGAAATAGTTTAGGACTAACAGGAAGGATGGTAAAAATGGATATTAATACTAGTGCATTTTTAATTGCTTTAGGAAATACTGTATAGTGCAGAGCATTTAGATGTAAAAGGCTTCTGAGTGCATTTTAGGATTTTTTTTACAGTGAATTCAGTAGCTACTTAAATGGCTTAAAAGCTTTTGACAGCATCCCGCACAAAGTCGAGGAGCACTTGCCTGAAGAAACACTTCTGTTATTGAACTGAAATGGTACAAAAAGTCACACTTTTTTTAAGGACTCATGGATACAACAGCATAAACCACTTTGCAGTTTTTGCATCCGTGCTTCTATTGTGATGAAGTCACCCTGGCTTTTTCTTTGGTTTATTCCAGTGCACTTCCTAATTAGAGAAAAATTGCTTAGAAGGTCTAACTATCAGGAGTCGTGATGTATTTGTCCAAAACATAGTGGTTCTGATTCTGATGTGCAGCAGTTGCTGCAACTTTCAAGACAGCCTGCTTTCACTTGGTGACTATAAAATTCTAGAATCCTTAGGATGGCAAAAAATGCATTTCAACTTTGTTGTGTGATTATCTTTTGAGAAATAGCTGTTGCATAGTCCAGTAGCAGCTAGTCTCAGTGAGGCAAGTAAACTATCATTGTATTCTATGTAATAGCTATGGCTGTTTGTTGCACATAAATTCTAACATCTAAACTTTCATTTTCTTATTAGCACATATTATTAATAAAAAGGTGACTAAGCTGAAAGTGTGGTCACCTCCTCTACATGTAGTTTTTGTGCTTTTTAATTTTTAAGGGCGGAACCAAATATTCCATCTATAGGCCCAATGATGTAACAGGACTTCCCTTTCCTCTCTTCCTCCCTGCAGCCACCCTTGGACCCCCCACATTTGCTCTGCAACGTCTTCCAACCCTCCACACACAGGGGGATGCAGGTATGAAGAGAAAGGTAAAGTCCCATGACACAAGCAGAAATCTGTTCCGCTCCCACGCAAGAGGCTGTGTGCGACATCCTGTATTTTCTGTATGATCTTGTTTGAATTCCAGTGCAACAAGCTAGTAATTTGTGAACCTATATATAACTTTGCAGGACCAACAAATGACAGTTGCTGTCTTTTTAATTACAGAAGAGATTTACGAGTTGTATTCATTGGTGCGGAAGGTTCATACGCACACAGGGGTCTTCTGATTTAGTGCAAGAACTGCATGAGAAAGAGAAGTGAAGTAAAGAGGTGTGCTTCTTTTTGTGCAAGGTATTACACAGTTGGTTGCAAAATGTCACACAGCTCTTGTACAGAAGTTTACCGCTGGAACTTCTTCTGCTAGTGCATCTCAGCAGGCAAATCTACATGTTTAATACCCAGAAATTAATGTTACTGCATATAAATTCCTACTTGGGATGATTCATTGAAATGGAGTCAAAAATAGTTGTGCGCCACTGAATCACTTTTAACTTTTTGAAGCAAGTTGTGATGAGTAACGTCTTCAGTAGACACAATTTGGCAGGCTTGTTCTGAAAAGGAAAGGTCAGAAGGGAGATGCATTGCACTGTAAGTCTCACATTTGCCAATTATCTGTGGATTTCGGGTAGAAGTTAAGTGGCAGGATGAGAAAAATATGTGGGATGTGGATGTGGTGAGGTGCCTGTGGTGCTTTCACTGGCTTGCTTCAGGTGTTATGATAAATAATTTCCCCTCAACCTTGGGTTCCCAGGTGGTGTTCTCAAAGTGGGCCACCCAGACAGTTCTGGGAACCACCGACAACTGGTATACAGAGGCATGCTGCCTGTTAGCAGTGGAAGAGGACCATAGCCAGAATGGCTAGTAGCCACTGACAGCTTTATCCTTCCATGAATTATGTCTAATGCTGGTGGCCATCGCTACATCTTTTGGGGACAAATTCCATAGTTTGATGATGCACTATGGGAAAAAGTATTTCTTTTTGTCTGTCCTGAATCTTCCACCTTTCTGCTTCTTTGGATGATCCCAGGTTCTACTGTTATTGGGGGGGGGGGGGAAGAAATTTCTCTCCATCCACTTTCTCCACACCTTGCATAATTTTATACACTTCTCTCATGTCCCCCTTACTTGCCTTTTTTCTAAATAAAAAAGCCCCAAGCTTTCCTCATTGAGGCGTTGTTCCAGCCACATTATCATTTCATTTGCTGTTTTCTGAACCTTTTCCAGCTCTGCAATATCCTTTGTAATGATCCTTTGTACGGTAAGCATCCTTTGAGGCGAGGCAACCAGAACTTTACACAGTATTCTAAGTGTGGTCACACCGTAGATTAACAGCATTATGATATCATTGGTTTTATTCTCCGTCCCTTTCCTAATTATCCTTAGCATGGGATTAACCTTTTTTTTTGAGCTCCCATACACTGGGTTGACATTTTCATTCAGCTTACCATGGCCCAAAACTTAGTTTAGACCCCATAAGCATATGTGTGAAGGGGTTTTTTTTGCCCCAACGTGCATTACATTACACTTGCTTACATTTAATGTCATTCACCATTTTACTGCACATTTACCTAGCTTGTTTTAACCACCCTGAACAATTGGGTGTTATCAGCAAACTTGGCTACCTCATTGCTCACCCCTAATTCCATGTCGCTTATGCTTAAGTTGAAAAATCACACTGATCCCAACACCAGCCCTTAGGGTGGGCGGTCCAATTCTGATAACCTTTCACTGGGAGAACTGTCAGTTTATTCCTATCCTTTGCTTTCCGTTCCTTAACCAATTACTGATCCAAAAGAGGACATGTCCTGTTATCCTAGGGCTGCTAAACCTCAGAAGTTTTTAATGAGGGACTTTATAAAAACAAAAACTTTTGTACCCAGTGTTGACTGGATCAGTTTTGTCTGTGTTGCAAATGCAGATTGTGCTGCCTTGGCCAGCTCCTTGAAAGTTCAGACTAAAACCCGGAGTAGATTCACTGCTTCACTGACATTTGGGCCACCAGTCTCCACTGCTAATACTAGATGAATTTTGGTCTCCACTGAATATGAGAGCCCTGTGTTTGGAGCTCCTATTGTAATTTTCTCGTTGTTGAATCAACTGTGCTCTTCCCCAGTCTGGATGGGGGGGGGGAGTAGGGGGAAGTCTAACCTTTCCTTTCAGTGTTGTGGCCCTGATCCAAACTATCCTTATTAAGCTGCTATTAGACATTGAAGGGGAAACTTGTGCTCATTTTTTTAAAGCCGGCAATTTCCCCTCTTCATGGCTCATAGGAGCTTTAGGGAAGGTGATATTGATCAGAGCCATGGCACGGGGAAACAGTTAGACTCCATATTCCCCTGTGCGGTGCCCTGATCCGAGGTCCCCATGGTTGCATGTACTAAAAGAAAATGATGAAGGGAGCTGCACATGTAGTGCATTAATGTAAAGTGTTGTTTGACCATAAGGTAAACTAAATTTATAGCAGTTAAGAGAAGCTAAGCCAAACTTAGCAGTTTACATGGTAAAACTGCCTTTGGGTGCATTCCCGCTATAACTGGAATATAGCCCCCTCCCCCCCCGCCTGGTGTTCATTACTTCACATTGTTGGAAATGTGGCACGAGCAACTCCCATTTGGTTCTCTTTGCATGCCTGAGAAGAGACGGTCTGCCAGGATGGCTTGGCTGTCACTGACCTGTACTCATCTTACCTGTCTTCCTTCTGTTTAAACTAATAGGTATAGGGAGATGATCTCACCTGTGACTCTTCTTCTTGTTTACCTTTTCCCTGCTGACCACCGAAGGAGAGAGAGAGACATCTTGGCTTTGTCGCTCTCCTCTGGCATGGGTGGGGGGCAATGGCCAAGCCTGGCCTCCAACTTAGTTAGCCAGAACTAGTGCCTGCATCAAATATGTATTTCTATTAATAAAGTAGTCTTTTCTTATTTTAAAATAAGTCTGAAGTTTCAGTGATTCAAAGCAAGATAAAAGCTCTCTTTCAGGTAGACCACACACTCATGCCGCACAGAAACGCTGAGCAAGCTCCACTAAGCTAAACTCTGTTAATTTGCAAATTTTTCTAGCATTAGGGAGCTACAGACCAAGACTGATGACTAAGCCTAGGACTGAGGTGGAGAAGTTCTGTGCTCAGTCTCCAGAGGGCAGGCTTCTTTAATAAATACAGCAGAAAATAAAGACTGCTTTTATTAAGCCGGCTTTCTTATTTAGAACCTGTAGCTCTGTGAAGTCTGTGAGGGAACTGAAGAGATCCATGTGTACAGTTGCTTTGAGGCAGGGGTGGTGAACCTTTTGGAGTAGAATCTGAAGACTGTATACTCTCATGGTTAACCTTTCAGGGGTCACATGCCAGTGTTGGGAAGGACCAGAAGTAAAATGTAGACAGAGCAATGGATGGGACTTTTACCTTTGTACAGTAAGCAACATCAAGGTTTTCTGCATTCATCATACATCTTTCCATCCAAGCAAGCAAGAAGTATTATCACAGATCAAGGACTTGTTCCAGACAGGCAAAAGCCCTAGAGAGTGTGGAGCAGGGCTAGAGAAGAGTGTGGCCTAGGAAGATCTCTGAGAGCTCAACACAGAGGCCTGGAGGCTGAAGGTTCCCAACCCCTGTTCTGAGGCTACCTCTGGATCTTTATCTTCTTATTTTCTGTTTTATATTTGGAGCCCACACCTCTAGGGAAATGAACATGAGCCTCCAATAATACTGTGGAATGGGAACACCATGGTTTAGTGTGACTTATTTGAGCTGGAATAAGTCTGGGTAGACCTTGGGTTTGCCTGCTCCCTCTTTCCTACTCCTTGTTCTGCATGGCTGGGAAGTGGACTTTGGCATTGTTTACCTTGTATATCCTTTAAAGTTGCCTTAGTGTTGCATCTAAACCTGGAATTATGCCTTATCACTAACTATTCTTAGTTTAAACAAGACAACTTCATTACCCATGGTCCCCCAAACTGTGTGGCCATTATATTTCCATTTCACAGCATTATCAGAAGTGAAAGTAATGCTAAACTAATGGCAGATCCTATCTCCTACCTCAGGCCCAGCAATTTGGAACAAGCCCCCCTGAAATATTGATAATTCTTCCTCTCAGCAAAGCCCTTGCCAAGAGATGTGGGCAGGGATTTCACTCTACATATTGCTGGAAAGGCCCTTCTGATTGAAGCAACCACTTAGAGAGGCAATCTGCAGCAATATGAGGAGCCCAGCAAAATGGGATCCCCCTCCTGTTTTCAGACTGTCTCTAGTCCAGCAATATCTAGAGGGCCACAAGTTCCCCATCTCTGCTTTACAGGCTATAGTTAGTCATAAGAAGAACCTGCTGGATAGAGCCAGTGGCTCATCTAATCCAGCATCCCGTTCACATAGTGGCCAACCAGATGCCCAAGGAAAGCCTGCAAGCAGGACCTGAGTGCAAGAGCACTCTCCCCTCCTGCAGTTTCCAGCAACAGGTATTCAAAAGCATGCTGACTCTGACAGTGGAGATAGAACATAGCCATTTTGGTTAATAGCCATAGCTTCTATGAATAGCCTTATCTTTTATGAATTTGTTAAATCTTATTTTAAAGCCATCCAAGGTGGTGACTATTGCTGCCTTTTGTGGGAGCAAATTTCATAGTTGAACTATGCACTGTGTCTTGACATTAGGATCCGATAGAGTTAAGGAATTCTGAATGATTTTTATTGCATTGGCCAAAATCTTATTTTTGCTACATCCCCAAACCCCAGGATCTGTTCTGTTCTATTTTGTCCTTTCTCTAGAGTCAGAGAGTGGAAAGCCACAGTGGTTATACTGTTGGGACTAGGACCAGGGAGGCCCAAGTTCAAATTTCTAACTTGAAGGTCACTGGGTGGCCTTGGGCCAGTCCCTCTTTCTCAGCCTATAAAGCAGAACCATGGATGCCACTCTGAGCTGCGTAGAGAAGGAACAGCGGATATAAATGTAATTAATGATAGTTAGGTCAGGTGTAACGCCTAACCCAACCAGGGCTATTCTTTGTATACATATCATGGCATTGTATGCAAGATGCAAAGTTTGGCTTATATTCAGTGAACATGGGGCTTTCCTTATGCTCATTGTGCAGTGCTGTAGAGTCAGTGCTGTTTTCCACATGCAAAGGAATGTTAAAGGTTACTGGGGTGAGTTCAGAGCACAAAACAATGGCTTCTTTCTGCCACTATTTATTAGGACAAATAAAGTCTCTCTCTCTCTCACTCTCTCTCTCTTCTCTCTGTAGTGGGGAGGTTTTGCTTCAATATTTCATGTGTTTGCTTGGTGTGTTTGAACATTCTAAGGGGATGTTTGTCAAGGGCATTAAATGCTTGATTGAGTATATATCAGATGTACTAGTGTGATGCTGTAAAATATTAAAGCAGAGCTGCATTTTATCTTTTTCACCCTCATTGGTTTTGATAACTTCTATATTAAGTAGGAATTATCCTGAAGGAAATATTTGATGTATATCTCATCTGAATGGAAAAGCAGATTACAGGGTTGTTTTTAAATTTTCAGAGTAACTTAATTTCTATTAACAAGCAGGAAAGATAAAAAATTAATTACTTGATGAAGACAAGTTGTGGACTTTTTAAAACCCCTCAACTATGGTTATTATTGAAGGGATATTTTAAGGAATGCAAGCCAGGTAATGTTTTAAAATAATGAAGGGGGATGTCTGTTACCAAACCATTAGAGGCAGTTCAAATGCAATGGAGGAGCATCTCTTAGGTCACATCCACACCATATAAAGTATGAGTTTTAATCACTCTTATACTTAACAGTCATGGCTTCCCCCAAAGAATCCTATGAACGTTAGTTTGCTAAGGTTGCTGGGAACTGTAACTCTCTGATGGCTTCCAAACAACTCTCAGCATCCTTAACAAGCTATTATTTATTTATTTATTATTTATTTATTAAATGCATATCCCGCCATTCCTCCCAGAAAGAGCCCAGGGCAACAAACAAAAACACATCTACTCCCCTCCATCTCATATCCAGGGAGGGCAAGCCTTCTGCCAGTTGTAGACTTTCACTCTGAAGGCATCTGGCGACTTTCTCCTATCACACAGTTCACTGCATAGGCTCTCACCCTGTGCAAGAATCACACATGTGCCTTACGCCTTACACCCTTCCCATTCCCAGTCTCCTCTAGAATGTTTTTTTAAAAATAGAAGGTGATAGCGCCCTTGCCCTTGGGACTCCCTAAGGGACTCCCCAAGGAACGACCCCCTTTGGTGGCAAACCTGGCGGCTGTAGACCAAGGGCTGCCAGGCTTTTATGCCCCCTGACCCAGACAAGAGCTAAGAGGCTGCAAGATTGAATGCAGCCTCTCTCTGGACTGAGGGTCAGGCAGGGGGTCCCAGTCCTTACAGCGCTTACCAGGGATCTCAGCTGTCTCAAGAAACAGCAACCCAGGGGAGCAAGCAAGCAAGCACCCAGATGCTCAAGTACTCACTCCCAGGGCAGGTCTTCTCCAGTCCCCAAGTGCTGCAGCAGTTCGTAGGATTCTTTGTGGGAAGCCATGACTTTTAAAGTAGCATAAGAATGCTTTTAATTTGTGATGTGGATGTGACCTTAATTATATGCAGTCCGCTCCTGAACATGACTGAATGCAGACATAACATTATCTAATCTTTTAACAGTGGTTGTGAAACAGCAAGCTGTGTTATACAGAGTCAGGCCACTGGTACATTTAGTTTCCTAATATGGCAGCTGATCCCCAGGGCTTCGAACAGGTGCCATTCTCAGACCAATCTGGAGATGCTGAGGGTTAAGTCTTGGACCTTCTGCATGCAAAGCATGTGCCCTGTTGCTCAGCTACAGCCCTTCCTCAGAGAATTATTTAGGGGCTCCTCATGCACTCCTCCTCCCCCCCCATGTAATTTCTCTCTCCCTGCCTGCTTCCATATTAATCTTGGCTTATGTTTGTATACAGATTAATGCTAAGCATTGTTAGCTTTAAATCAGAGTCTGAAACTGGGATTTTAAGTTGGTTAGCATTTAATTAGAAGAGATTTGTGTAGAAGCGGGCAGAAGGAGTGTGTGATCTGGTGAAGGGCTCCTAGTCTCTTAACCATCTTTAAGAGATGAGGAAATGTTATGTATGGAAGCCCTTTCTCTGAGTGGAAACTGTTATAAGAATATGATTCCATTCTGCAAATCTGAGAACTCTACAATAGTATGTCCTCTCTGTTAGAAATGTCAACCATACATTTACTGTTTACATGCAAATATATTTAGCATTTGAAAGGCTGAAATTTATTGGGGCAGGAACAAAGAACCCGTGGCTGTCCAAATGGTAGACCACATTTCTCATCATCCCTGTCCATTTAACCAGCTGACTGAGACTGATGGGAGTTGGATTCCAACAATACCTGGAGGGATACTGGTTGCTCACTCATGAACAATCCCCTTCCTAGTTCAGTTAGCTGCTCATGAGAAGGGAGGAATAAAGCAGGGATTATGAGGTTGCGTGCACAGTATGATTTTTGACATGTGAATGCAGTCATTGGAGACCTGCTCCCAGTAGATAGTGGGATAATAGACCAGTGGTATGACT
Source organism: Rhineura floridana (assembly GCF_030035675.1). Taxonomy (NCBI): domain Eukaryota; kingdom Metazoa; phylum Chordata; class Lepidosauria; order Squamata; family Rhineuridae; genus Rhineura; species Rhineura floridana. The sequence continues at coordinate 62,488,916 of NC_084489.1, forward strand.
TCGTAAAAGTCAGTTTATGTGTTCCTGGAGCTCTCATATGAAAGATACATGAATAATTCTGTGAGCTGCTTGGACGTTGCAAAGAAGCAGTGAGAGAGGGGGTGTCTGTGACTGAGGATATCTGAAGAGGCCCTGAGATTCAGATAATTTCCTCAGCATGGTGTGTTGTCTATGCAAGGGCAACTGGGAATTCCAGGGAGGCTGAAAAATATTACTTTGTCATTTCTCTCATCTTCTGCATGTTGAGTTTAAAGATATTCATAAGCCCCACTGCATCAATCTTAAAAGTTGGATGCACTTAGTTAAATACATAATGTCCTGCTTTAAAGTTCAAACCAAGTTCATTGTTGTTTTTGTGTAAGTCATGCATATCTAAAATGAGGAACAATTAGCAATAGAAATACTGGGCTAGTCTTTCTCGGAATGCCAAATGTGTTTTCAGTTTGTCAGATTAATCAGTGATACTGCGTGCTAATTGCCTTCATTTTTTTTTAAAAAAACTCTTAAGTATATTCATCTGTTGAACTTTTGACATATTGGAACTAAAGCATAAAGGACACATGGTTATGTTTAGCATGCATTAGGAGCCATTGCCTTTCCAAGAATAGCATGTAACCCAAATCGTAAGCAGCTGTTTGCTAATATGACCACAGATAACCTTTCACCTTGGGGAGGAAATGGATATAAATGCCCACCTGTAAGGAATGTACATTTCATAAGGACCACAGATAATCTTTTCAGTGTTAATGTGCTAACTGCTGGGAAGGAATGCTGCTGACAAGGGTGAATGTACAGTGACTTCCTTTTTTATGTTAACTTTATGTCAGGCGCTATTAAACATGGCCCTTTGCCCATTATCTATCACGTAATACTGTCTATAGAACCTAAAATCAATTTACTAAAATCAATTTCTCCTTCACTCAGGCACTTTCCTCCTCGCTCCTGTCTTATGCCCTGCAAGCATCTATAACATTCTAAAGCACCTTTGGTTAAGATGACTTCATGGTTTTATTAGTATGTACCAATAAGACAATAACCCTGGTTGAATAAACCAAAGCATCCACAAGCTGTGTCCATGTAACCTGATTTGCTTCTGCCATCAAGTGAGTGGATAAACAAACCAGAGGGCCTGATCTGGTATAATGTGGTATAATTATCTGGCATAATATGGATCTGATGTTTTTTGCAGATCCTTTTAATATGGACCGTTTGCATGACGTTTTTGCCAACGCGAGTACATTCAGCTGCTTTTGCCTTTAACTCCAGATTAAATCGATGCAACAAAACCCCAAAATTGCTTTTAAAATCCGCACCTGCTTCGGTGTGCTTCTACCGTGTATTACCTTTTAAGCACCTTTTTTTGGCTGCGCAGTTTCTTCACCATTAGATCCTCCCTTTTCTCTGCCCCTTTAACTGTCTCTGGGTGTCATTTTGTTTCCTGCCGTTGACGAAGCAACTTCCAGTCGCTCTTGCCTTCCTTTCTCCTGCTTTCTCCTGCTTCCCCCCAATACATTTCCTCCCCCGCTCCTTTAAACAAAATCACATTCATCCAAATTATTCACCCTAGAATATCTAATTCTGTGAAAGCTCTCTGCATGTGATGTGAGCGGGTTTTTTCCCCACCCCTTCATTCTCTCTCTTCTGCAGCGACACCAACAACTCCCCGAGGGTAGCAGGGAAGAGCTGGAGCTCGTAAAATTCCTTCCTGGGGAAATCTTGCTCGCCCCGCCCCCAGAGAGGGAGACTCCCCTTCAGCCTTGGCCGGCTCTCTCACTTGAGCTGCGGGGGGGGGGGTCCGCAAGCCACTATGCACCGCTAGCTGGAGCTACACCCAGGCTTGGAGTGCGCGTAGCCACAGAGAGAGGAGGCTGGCGAAGGCGTCACTGGGGTAATTTATAAGTGCCCAAAAGTGCTAGGGAAAGGGGAGCTGCCTTGGCGTCTCATCCCAGCATCTGCTCCACTCATCCCACTCACGGAGAACAATAATATTAAACGGTCAGTACGTCCTTTAGTAGCTGCTTTTAATGTCTCTCTAAAGATAATTGTTTGGGGTTTTTTTATGTTTCCCAGAACGCATGCCGAAGCTTGTCCCAGGGTGCCAAGGCACACCAATCTCGTGCAGGGACAGCCTAACAGCCACGGGTGGGAGCAGGGGGGATGGGAGAAAGCCTGCACTGCAGGGAAGGGGGGCAGCTGTAGGTGATTCCCTTTCTTTCGAGCTCCTATTCCTCCCTTCGTTTAGGGAAACACCGCCCCTTCCCCGCCTCCACAGTTAACATTCTAATGTGTGGGCGCAGCAACAAGGAAACTCTGAGAGCAATAAACGCACACGTGTGAATGCTAAAAAGAAAAACAGCCAATTTATTCGTAGCGAGGGCAGAAGTATGTGAACTGTCAAAATCAATCGCGATGGAAAAAGCAGCATTTTTAATGCGAATCTTGGCTCATATGTGAACCAGCCCTAAGAAGCCAATAGCGTAGCTTTGCATATGAAACCAAGGTTCTCATTTATTTCTCCCTAATAAGTCAGGATGCTGCCATGGGCTGCTGTTGGGAGGAAGGGTGGGATATAAATCAAATAATCAAATAATAAATAAATAAGTAGATAGGATCACTAGCCAGCTTAAACCAAGATTTATTGTTGGCTTACAAAGCCTGGCATGTTAGGGGGAAACACACCATGAACCCAAGTTCAGACATAACAATAAGGTTTCCCCTTCCTGGGTTGTTTTCCTGCTTGTGCAAAGTGGAAGGTTGGAGCAGGAGCAATTAGGACAGTATGGTTTATTAAGCTGAGGTTCTGGCTTATCATTTTATGCACCAACATAGCCTGCTTCATTCTGCCACCAGTGGCTTCAGTGAATCCAAATGACCTCTAAAAGTAAGTGATGCTGCTGCCAGGATGTCATCTCTTCCACCTTTTAAAGTCTTAGCAAGTATTGTTTATAGGTGCTAAAACTTTTATTTAAGCAAACCTATCGGGGGTTACCATCTAATTTAGATACTTTTTTTGTACATGTGATATATTTATATTTTTTCTGCATTGCTCTTGTTTTCTACGAAAAAGGCCTTTGATTGGTTAACTTTAGCAGGTCCATGTAACATGGATATGGTAAAGCCATTGTGGGAAGGGCACAGTGGTAAAAAGACTAGAAACTAGTATGTTCAGAGATTTCCTCTAACATTGGCATCTGCCTTAAAACGCTTGAGGCGTGTCTGTGGAAGGTGCTCCATAATGATAACACATACTTTTTTCAAGTGGAGTACAGTTTAGGCTAGAGATGGGAAGCCTGTGGCCCTCCAGATGTTGTTGGATTGCAGCTCCCATCATCCCTGACCATTGGCCATGCTGGCTGGAGCTGATGGAAGCTGGAGTGTCCACCTACCGATGGAGGGCCACAGTTTCCTCAACCCCGCTATAAACAGTTCTTAAATTGGTGACTCCACACACTGGTATTTGCTCTTGACTGGAGTTGGAAATAGATGTGAAGGCCTAGAACAAAACTGGAAAATGTTGAACCTCCTCTTTATCCTGTTCCCCCCATTTTTCCAAAAAAAGAAAAAAAGAAAAAATCTTACATTTTCTGGGTTCCCCCCCCCCGGGCTTTCACATCTCTACTTGAGAATGACTAGTCTGAGTTTGTTAATGGGCATATTTACGGAATGCTTCTATAGTGTTTGTGTGTGTGTGTGTGTCTTGTTCAAAATTTATTGTTTGTAGTGTAGCAAAAAGATGTTACTGAATTTTACTATCTTGGTTGGTTCTGTTCCAGGGAATAATAAATACTTTCATATATCTTCTAAATGTAAACACAAAACCATCACATTTACTTTGAAGCTTATTTGTAATCCTTACAAACCATACTTTACTCATCCCTGTCTCTATAGGAGTATTCGTTCAGTTTCTAGTGCTAGAAGTAAGCAACTACATCTTGACAGTTTAATGAGACAGATTTTTTTTATAGAATCCAATACTTGTCACATCTATTTCCTCTTGCTGAATTGAACACTAAACTAGCTAAGAATTGTATTAAGAAGGATGTGATCTGGAAATTTGGATGGGAAATTATATCTTAATTCTGTTGACACGTAAAGTAATGATACCGTATCCCCCCCTACAGTTTCCTATTTGGTGGAATATTGTATTGTAATTCTCTCCCCCTCCTGTCCCCTTCATTTCTTAAGTGGTGGAATACTTTGATTTTTAGCTAATGCTTTAGCAAGAAACCTGTATAGTTTCTAAAGTCAAGGTGTTTTTTTTTTTAACTGCTTTAATTTTTTATGTCTACTTTTTAATTTTAAGGCAATCCCAATTGTTTAAATTGAGTGGCGTTATGATTCTACCCACTCCAAGAGACAAAATGTGTTCCACTTGCATTGTATGTAATACAAGAACTTGGCTTTCATATAGGACATTTGCAAGGTTTTTGGTAAAATGGAACAATCCTACAGCTGTAATTGGAATGACCTATTACAAAGCGATATTCTACGCTTTGATTGCAAACTCACTTTTTTTTCTGTTTTAGGTCTCCCAAAATCACAACTTGCAAGATGCTACTCTGTTGCAATGCCCCATCATGCATCATGCCTTGATGTCAGAGTTACCAGGCAACCTGGATGGAGTGCAGAATTCCCTTACGGGAAGTTGGGTAAGTGTAAAACATATGCCATGTGTGTAAAACAACAACAGCAACAACAACCCAGTTACCAAATCATCTTGAAGGCTAGTTTTTGTGATCAGCAAGGTGACTTTCATTTGGACTGCTGCTGAAAAGTGGATCTTGACTAGGAGATATACGATATTTGAATGCTAAGATATTTGGAGTCTTTCCACATCTTTAGGCAGGGAGGACTTGTCAGTTGTACTGGAATCATTTAGCTGGAATCTTGACAGGACTATAAAGTCTCTCAACCGATGATGTGTTACTTTTGTACTTCTGATTTAGTGATGTAGTGCTAAATCAGAAGTGCAAGACGTACTGAAAAAGACTGAGCTGTAAAAAAAAGTACAGTATAGTCTTGGGACAATGCAAAACTAAGATTGAATACAAGCCTATCCTGCCTTAAGATCCCTGTAGCCCACAGATAGAAATGTGTTTTCTTTACTGTCCAGTAAATCTCTAATTGAGTTCTTTGAGAAACTCAGAAGATATAAAAAAAGTGGGATTTTATTTTTAAAACTTGTGACTGAACAGAGAAATGGAAGCTAGCCACTGTAATGCCAGTTTTTAAAAAGGGATGCACGATATTATCCACCTGTGAGCCAAACCAATCCTTGGCAAATAGGTAGAAAGTATTACTACTTCCTATAACTTGCCTAATAAACTTGATGGATGGATGGATTGAAGTATTACTACAATTTTAGAATTGTTAAACATACCGAAGAGCAATAAGGATAGTGAGGATAAATTGATGACATAAATTGACAATGAGAATAAATTGACATTATTCTGCAAAGAGGAATCTTTCATAATAACATTTTTAGAAATGTTTGAGACTGTCAGAAAACACACAGGTGGGGATATATATTTGGGGACTCAAAAGCCTTTGACAAAAGCATGGTTCATGTATTATCTGTGTGAAGGGGCTCCATGTATGGGAGGATTGTATAACATTGTGCAAGGAGGGCAGGCCATAGTTCAGTTATAGAATCCATGGTTTGCATGCAGAACGTCATAGGTTCAATCCCCAGCAACTCTAGGTAAGGCTGTTTGAAACCTTGGAGGGTCACTGCCAGTCACTTCTGAACCAGTAATCTGACTCTGTGTTAAGACAGAACCCTAAGATGTCTGAATAAGGGTAGCTGAAGCATGTAGGTTTCACATGATCTGGAACCTGATGCTCCTGAGTATCTTAATGATTCTGAGATAAGTTTATGGGTCTTTTTATCAACTGGTAATTTACTAAAGAACAAGAGGTGAAATGTAAGAGTAGGTGAAGTTTTCTCAATGGAGAAAAGTAGAAGTAAGCAATTTTTAAATACTTGAATAGTAAACTGATTCAAATTAAAACTGGCTCATGACTAGTAGCCAGTTATGATTGCTGTAGGATGACATATCCTGTATTTGTGCACATCCTTTATCTGAAGGAGTCAGCTTGTGACAACATATACCTTATGCTGCCATTAAGATTACAGGTCATGCTGTATGGTGCTATGCATGCATTGGGCATACTCAGTGCCCCCAACTAGCCATCTGCAATTATCAGAATGCAATCCTGTGCTCAGTTAAATGGATCCAGTATCCTGTGCCCAAATAAATATTATTGTCCCTGGAGAGTGAATGGTTAAAGGAGGAATGGTGTTGTCTTCTGCCCTTTTAGCTACTTTGAGTTATCATGAAGGTTTAAGAGGCAAGAGGTTGGTAGTGATTTACTACCACTCTGCTTTTGAAATTCAACGGATTTGCTTTTTAAAAACATATCAACAATGTTGGCTTCTTCTCATGTCAGTAATTCTGTGATCTTGACACTGCTGCTTTGATTTTGCTCTCAGAACCATACTGACTTGCATAACTGTACTGACTAGCTCATCCAGTTTACCAAATGATAATTGAAGCATCCTTCTCCAAGATTCCAGTGATTAACAAAATTAAAGGAGCTATGGGTTTGTTTAGACTAACTGCAGATATCACGTAATGATAAAATATTGTTTGATGTTACATCTACAAGGTTCAGGCTTCCCCTCCCCTCCCCTGACATAGTCCTGAGAGGAAGATTGGAACCATTTGTTTTCATTTTCACCTATCCATGGTTCTTGATATCACCGAACCTGAACAAACGATGGTTCATTGAAACAGGCAAACATCAAATTGTGGTTAACAAACCTGGCTTGTTACAATAAGTTATAGTTAACACCAACTACACTTACGGACTGAAATATAGTTGAGAATGGAAGTGGATGATTCTGGTAATCTTGGCAGCTGTGCCAGAGGAGGAGAGAGGAGTGCATGGCCCCACAAACTAAACATGAACACTAAATTGTGGCTTAGCATTATATACAAATAGAATTGGTGAAAACGAGGAAGTTTAACCAAAATGCCGAATAGTGAGTGCATCTGCAGAAAACCAGAAACAAAGATGACTAGTGCATCAAAACAATGTGAATCTTATTAATGCTATCTTGGTTTCCTCCTCCCTGCCCTTCCTCCCTCTACCTCCCCCACCCCATTTCATTAAAACAGTAACATCATTGAAAATTATACTTGAATCTACAAAGAATTCATAGTGAATGAAGAACAGTGGCTAAATGTTCCTTAAATAAGGGTGAAATGCTTGCTGTATTCCAGCTTGTCTAGGATATCCTCCTTTGAACAAAAACTTGCCCAAGCAATGTAGATTGTGGTCTTACCCCACACCTTATACAGAATATACCAGAAAAATGCTATTGCTGACGGATTTTGCCGTAAAAAAGATGCTGTATCAAATTTAAATTTCTACTTTATATATTATATATATATATATATATATATTTGTTTATCAGAGTTCATTGATGACTACCCACATCTGGTTTATGTGGATACACTCCAGGCCACCCTTTCTTATGTGCTAGTCCTTCCTGTGGTCTGTGTATTGCCTGGCTTCACAGAAATTCTACACATTTCACTCAAGACTATTCCCTGCAGAGCAACTTTCTAACCAATGCAAATGAACCCAAACTCTGGAATAAAAGTTTGCTTTCTTGGTCTCATGACTCAAAGCTAAATTCTTTCCCTTAAATTTTGAACTGTAACAGGATTGGTTTCTAAACCCCACTTGATTTATCAGGATTATCTCCAAAGAGGCCAGTTCTCTGAAAAAAGAATCTGTGGGTTTCCTGTAGCTTTTCCCCTTGCTTTGTTCATTTCCCATCCTGTTTGCATCTGGGAAATCCAAGGTGTATTTATGTCAAAATCTTGCTTGAAGTGAATTAATTACTTTGTTACTATTACTGTAATGGCAAGACCCAGCATCCATTAAAAGTTAGGGCATCAATTAGCTAGCATGTGGCTTTGTTTTTTATTGTTGCAAATGCCTGATTTCATTGTCCTTATTTTTATTATTGCTGAGTTTACTCCCAAGTTATTGCAACATCTCCAGCTTTCAGCTTCAGAAGTCTTATGCAAAGTAGTTTTGAATGAAGCAGTGGGGGAAATGCATTGGCCTAGTAGACCAGTCCCTAGTCTGACATTTGTGCTTCTGGAGAAAGTGGCAGAGTGTCCATTCATTACTTGAACTGTTAAGTGACCAGTATGAGACACATCCCATATCTATACAGAAATTGGCTGTAGGTTTATAGTTATTTGTTTAATATATTATCTGCACTTCACCATAAAGACCCAGGGCAGGTTACAACAATTTAAAATGCATTTTTATAAACAAGTTAAAACAAATTAGTCACAAGAATAGGGTGGGTCCTAAAAATATACACCTCAAAGACCAGAATGAAGAGGTGTGAGTTTTATTCAGCTGACTCTTACTCAGAGTAGACCCATTGAAATTAATAGACCTGACTTGGCTAAGCATGTATAAACACATAGGTCTAATTTGCATCAGGATGTTGGTAGGGTTGAAACAAAGGTCAACCCTGAGTGGCTATTCAGGAAGGAAGGCAGAGAGGCGAGAAGGCACACTGGATTCATGGTATATAATAAAAAGTTACATTTGTACATTTTAGGCATTCTCTGTGATAGCAACTAGCCTATCCTACCTGACAGGATGGTTGTAATAATGAAATAGAAGTGTGTATGTGTAAAAACCACGTACATTGTCTTGATCTCTTCGTAGAAAAGCAGAATATAAATGGGATAACTTATTTGGCCTTTAATGCTATATTTTGATGTTTTTAATTTATTTTGATGTTTTATTTTAAAAACTATATAAAATATCATAATTGTTGCTTTCAGAGACAGATAAAATCTGTTTTTACATATGGGCTGGTGGTGGTCATTATCCACTGTGGCTATAGTCCTCCGTCAGTGAGTTAGCAGTAGACATGCTGTGGCAAATGGTCTTCCGTCACCTAACAAACTTCTAGATGTTTTGAGGTTCTAAATGATTACCTCATTCCTTTTCCCAGGCTCTGGCAGTTTAAATCTATTTTGGGATGGTGGAAGAAGTTTTTCTTCATCTGTGCTAACTCAAGCTGTCATTCTCTACATAGGAGCAAAATTCTAAGATATTAAACAAACCAAACTCTTTTGAGACTATACGGTTTCATTTTCCTAATCCCTCACAGTAATAGTGACAATCTCTTGCATTCTCAGGATTTTGTCTTCCGTAGTCCCATGAAAAGTACTGCAAAATGAAAACAAATAACACTTTTGGAGAGAGAGGTTGGGTGGAAATGCTATTGTAGGAAGTCTGTTGTGGGTTTCCGAAAGAGCAGCATATGCTGCTAGTGTATTAAATGTTCTGGAAGCAATTGCTTGATACTCCTCTGAAATACAGTTGAATTTATTTTGAAGCTTTTAGAAATTTAATGCTACCCTTTTGGCACACGTAAAAAACTCCTTAGTACTGAATCAACAACAGAGGCGTTCACACATTGCATTCAAGTGTACAGTCTATTAGTTGAGCTCTACACTTGTACAATTATTCCCATGTAAGGTTCAATGAGTGTACAGTCTGTGTACTCAGTCACTGAGCTGTACCAATCAACAAGTGTACACTCTTCCACACAAACCTTTCTACGTGTGTAGAGATAGTCTGTACCTTTGTTCAGTGTGTAATGTGGGAACAAGCCTGAAGAGTCCTTGTGGTACTGATCTACCAGAGGAAGTGGGCTTATGCTACAATTTAAGGAGGAATACTTACTGGATCCATGTTCAAGCCTTTTGGGGAAGCTTGAAACCTCACTCCTTGAGGGATGTCTGTGCTGTGCTATACAGCGCTAGAGCAGGGGTGAGGAACCGAAAAAGACCATTACCCAATTATGTTCTCTGAAGCTGACCCCCAGAGATAGAATTGGAACCACTGTAAAACAGTCCCTTTGATACCCATCTCTCCAAGTCAGCCCAGTAGGTTACCATGGTCAGTGGTATCTAAAGCTGCTGAGAGATCAAGTAAGAATAGCAGGGTGGCACTCCCCCTGTCCTTTTTCTGATAAAGGTCATCATCAGAGCGACCAAGGTCAATTCAGTTCCTGAATCCAGATTGGAATGGGTCAAGATAATCTGTTCCATCCAAGAGTACTTGCAATTGCTATGCCACAACCCTTTCAATCACCCTTCCTCAAAAGGGGATATTTGTGCCTGGGCGGTAGTTGTCACAAACCAATGGGTCCAAGGTGGGCTTTTTCAGGAATGGTTGGATCACCGCTTCTTTCAGGGTGGCTGGGACAACTCCCTCCTGCAAAGACGCATTGATCACACTGTGGATCTACTCGGTCACACCCCCTTGGCAAGCTTTAATAAGCAAAGAAGGGCAAGGGTTGAGAGGACTCCAGCTCCCTTCTGCCCCAGCCAACATGGCCAGTGGTCAGGGATGATGGGAGTTTTAGTCCAGCAACATCTGGAGGGCCACAAGATCCTCATCCCTCTGCCAGAGTTCAGGTTTGGGTTTTGTATTGCTATATAGCTGGGTGGTGGTCTAGTTCTGTAGAGTGGGGAAACAAGAATGATACCTTCTTCCAGAAATACCCCTTTATAGAATACATAGTGGATTTTTTTAACCTCTCAGCACAAATTTCCACAACCTTGCAGAGTAGTTGCTGTAAGCTGTTAGGGACATGAGTAAGTCAGTGTGTCTCCACCTCCTTCTATACTTACTAGAGGTCTTTATGAGGCTGTGTTTTTTAAAGATTGCAGATTTTTACTTGCAGACATATATACTTAGGAAATTCCACAAGAATGCAGAAACTTTAACTTTTCCTTTGACAATGAACCTGGATAGTCAAGTACCTACTGACATATGTCAGTAGATACTTGACTATCCAGGTTCATTGTCGGAGGAAATTGTTCAGGGACTCATAACCAAAAACCATTTGGAAAGGTAATCTATTTCTTTGCTGTTTCAGTGTGAAAAGAAAGACTTCTGCCCTGAATTGGGCTCCTTTTTAAACATTGTTTTATTTGTGTGTAAAAACAAAATAGTAATAAAATTTCAAACAGTCTCCCCCTCGCAAAAACAGCATAGGATAGAAGTGGACAGGGACAAAAATAAAATAATTGGAGCCTACAGGTATAAGCAGGAAACAAAATTTACACTATAGACCATAAAATTAGTACGAGGCATGTAAATAAAGCAAGCTATGGATCAATGATCAATAAGGTATGACCTGGTGAATGCTTTTGATTGTGGAAGTAAAGTCCAGAGCTAAGTCGGGGACTGCTGATCTATCAAGATCTGTCAGCTAATGGACTCCAGGTAAGCAAAAAGGTTTGAAAAAAGCATATGGAGTGGTATTTTTGCTACGTTATTTAAAGGTAATCCTTGGCCTTTTACACTTGAAATAGTCCAAATTTACTGCCATTAATTAATTAATATTGTTGAAATGTACTCAACCCTGTCTTTATGAAGTGCTTGCTGGACTAGGTCTAATTTAGGACAAACTTTATTTTTTTTTTCAGCGTTCTGTTACATTAAAAATGAATACATGCATTAATATTTTAAAAGGACATTGAATCAAGGCAATAAATCACATTTATTTCTTCAATGAACTCTCCCTACTTCCCCCTTTGGTTCAAAAATCGGACTCCAGGAAATAACTGAGAAGATTTGTCTGGCCTCAAATCCATTAGGCTTTCCAAGTACTAGATGCATTTGCGGAACATGTTAAATTCGCTGCTGTCCAATAAAATCACAGTTCTGGCTGGGTTCAGTGCTGGGCTAGTCCATGGAGCTGGAATGACCAAAACTAGTGTTAAATGAAAGCTGAAGTTGAATAGCCATGTTGGATTGCAAATCTGAAGCTTGTGTGCTTGCTTTGCTGGGACTGAAGAAGATCCAGTTTGCTTTATTTCTCTCAGAATCCAGTTATTCATTTTACAGGAATATAAACGGTCAGTTGCAGCTTGGAAGTGGGTTCAGCATGTAGGAAATGGCTTGTGCTGCATCTGAATGGTGACTGAGGGAGGGGGGTGAGGCTGAGGCTGCGGGGGTCCCAGCATGTCTTCCAGAAGGTATCACAAGGCCAACGATGGAAACATAGGAAGCTGTCTTAAATCAATCAGACCATTGGTCCATCTAGCCCAGTTTTGACTACTTTGACTGGCAGAGGCTTTTCAGTGTTTCAGATTGGGGACATTCCTAGCCTTTCCCGGAGATGCTGCGGTTGGAACCTGGGACCTTCTATATGCAAAATAGGTACTCAATGATTGAACTACAGCCCTTCCCCAAGAATAGATTGTTCAGGTGAAGATTGTGCAGATAGACAGGCCTCCCTGGTCTTTGCTACTGCTTCACAAAATGCAATAACAGGACCACAGGGCCCCTCTTTTGAAGGTTGTTGTTTGCCAGTGGCCTCCTATATGCCACACACCCCTTCATGAACTCCCATTGCAGTTGGCTTGAATAGATTTTTAATGTTTATAGGAAGAGAGCACATCCAGATGATGAAAATCTCCTGAGGTAAGACCTCTTGCTCCAGGGTAACTTGCAAATCTGATTACCCCTCTTCAGACATTAAAGTAGGCACGTGAAGGAGGTAGCATGGCTGAGACCCAAGAACCCCACCCCCTTTTGGTCACCTTGTGGAAGGAGATAGTCTAAAGCGGGGGGAGCCTTTTGTATTCAATAGAGGCTCTCTGCGTGTGTTACAAATTGAATTCCAAGTATGTTGGGTTCTGAAACATACAGGGCACCTCCCTGGGGACAAATAGGCTCATTGCTTCAGAGTGTCTCCTTCTATTTTATTTATTTATTTATTTATTTATTTATTTATTTATTAAATTAGTCACCCATCTGGCTGGCTGTCCAGCCACTTTAGGCGACGTACAAAATAAAAACATACAAATACATTAAAACATTAAAAATCTCAACAATAATAATAAAACCTAACCCATCCCAAAAGCCTGCCTGAAGAGCCAGGTCTTCAAGGCCCGGTGGAAGCTCATCATAGAGGGGGCATGGGTTGGAAAGTGACAAACAGGAGTTGGCACTTCAGTGATGTCTACGCTGTCCCCTTCACATTTTACTTTAAAGCATGGGTGGGAAAACCTTAGGCCCAGGGGCCAAATACAGTCTTCCAGGCTCCTCTCTCCTTGGCCACACCCTCTCCCCAGGCCACACCCCTAACTAGCTGTACTTCATACCCTCCTTGAGTGTTTTTGCATGGCTTTTGCCTCTTGACTCACCCACCACTGACACATGGCCCCCAGAAGGTTGCCTAGATGGGAGTGAGGCCCCTGGTCTGAAAAAGGTTCCTCTCCCTTTTTCTAAAATCTCCAGACAGTTGTTATCTTGCAAAGTGGTGAGGAAGGTTTCCCCAAACATTGTACAGAGGTGCTTTGAGATGATGGTCTTGTCTATATCCACTGTTTTAACTATTAAAAATATTAAAACCGATGCTTCTACTTGCAGAATAAGAACATTTTTCTTCATTATAATGAGATGTTCTGTTCTATCCTATTTTGGGTGTTGCATCTTCCACACTTAATTCTAATTCTCTCTGTCATATCTCTGCTGTATACGCTAATATCTATAACCATAAAATGTAATTTATCTGGTGATATGGCTAATATTGTGAGAGCAGTTCTGGAGTGAAATGATTCTTATGTGGGCCAGTTGAAAGATTTGGATGGTTTCTCTTCAAATTAAAGGACAGGTCATGTTCAGAAACAAATTAAATATTAAACGGAGGAATTAAATTGGAGCAGTGCCCAGATTCTAAAACTAGGCTGCCAATAAGCCTATAACCTGCCCTCCTCTTCAGCAAGTTTTAATTCAAATCATACAGAAGAGATACAGAGGAGTAATAATAGTCACTCAAGATCAAGAGTCCAATTTTCTCCAGCTCCCCTTAAGATATATACAAGCCCTAGGGTTGCATAGCAACAGGTCAATGTACAGCATTGTTTGCACTTAATAATGTTCTGTGCTTTAGGAAGAATTAGGCTGCTGATTTGTCTGATAGTAGGGATAATGGTGCCCATTGCTTGCATTTTGCTGTTTTCTGCTCAGTCCACAAGTGTTTTCTGTTCAAGACTATAAGTGAAGGTCATCTGTTCAACTTGATTTATTTATTTATTAAATCTTCATCCCGCCCTTCCTCCTAAAGTCATTAAATAAATCATGGGTCTCTATTCAGTTTCTTCTAGTTATGTGCCCTGTCCATACTACTTTCGTTTCCCAATAGTCCTTTTGTGGAGAACTGTGCTGTTCACAGATGTAAGTTGGAGACTTCAGCAATTACAGTGGGCTGCAGGAAAAGCTAGTCTTTCTACCATTGCTGTGTGAGGCTGCTGCCAAAATAGGTTCAAAAGTGCAGAAAAAGTATTCTGCAGGCTTGCATCCCTTTGGAACTGTCATCTAGAAGTTCCTGAATTTCATGGCTGATAGAGAATATCCTACATCAGATATGCTAATGGAGAATATAACATATGTATTTCTTCCATACATAAAACAAAGGCTGGCTACAATCATGTATGCAGTGATGAGAGTGCAAGTAGTACTGTTGACTTTAAAGAATTTGAAGGAATGAAGATGTTCCATCTGTCTGTCTTTTGGGCTCTTTTAAGGTTAGCAGAAGTCCTCTGCATACCACTTGCTCTTTTCAGGATTGTGGATGAATTTTGTACATTCCGCATTCCAAGTAAGGGTTATTTAAAATTTGGTATGCTCTTATAATGTAGGATTGAGATCTAGTTTATGGCTGAAGTACAGGGAAAGATTTTGGATAGAGGTGTGATGGATACAGTTGACACCCACATTTGTACTCTTTGTGAAACGTTGACATGTCATATGCTTCACATTACCTTGTCTTAAAGTGTAGATCCAACACTTGCACAACTAACATAGCTGTTTGGCAACATTAGGAAGAAATGATAGTCATCCCCAGAGTGTGTGTGTGATTTCTTTGCAAATATAATCTAGGGCATTTAGTGAGAAGGTAAACTGCATCCACTGCTGAGTGGAGTAGACTGTAGAAGTTCAGATTTGGATGTGGGTTTTGAGCATATATTTTGAGCAAGTACTTGCTCATATATGAACACACGGGATGTTCTTAGTACTCTACTTTCTCTTTGCTAATATCCTTTTTATAAAATAAAACTTAAATAAAGATGTAGGGATTTAAAAAAAACAGTATTGTTTCCCCATTAATGCATTGCATCTGCTTTGTCCTAATCCAGTGGTTCCCAAACCTTTCCCCCTATGGACCATTTGAAAATCGCTGGTGGTCTACATGGGCCACCGAATTATTTTTCTGCCTGTTGTCACAATTGTAATGTGCTGTGGTAGATGCTGCATGATTTTTAGTTGTATTCTTATTGCTTCTTTTATTTCTTAGATGTATTCTATTGTATTACAATTTGCATTTCATGCACTTCAAACTGCAATACAATAAAGTGCAATATAAGAAATGAAAGAAGCAATAAAATACACTTAGAAATCTATATGAATATGTAATGTGGACATTAAATGCCATGGACTGCCTGAATGAAGCTCGCAGATCACAGTTTGGGAACTGCTATTCTTAGAAATGCCCCTTTAAAAAAATAATCTAGTGGCTGATTATGAGTAGCTAACAGATCATACAACTTGATCAATCTTAAGGACATCTCACCCAAATGGTACATAGATAACTGGCAGCATGGCTGCATTGCAGGCAGTACTGTAGTGACAAGTTCAGAAGTCAGGGTCCCTTCATGATAGTCACACCACGCCCCCTCATAGCCACATCCCGTCATTTGCTTGCTTGCTCTTTATCATGATTTCCACACTCCTCAGTCCTTCCACATGCACCTTCTCAATAGATATCCAACAGATGTACATCTCAGTGGCCGGCTCACATCCTTTCACTCTGATTGGCTCCAATCAGTA